>NC_057723.1:60963797-60997270 GCF_004010195.1 Chiloscyllium plagiosum | reverse complement strand
ACTCCTCCGACTTTCGTATCATACTCCTCCGACTTTCGTATCATACTCCTCCGACTTTCGTATCATACTCCTCCGACTTTCGTATCATACTCCTCCGACTTTCGTATCATACTCCTCCGACTTTCGTATCATACTCCTCCGACTTTCGTATCATACTCCTCCGACTTTCGTATCATACTCCTCCGACTTTCGTATCATACTCCTCCGACTTTCGTATCATACTCCTCCGACTTTCGTATCATACTCCTCCGACTTTCGTATCATACTCCTCCGACTTTCGTATCATACTCCTCCGACTTTCGTATCACACATGTCCCCCTATTGTCTACAACTCCTCCGACTTTCGTATCATGCTCCTCCGACTTTCGTATCATACTCCTCCGACTTTCGTATCATACTCCTCCGACTTTCGTATCATGCTCCTCCGACTTTCGTATCATACTCCTCCGACTTTCGTATCATTTCTTGATATCACATGGAGTGAGTCTAATTGGCTGAAGACTGGTATCTATAAAACTAGGGACGACTAGAGAGGCTGAGATGGATCATCCACTCGGCATTTCTGGCTGAATATTGCTGCAAAAACTTCAGCCTTATCTTTTACACTGTTGTGCTGGGCTTTTCCATCATTGAGAATGGAGGTAACTGTGGAGCCTCCTCCTCCGGTGAGTTGTTTTATCATTCACCACCATTCCTGTCTGAATGTGGCAAAGCTGCAGAGCTTAAATTTGATTCGTTGGCTGTGGGATCACTTAGCTCTGTCTATCGCTTGCTGTTTATGTTGTTTAGCATGCAAGTAGTCCTGTTTGGTAGTTTCACCAGATTAATAACTTATCTTCAGGTACTCCTGGTACTGCTCCTGTTATGCCCTCCTACACTCTCTATTGAACCAGGGCTTGATGGTCATGTTTGAGTTGACGTTATGCCGAGCCAAAAGGTTACAGATTGTGCTCGAGTACAATTTTGCTGCTGTTAATGGCCCACAGTGCCTCATGGATGTTAAGTTTTGAGTTGCTAGGTCTGTTCAAAATCTGTCCCAATTTGCATGGTGATAGTGCCGCACAACATGATTGAGGTTATTCTCTATGTGAAGGTGGGATTTGGTCTCCACTGTATAGTGGTTGCCCTTTCCGATACTGTTATGGGCAGATGCATCTGCAGCTGGAAGATTGGTAAGGATGAGGTCAAGTATGTTTTTTCCTTCTTGTTGATTCCCTCACCTCCTCTGGAGACTCAGTCTAGCTGCCATGTCCTTTAGGACCTGATCAGCTCAATCAGTAGTACTACTGCTTAGCCATTCTTGGTGGTGGACATTGTAATTCCCCACCCAGAGTAAATTCTGTGCCCTTGCCAACCTCAGTCTCACTCTAAGTGTTGTTCAACATGGAGGAGCACTGATTCATTAACTGAGGGAGGATGGTACATGCTAATCAGCAGGAGGTTTCCTTGCCTATATATAACCTGAAGCCAGGAGACATAATGGGGTCTGGAGTAAATGTTGACAGCTCCCAGACTAACTCCTTCCTGACTAAATGCCACTGTACTGCTACCTCTGTCAGTCTGTCCTGTCGGTGGGACAGGACATATCCATGGATGGTGATGGTGGTGTCTGATACATCGTCTGTAACATATGATTCCATAAGTATGACTGTCAAACTCCTGCTTGACTAATCTGTGAGACAGCTTTCCCAGTTTTGGCACTAGCCCCCCCGATGTTAGTGAGGAGCACTTTGCCGGGGTGACAGTGCTGTTCCTGCTGTTGTCTTTTCCGGTGCGACTTTGTAGCAATTGATACAATGGAATGACTTGCTAGGCCATTTCAAAGGGCAACTGAGAGTCAACCATATTGCTGTGGATCTGGACTCACATGTAGGCCAGACCAGGTGAGGATGTTAGATTTCATTCCCTGAAGGATATTGTTGAAAACACAAACAAACAAAAAATATTGTTATGGGCAGAGGAATTAAAGAAATACTAAGTCAATAGTTCAATAGCAATAATTCCCATGATTCCGCACTTAATCTTCAAAATTCCAATGCATATAAACCCAACCGATTCAACTTCTAGTAAGAAAATCCATCCGTACCTGGAATCAACCTATTGAAGTTTCGTTGGACTTCCTCCAACCTACTGAACTTTTGCCAGCATATCTTTTCTCAGATAAGGGGCCCAAACCTCTTCACAATATACCAGGTGTGGTCTGACTACTGTATGGTTTTAGCAACAGCTCCCTTTTTTCCCACCTCATTCCTTTTGAAATAATAGCTAACAGTAATTTGCCTTCTCTATTACCCATTGAACTTGGATGATAGCTCTTCATGAATCATGCAGGAGTACACCCAAATCCATCCATTCTGCAATCTTTCTTCATTTGAAAGACAGTCAGCTCATCTGTTCTTCATGATAAAATGCATTACTTCATGTTTTTTGCACATTATATTCCAACTGCCAAGTATTTGTCAATTCATTTAACTTGAATACATACCTCTCAGAACTTAGAATCCTTACAGAGTCGAAACATGCCCTTCAGCCCAGCAAGTCTACACCAACTCTCCGAACAGTAACCCACCCAGACCCATTCACTTATTTCCTCTACATTTCCCCCAATTAATGCACCTAACACTACAGGCAATTTAGCATGACCAATCCACCTAACCTGTACATCTTTGGATTGTGGGAAGAAACTGGAGCACCTGGACGAAACCCGCACAGACACAGGGAGAATGTGGAAACTCCACACAGACAGTTGCCCAAGACTGGAATCAAACCTGGGTCACTGGCACTGTGAGGCAACAGTGCTAACCACTGAGCCACTGTGCTGCCCCATCTCTGTGGGCACTTTGTGTCATCTTCAATACTTGCCATCCTACCTATATTTTGTGTCATCCACAAATTTAGATTAGATTAGATTACTTACAGTGTGGAAACAGGCCCTTTTGGACACGGGGAGAACGTGCAAACTCCACACAGACAGTTGCCTGAGGCGGGAATTGAACCCAGGTCTCTGGCGCTGTGAGGCAGCAGTGCTAACCACTGTGCCACCGTGCATTCATTTATATCATCTAAGTCATTAATATAGATTGTAAATAATTGTGGTGACAGATTTAACCCTTAGGACACTCCAGTAGTTACAGTTTGCCATCTTGAAAATAGCCCTTTATCCCAACTGCTTGTAGTTGATCAGTTAGCGAATCCTGTGTCCATGCTAATATACAATGCCCAACACCATGGGCATAAACGTATTTAGCCTTACATGGGGTACCTTACTGAATACACTTTGAAAATCCAGAGATACTAAATATTATTTCTCCTTTAGCTGTTCTGCTTGCTGCATCCTCAAACAACTCCAATTTCTTTTCAGGCATAATTTAACCTTCATGAAGCCATGCTGACTCTGATTGATTAGATTGTACATTACTAAGTGTTCTACTAATTTACAATAATACAACACAAAATAATACTATGAAGCATGGAACAGGCCGTTTGACACACCAAGCTTGCACTGATTCCTCATCCTCATTTCGACCTGTTATTTATTACTTCTGCATGGTTTCTATCTCTTTGTCCACCTTCTGTTCATGGTTGAGAATCCTCAAAGGAGACCTCAAAGGTATAAGAAAGTGATTCTGAAGTGGTGAATGTTTATGCTACTTTGATCTATTCTACTGACGTCATATATGGTCTATGGGTAGAGACAAGGTGTTCTATTCTACTTTTGGAGGGAGCAGATATCAGTACCAACTCTCTGAGTTCCTTGTAATGATGCCTGATTTCAAGTAGTTGTCCTTATTGTTATGTTACAATAAACTTTCTTGTTATCGAAATAATGCCTCTTCTCTACATACTCTGATGTGGAGCATCCTCAAGTAATCATTAGATAGGCTCAAGACAAAGGAAAGACAAAGGAAGACTGGTGGCAGCATATTGCCTCGAATAGCTCTCAAATGCCACAAAGTACCATGAGCAGTCATTCAGGAAAACACCTAAGGACACAGCTGTTGGTAATGTCTCCATCAGGGGCTCAGAATCAACCTAGAACCTCAGGCCAAAGGAAAGTGAATGGGGTCATGGTGTAGGGTCATGGGATAAGAGAGGGGAATTGGATACAGTGCACATAAATGATTTTCTCTGATTTTCTCTCCTTTTATGTTGCTAGATGTTTGGTCAGGTACCAAGTGCCTTTGAATGAGGATTTCAGGATAAGGTGTAGAATCTAACGTAACCTATTACAACAAATAAAATATTGTATTAGTATTGGAGCTGAATTTGCTACTCTGGCAATTTCAACAATGCGCAGTTACACAACTCTTAATGAATTTCCAGAATAAATATTGTTCAAGTGTAGATGAGGTATTGATAAAATGATGAGTATCCTTTCAGGTAGCATTGGAAATTAACATTAATTCCAGACTACTTGCTAATAGCTTGTGTTGTTATGAAAAATTATTAGGACACCTAATAGTCACCAAAATGCTGTGCAGCTGCTTTAACAGATGTTATTGCAGACATTTTAAGTGATAAAATGAGATGTTTACTAAGCTTCAAATTGACCATTTCAAGTAAAATTTTAACCAGGTGACATTTTGTGCAAAGTGTGAGCTTAATCAGTTCTGCAGTCCCAGATTTAACCTTAACCAATTGCTGAGTTCCACATCAATTTTGAATCAAAGAATTGAACTTGTCTTCTAGGTGGTTGAGCTGTGGACATGTCTAAAAAACCCATGACATATGTTTCTCTCATGACAGGTCTACTTCCTAAAGCAAGCATTAGATCAACTTTGCTCGCTGAGCTGTAGGTTTGGTATCCAGACGTTTCATTACCTGGCTAGGTAACATCATCAGTAGCAACCTCCAAGTGAAGTGAAGCTGTTGTCTCCTGCTTTCTATTTATATGTTTGTCCTGGATGGGGTTCCTGGGGTTTGTGGTGATGTCATTTCCTGTTCCTTTTCTGAGGGATTGATAGATGGTATCTAGATTAGATTAGATTAGATTACAGTGTGGAAACAGGCCCTTCGCCCCAACAAGTCCACACTGACCCGCCGAAGCGCAACCCACTCATACCCCTACATTTACCCCTTACCTAACACTATGGGGCAATTTAGCACGGCCAATTCACCTAACCTGCACATCTTTGGACTGTGGGAGGAAACCGGAGCACCCGGAGAAAACCCACGCAGACACGGGGAGAACGTGCAAACTCCACACAGTCAGTCGCCTGAGGTCCCCATTTACAACCCCCTGAGAAAAAGAACAGGAAATGGCATCACCACAGGAAATGACATCACCAACCCAAAGAAACCCAAACATTATAAATAGAAAGCAGGAAACATCAGCTACAAATCTCAAAACTCGCTGATTCTTATGATATTCTCACCCAAATGAGGAACAACTGTGGACCCAGCACCTCAAATATTTAAAGCAGAGGTAGATTGTCACCTTGCTTAACAAGAATATATGTCCCATATGAGCAACTCATAAAATCAGTAAAATCACATGGGATAACTTGGCGATATGGAGTCATGCTGTATGGAAACCGATCCTTCGGCCCAACTTATCCATACCGACCAGGTTTCCTAAACTGAACTGGTCCCATTTGCCTGTTTTTCCTCTGGCAGCTTGTTCCATATGCGCACCACCCTCTGCATGAAAACCCTGCCCCTCTGGTCCCTTTTAAATCTTTCCCCTCTCATCTTAAACCTGTGCCCTCTAGTTTTGGACTCTCCAATGCTGGGTTAAAGATTTTGGCTATTCACCCTATCCTATGTCCGTCATGATTTTCTAAACCTCTATAAGCTCACCTTCAGCCTCCTAATCTCCAGGGGAAAGGAGTTTCAGAAATGACAATCAGACTATTAAGACCCCTCGGAATCCTAGTAGCACACAAACCCACCAACACTCTCAAACAAAAACTAACAAACTTAAAAGACCCAGTACAACCCATGGACAAAACCAATGTCATCTACAAAATTCCATGCAAGGACTGCCACAAACACTATGTAGGACAAACAGGAAGAAAGTTAGCCACCAGGATACACGAACACCAGCTAGTCACAAAAAGGCACGATCCTCTCTCCCTCGTAGCCCTACACATGAATAAAAAAACCACCAATTCGACTGGGATAACACATCTACCCTGGGACAGGCTAAGCAAAGACATGCCAGGGAATTCCTAGAAGCCTGGCACTCCAACCACAATGCCATAAACAAACGCATGGATTTAGATACCATCTATCAACCCCTCAGAAAATGAACAAGAAATGACATCACTACAAACCCCAGGAACCCCATCCAGGACAAACATATAAATAGAAAGCAGGAGACAACAGCTTCGCTTCACTTGGAGGTTGCCACTGATGATGTTACCTAGCCAGGTATGAAATGTCTGGATATCAAAACCTACAGCTTAGTGAGCAAAGCCACACCCTAAACCTCAACCTGAGCTACAAACCTTCACAAACCTTGCAAAAAGCATTAGATCACTTCAGAATTTGCAATGAGACAGTAACTATTTTAGGCAGCCCATCCCAATTGGTTGAAATTTGGACATATCCAAATTTGGTTTGGTCCTGGAAAGGTTACTTCCATAAATCAAACATAATCCTATTCATAGAATAGTACATAAAAAATTGTGGGCCTCCAAATATCATTTCAATTCAAGGACAAATCTATTAGCAATGTTCACTCTATTAATTTAAATGCATCTTCAAAGCCAGGGTTAATATAATTAAAAAACAACCTTTGATAATTCACAAAAGCTATTAGACTAAGGCAACAGAAAATGAAGCTGTTTTTAAATACTTAATATTTCAGGTATAAATAATAATGGTCCTCTTAGAAAAGCTACATACTGCAGATTCTGGAAATTTGAAAGCAAACCAGCAATTCTGGAAGTACTCAACAAGTCATGCAGCATGTACATGAAGGGAAACAGAGTTAATGTTTTGTTTCTATAAAGTTCTGTCAGGATTGCAAAAGGTATAACTGATATAACGCAAGTAAAGAAGAAGAAAAAGAGGGAAAAGTGAAACAACAGAAGAGATACCCATTGGTCATCATTCAAAAACATTACCTCTGTTTCTCTCCCCAGTTGTTGCCTGATCTGCTGAGTTATTCCAGCATTCTTTGCTTTTAACCTCAGGTTTTCAGCATCCTCAGAATGTTGCTTTTGTGTACATCTAGAGAAGACGTAAATGTGAAAAACAGAATAATCACAATCAGTTGCCATTCAAAATTAAATGGGGGGTCTATGGTTGCAATCAGAAAGTTTGAGCACAATGTTGAGACCAGGAGGGTATAAAATGCCTAATCATTAAGATAGTGGTCCTTGAACTCACTTGAGCTGCAATGGAACCATGTAGGAGGTTGAGGGCAGAGAGGTCAGAGTGGGAGTGGGGCGGAGAATTAAAATAGCAATTGAGACAGGGATCTTCATCCATTTAACTCCCAAACATGGCATAACAATTAATAGCTGATACTGTAAAAGTTGCCTCCACTGCAAGGAGGGTATAATTATAGTGTGACAGTTCACAGAGGCAGTCCTTTCTTTAAATGTGAACATAGGAATTATATTTTTTAAAATGTTTATCAGAAGTGTACTCTTATGCAAACTTTTCTATCTAATATGCTCCTTTAACTCTGCATTTGCTTTTTGTCCCTTACCACCTTTAAAGCTCCAGGATACACATGAAGATAAAGCAGTTGATCTCTTGAAATTCATGGAAAGCCACTTCTTGTCAAATATGCCAGGATGTACTCACCTCCAGCAACCAGCACTAATGCCTGTCAGGTTTCTGTGGTGTGAGCAAATATTCAGGCAATGTTACAAAAGACCCCAGAAATGTCAAAAATGGAGTGAGGACCTAACTTGAAAGAATAATCTTCCAATTACATGTGCTCCTGTCATGCTAGGGTTGGACCACTCATGCTGGTGTTGTTCAATTTATTGGATTCACTAAACTAGGAAGATTCAGATCAGATCAGGGTCAACATCCTCAGAGTCATTATGGCCTAGTTGAATGACATTTGACCTATTGACAACATGATGGATGTACAAATCAATCTATCCCTTTTGTGTGCTATCATCTGTAGCTCAGCAGCTTTATATACTTCAATTGCCCAATCTTTTGAAATTTTGTGTTGCTTCTCCTTCTATCATACTTAGATAAGCAACAAGTTCCGGTGCCAAATGTGGTGAGCATACAGATGTAGAGGAGGGGACCCTGTGAATCTTTTCATCTACCTCTCAGCTTCAGTATCATATTCCTACATTCATAGAATACTTAGATGGCTCAGTGGTTAGTACACAGCACCAGGGACCCAGATTTGATTCCAGGCTCAGGCAACTGGCTGTGGAATTTGCACATTCTCCATGGGTTTCCTCCGGGTGCTCCAGTTTCCTCCCACAATCCAAAGAAATGCAGGTTAGGGGAATTGGCCATGCTAAATTGCCAATAGTGATCAGGGATGTTTTGGTTAGATGCATTAGTCAGAGAAATGTAGAATAATAGGGTAGGGGAAAGGGTCTAAGTGGGATACTTGCTGGGCCAAATGGCCTGTTTCCACACTGTAGGGATCCTATAATTATTTACAATTTAATGTTAGTACAGCAAGCAATACATTTATACTAAGAACAACCTACCAATTGTTCTGTCTTTTGTATAAGTATGCATAATGTGTCAATGTTCCAAAAGGAATAATTTTTGCCTGAATAAAGCTTTTATAATATGTTTCCCAGCTTTTCTTCTAATAACCTGAAAAACACAAATATTGTTAAACATTCTGAGAGAATTAGTGTAACATTTGATTAGCTAAAGGCTACAGTGTCAGTATTTACTGTAGAGAAGAACATGGAAGGTAGGAACCCACTAGTCTGAAGCAGTGTAGATGAGTCCAGGAATTCTCATAGACAGCAGGGAAGTGAATTGACACTGAGGCCTTGCCACACTTTTCACCAAACAGAGTTGTGTTCTGCAATCAATGATCCTTAAGCCACTTTGACAACTGCAGAAAGAAAGTAAATGTGTCAATTAATTGAGCTGGATGGGATGTCAGATGGGCAGAGGTTTTCAGATGGTATGAGAGGTAGGGAGTCAGGGTGTACTTGGGGAACTATTCATGGTCCCAAACCACTGTTCCATTCCACACTACAGCATGGACTACCCTCTCATCTGGATCCCTGCCTGGTCCTGAAGCACTACTCCAGTCTATACCATTTCAAGAATTACCTTCTCATTTGAAGATCTGTGCCATTTTGAGCATTTGGACCAGACAATCTCAAGTACTGAACAAAAATAATTAATTATGGATGCTGGAAATCAGATATTTTTGGAAAAACTCAGCATGTGTGGAGAGAAATAGGAATAGGAAAGGTGAGGTTAGGAATAGGAAAGGTGAGGTCACCCTGTTAGGAGTCTTTTACAGGCCTCCTAATAGTCCTAGAATCATTGAAGAAAGGATTGGGTGCGCTGTATTCTTCTATGTTCTATGTTCTATGTTCTAGAAAGCAGAGTTAATGTTTTGCGTTCAGTGACTCTTCTTAAGAAGTAATTTGAAGAAGAGTCACTTGATCCGAAATATTAACTCTGTTTCTTTCCACAGATGCTGCCAGGCCTGCTTAGTCTTTCCATCAATTTTGAACTTAATCTCAGATTCTATCTCCAATTTATCATTCAAAGTATTCACAATACCAGCATCGAAGCTGATGGATTTAAATATGAGTTTAAGTGAGGGTGTTTCACAATTACCAACATTCCACTCCTTTCGGACAAGTTGATCCTTAATGACTGCTGAATCAAGTGGCAGTTCTAAGGTACATTAAAGGAGAAAGGATCATAGATAGGGTTGGGATAAGGAAATTGATGATGAAATCAATCAGTGCATATTTATACACGGCAGAGATTGTAGATCAAGAGAGATTGCAAGATAAGGCAGAGGTAGGATATGAGATGCCGGATTTAATAGGTACATACATGTCTTACTTTGTTTCAGCCCCATTGATGATCACATCCCCAATTGTGGCTGCCCCAATGATTGCCATGTGCTGCTTCCTCAATGAGGATGAGGACACATAGCTATATTTGTCCTCTGCTGGTTAATGTTGTTAGCAAAATCTAGTATTGTCCTGCAAGAGAGCGTATGAAGTGTAATCTATTCAGGTGATGTGCTTATCAGCTGTGAGGTATATATGTGAGGTTTTCAGCAGTGTTAATATGAGGATGAGGTAAGGCTGTGAATGTTAAGCTTGAGTCATATTTTATAGAAAATGTGGTGGATGTGTGAATGAGAGTAAGCTGTGGTTAAATCTAATGTATCAATCGTTAGGCCATGGCATTCAAAATTGCATTTACTGGCCTCACAACATAGGTCATTAAATTTCTAGCTACATTGTTTGTATTGACTGTGATGCATATCTGCACCTCCTGACTTGTCAGGATTGAATTTTGCAAACACCTACAGACATAAAAGCAAGCAGATGGACCCCTAATTAAGACACCATGTCATTACCACTCTCTCTGACTTCATTGAAGCTTGCTGTGGGTTAATCGCGTTCTAATTAAACTTTCTAGAATCCCTACAGTGTGGGAACAGGCCCTTCAGTCCAACAAGTCTACACTGACCCTCTAAAGAGTAACCCACCCAGATCTGTTCCCCTGCCCTACCTAGAGTGGAGTACCACCTACTTGGCCACTGATCCCAATTGGGGACCCCTCCCCACAACTTTATCTTTCCACATCTCGCCTCTCATCCAGTGCCCATGCTCCCTGTGTCTCCTGGCACTGGTGAGATCCTAAACATACCGAAATGTTTAAGTCTTTTAAATGCCACCTACTTGTTGTGCCTGCATTTCTGACATTGCGCACCACTATGGTGCTGGCATTGCAAATGTATAGCCAACTGTGTAATCTATTGAAGGCTGGCCGCTCTACAGGCGGGTCAGGGCAGGGTGAATATCCTCCTAGGATACAAAGGGAAATCCCATCTCATACAAGAGGCACTATCTGGAAAATTAGAGCAGGGACAACTGGCTAAGTGGAAGTGGGCTCACCCCAGGTATTTATATTAGGATGCATGGAGCCCGGGCCTCCGTGATTGTCTAGAGTGTCCTTTTGTCAATTCGTTTTGTTATCCTTTGTACCAATTTTAGAAATACAATCATACACCATGTACTTGCTGGTTTGATATAGCCATGTGACCTCTACTTGCTTTCACTTAGTTTGTGACAACCATTAAACTCATAACTTGAAACATGATATTCACAGTGCAATGCTAAGATGGAGTGAATTTTTAAGCTAAAACAGAGCTAGCTGCTGAAAAAGGAAAGCAAATAGTTAAAATTGTAGTTCACTACTTTGAAATGCGGGGTGAGTCAGAATGGTTATGAATTTTCCACTCCCAATACTGTGGATGTGAAAGGAGACAGTGAAGTTGAAAGAAGTTGAACATTTTTTCACTCTGTAGAAAACAATGAAATAGCTATAAAATAAAATGAAAAGACTGAGCAAAGGCGAGTAGTAACTCTGTTATTTGTGCTAGGGAAACTGCTACAAGCTGTGTTACTAACTCAGATTTCAATAAGCAACAGAAAAACCATGCTGAAGAGATTTTGAATGCTTTAAAGTCATATTTTGACTCCCATATTAATAGTTCAGTTGGCTCAACAACAGTCTTTTTGAGGCATGGCAATTCCAATTCCTGCACCAGCTAAATTTACCATAAAGATCCTTTCTTCACAACCATGCCCCTTGTCTGTAGTGTGGTAACCCTCAGATCAAACCACTATCAATCATCAGTCTCTTAATGAGAGAACAGTCCTTTGGGACTATATATATGGCAATTTTACTTACAAACAAGATTTGTTCATCATTAATACTTGGGGAGGGGGTCTATTGACATATCTCACTCAATTTTGTGAATTTGGACAACTGAAAGATGTCTCAGAGATAGGATTGTCTTAGGCATAAGTGATCCCACTTTGAAAGGATGTCCATTGAGACAGGGTAAACTCAATTATGTGTGTAGAGCTCTGATTTTGTTAATCATCAGCCAGAACAGATAAAAGGAGAACAGACAAGGCTTTGCATTATACTGAGAGACAGTCCAGGATGAATGAGAGTGGCAACTAGATAAGAAATATTTGCTGAAGGTCCAGCAGAAAGATTGAGGCCAGGGGAAAGATGAATATGTTGTAGAAGTCATCACATGAAGGAAAATGAAAAATGTCCTACATAAGTGAAGCAGTGATCTAGCTGCAGGAAGTTGAATCACTTATTACACAAAAGTTTAGCCAGAAAGCAGAAAATCAAGCACATAATGATGGTTGATAGAGAGACATCAGCAATTGATTCTAACAAATCACTCTCAACCACACAACATGTTCGCACTGTCGGGTCTAAAGATGATGAATGGTTTATGACTGTTGGAATGATGATTACAGAAGAAAAACATCAAGTGAGTGTAAAATGTGACATAGACAACCATGTTTCATGTGACATCATGAGCTTTGCATCTCTCTCTGCCTTGTATTGCATTGTCTTTACTTTTAGTGTTTTTCACATTCAGCAAGAGATACCAAGCTTATATTATTGCTATCTCTCCTTATCATTTAGAGCAAACACAAATGCAGGAAGCTTGCCGCGGTTGTCAGCAGGTCTCAGTCATGTCAAGGGGGAATGGTACTTCCATAAGGGGTCCTGTCACAGTAAATTAAGGGCAGGTACTGATACCAGTTCAGGAACTCAGAAACAGTCTGTTAGGTTGTTGGGGAAGTCAGATTCAGGATACTGTCCACATAGGCCCATGCACATGTCATTACCTGAACACTTTAGAGATTATGTCTAAATGCATGTGCCAAGTAGAACAGACAGAAGTATTACAGTCTTGTTCTTGAATGATGTTTTCTTTGTCAACTGTGTGTATTGAATAACTTGGCTAACTTTCTCCCACTTCTTTCAGACCGAAGAGGTAGCCATGGGCACCGGCATGGCCCCAGCTGTGCCTGCCTCTTTGTCAGATACGTGGAACAGTCCATCTTCCATATTACATTGGCATTATTCCCCATCTTTTCCTCCGCTACTTTGATGACTGTATCAGAGCCACCTCATGCTCCCACAAGGAGGGTGAACAGTTCATCACCTTCATGAATGCCTTCCACCATGACCTTAAGTTCACTTGGACCATCTCGGACTCCTCCTTCCCTTTCCAGGACCTCTCCATCTCCATCTCCGGTGACCGACTCAACACGGACATCTACTTCAAACCCACCAACTCCCAAAGCTACCAGTACTACACCTTCTCCCACCACCCCTGCTACAAAAATGCTTCCCATTAATCCCAATTTCTCCGCCTCTGCTGTATCTGCTACCAAGAGGAGCAATTCCATTCCGGGACATTCCAGATGGCCTCTTATTTCAAGGATCATAATTGCCCTTCCCACGTGATCAATAATGCCCTCCTGCACATCTCCTTCACTTCCCGCATCTCTGTCCTTGAACCCTACCCCTCTATCCTCAACAAGGGTAGACACCCTGGTCCTCACCTTCCATCTCACTAATCTCCAGATATAGCGCATTATCCTCCGCCATTTCTGCCACCTATAATCAGATCCCACCACCAGAGATATAGTTCCCTCCCCACCCCTGTCTGTGTTCCGTAGCGACCATTCTCTCCATGACTCCCTTGTTAGGTCCACACCCCCCACAAACCCACCCTCCACTTCCCGCACCTTTCCTTGCTGCCACAAGCGGTGTAAAACCTGTGCCCACAGCTCCCCCCTCACCTCTGCCCAAAGTCCGAAAGGATCCTTTCAAATCTGGCAGAGAATTTCCTGTACATCCAAACACCTCATCTACTGCATCTGTTGCCCTCGATATAGTCTCCTCTACATTAGGGAAAGTGAGGACTGCAGATGCTGGAGACCAGAGTTGAAAAATATGGTGCTGGAAAAACACAGCAGGCCAGGCAGCATCCAAGGAGCAGGAGAATCGACGTTTCGGGAATACGAAGGGCTTATGCCCGAAACGTCAATTCTCCCTCTACATTGGGGAGACAGCACACCAACTCGCAGAACATTTCAGGGAATATTTCTTGGACACATGAACCAACCAACCCTGCCGTCCTGTGGCTGACCAATTCACCTCCCCCTCCCACTCCACCAAAGACAAGCAAGTCCTGGGCCTCTTCCAGCACCAAATCCAAGCCACCCGCCAATTGGAGGGAAAAAATCTCATCTTCTGCCTTGGGTCCCTCCAACCTCACGGCTTTACCAGTTTCCTTATCTCCCCTCGCCCCACCTCATCTCAAATTCAACCCTCCAATTCAGCACTGCCCTCTTTAACTATTCTACTTGTCCATCTTCCATCCCACTTATCCATTCCACCCTCCTTTCTGACCTATCACTATCACTCTCCACCTGCACCTACCTTGCCAGCTACCTTCCCTCCACCTCCACACTTCTATTTATCTCTCAGCTCCTGTCCCCCTACACCCACAATCCTGATGAAACATTGAATCCCCTGCTCCTCAGATGCTGCCTGCCCTGCTGTGCTTTTCCAAAACCACATTTTTTGACACTAACTTGTAGTTGCAACTTCTCATGCAGTAAAATGTTTATTTTTAAGAAAAGACAGTCCATCGCCTATCTTCAGTATTTCTGCCTTCCCCCTTTAATGAGAGAGAAGTCGGTATTAAATGGATCAAAGTGAGTGGATCAGTTGTTACTGCTGTGTAGTGGGGGAGGAGTCCTGAGATATGAGTAAGCGAGGTTATTGTCAGTATTAAGCTGGGTGACAATAAGTAAGAGATGATGTTATAAGCAATACTGAGAGTGATAGAGCATGAACTTTGGTGGGAGGTTGGCATGGTAGCACAGATAGTAGCACTTATCAGTGAGTGTCAGGATTTGGAGAGAAGATGGTGAAAATTATGCTGGCAGAGTGAAGAAGTCATTGACCCCCTTCCCTCAGTTCTGTGCATTCTTCCAGACAGCTGCGACTGCACTGATCCAGGGTGAATCCTCAGACCATTCTTGCATGGCCCTACTACTGATCCTCAGAAGAGGAAATTTCACTTTTGCACCATTCAGACCAGCAGAAGCTGCAGGTCCCTGCCTGCATTGCTGGGACACTGATTTTCCCCTTTCTGCCATGTCAACAGCAAGTGTCAGAAGTGGCTCTGGACTCACATTGATTGTCCAAGTGCACAATGGGTTTTTTAAATTAGTGTAGTTGCTGATAAACTCCAGGAAACATGCGAAGAGACATGTTGTCCTGGGAAGGGTGCATAGGAAAAGCAGGCCAGAATTAGACATGAAGGATGCCATAAGGGCAGTTAAAGTAGTTAATAAGGCAAGTTTAATGAGCTATCATGACAAAACTCATTAGGATGTGCGGCAAAAAATCCTAAAATACATGTAACTTGGACTTGACCAAAAAGATATAAGACTCAGTCCAGAAAATTTGAAAGACAAGTGTCTTGCTCTAAATAAGCACTCACCATAGGAGCAAAACTTTCTTAAAATGAAAGGCACATTACTCAGAAGTATCTTTATGTCAAGAAAGATATACTTACCATAGAGGGAATGCACCAAAGGTTCATCAGAATTGTTCCTGGGATGGAGGGTCGGTCCAATGAAGAGAGACTGGGAAAACTGGGCCTGTGTTCTCCAGAGTTTTGAAGAATGGGGGTGATCTTATTGAAACATGCAAAATACTGAAAAGGGCAGACAAGGTACATGCATATATTTCCATGGTTGGGGAGTCTTGAACCAGTGAGCACAATTTCAAAATAAGGAACATTTTTCTAACTAAATGCATTGTGAAGCTTTGTTATTCTCTAATGCTGCAAGTTGTGGAAGCTCAGTCCTTGAACATGCTTAAAGTAGTGATAGTCAGATTTCTGATCACCAGTGGTATAAGTGTCATGCAGGTAGTGTGAGTAAAAGGCTTTGAAGTGTTCGATGAGCCATAATTGTATTAAACAGTGGAGCAGGCTCATTGGTGTGAATGATCTATTCCTGCCCGCTATATGAGAAGAAGACAAACAAATGCACATACCATTAAAGAACCTGAATGTTTTTGAGATAATGTCTGAATGCATATGCAGAGACTAGTTCAAGTAGTACAGACAGAGTTATTACAATATTTTCTTGAATGAAGTTTTCTTTGTCAACCATGTAAATTGGATAACTTGACTAACTTGTAATTGCAACTGATCATACATTAAAATGTTTATTTTTATGAAAAAAAAGATATGTTTGAAGAAACCCACCAGTTTTTGCAATGGATAGGGGGCTACTTATTGCTGTCCACTTATTGCTCACTTAATTGTGGTGAGCAGTTGGATTTTTAAATGCCCTGTACACTTTCATACGCTCTGGCAGATAAACATAAAATCCTCATAGAGTTAAAAAATACAAAGTTATGATAAAGCTATAAGGAACACTGTTTTGACCTCAAATGAAGTGTTGTCTTCAGTATGTTACACTCTGGAGACGACCTGATGGCATGTGGGAGGTTGCAGAAAATTTTAACAGGAGTGGCTCCAGGAATGAGGAATCTCATTATCGAGACAGATTGGAGATGTTCAGCTGACTGATTCGTAGGACGCAAGGTCTTAGAAAAAGATGGAGAAGTTGTGCCTGCTTTGAAGACAAAGAGACAATTTTAATTGAAATATAAAAGGAGAGAGGGTGGATGCTGAAAAGATGTTTTTGCTGAAAGAAGAAATAGAAATAAAAGACATGGTTTAAAATTAGGCTTTCCCATTTCAGATGATGAGGTGGCTTTTTTAAAATCTCTCAAAGGTTGTGAGTCTGTGGAATTCTCTTCCCCAGAGAGTTGTAGGGTCATTGAATATTTTAATGTTAGAATTATGGAATCGTTATAGTGTGAAAGCAGGCCATTTGGCCCACTAAATCCACATCAATCCCCCAAAGAACACCGACCCTATCTTTGTAACCCTGCATTTCCCATGGCCAATCCACTTAACCTGCACATCTTTGGACTATGGGTGGAAATTGGAGCACCCGAGGGAAACCTATGTAGGCATGGGGAGAATGTGTAAACACCTCACAGTCGCCAGAGGGTGGAATCTAACCTGAATCTCGGGTGTTGTGAAACAATAGTATGAACCACTGAGCCACTGTGCCATAAATTTAGATAGATTTTCAACTAACAATTGAATCAATGCAGGGTAGGCAAGAAAATGGAGTTGAATCCACAATCAAATCAGCATGCCCTTATTGAATAGTGGAGCAGGTTGAGTGGCAGTATGGCCTACTCCTGCTCCCAATGTGTTTCTTGAAATGTATGCTCTTAGAAAATATGGGATTTGATTAAGTATTCAAAGCCATGAGGGGTCTAAACAGAGTAGGTATGGAGAAAATGTTTCCATCTGTGGAATGACCAAAAAATAGCAGATACTGATTTAAGGTAATTGGTCAAAGATGTAATGATGACATATTTTCGTGCAGTCAGTGGTTAGGATCGAGAATGCACTGCATGTGAGTCTGGTCGAGGCAGATTCAATTTTGGCCTCTAAAATACAATTGGATAATCATTGATAGAGAAAATACAATTGCAGTACTACAGTTAAAAAAAAGGGGAAGGTGACAAGGCGAGCTACTCTTACTGAAATTCAACATGATGTCCTTCCGGACTGTAACCATTTTACAGTTCTAATATCATCTAAATTAGCAGGCAGTGCAAAATGTAGCTGCCCATGTCACAATAAAACTGTGCAAGCAAATCTTATACTGCATCTCCCTGAACCTATTTTTGGACATTATCCAATTTTTCTTCCATTGAATCTTTACAGTACAAAAGCCGGCCACTGTCTATGGCAGTTTTTGAAAGTTATTAGACCGAGTCCTATGCAATTTTTCCCACAGCTCTGCAATTACATATTTTTCTTTTGAGAGTTATAAAATCCTTCAAATAAATAATTTCCTGAAATTTATGAAAGATAGAGAAAAAGGATAAGAATATGTTTATTATAGACAGATTTCTGTATGTTGATTTGATTTTATTTGCTTAAAAATATTGATCTCGACATTAGAAATCTCTTTTACCAATAAAAATGTCATTGCTTTTGGAAACAGCATTTTAAATAATTCGATTGGATCATTAGCAAAAAATAAAAAGACAAAAATGGTGGCACATTGTTTCCAAATGTTCACATATTTTCCATTATGACATTTTGATTTTCTATTACAAAACCATGTCACAGGAAATAGGTAATATCAGCAGAAAGTGCTGTCAAAGCTATTGACAGAGAAGGGTGAAATAAATTTCAAAATGCCTTTTAAGTATAACTTCAAATAGTGAATAATTCTCAGCTTATGTTGAAATATCTATCAGCTCAATAATAGTCAAAAGAATTATTATTAAAGAAAACTTCAGTATATGGATGTTTGTTAAAAAATCCAAAGCAAATGAATCTATCATTGCGTAATATATTGTATGAGGGACTACCAGTGTGCTTCAAAATGAAGCTTCTTCACTTTCTTTTCAAATTGTAGTTATTCAAGAGAAAATATTGAATTAAATGTTAATCCACAAGGAACTACAGAGGTGGAAATATAGAAATTATGGACCGGTTAGTTTGCTGCTGGTATTGTGTATGATATAAAGTCTGGTGTGAAATAAGTAATTCAGAGTTATCTGTCAAGATAAAAGTTAGTAAACAGGACCTAGAGTGGATTCATGAAAGTCAGGTTATGTCTAACAAATGTGTAGGATTATTTTTGATGAACTGACAAAGCCAGATTGAGGGAATATAGTTAATAATGCGACTTGCAGCAGATATTTAGCACAGTTCAAGATGTGAATTGAAAAGTGAAGTAGTAAATTGGCCTGATAAATAAAAATGCTTAGAAAACAGTCATCAATGAGAGTAAATCAAGGAAACCATGACTAATTTGTGGATGAATCCTGTATAATTCATAATGATTGCTGATGCTACAGACTTTGTCTATAAACTATTCAGGACTGAGTTGCATAGGTTTTTGGTAGGAAAAGGTGTCAAGAGTTATGAAAGAAAACAGAAAAGTGAAGCTGAGATCACAATTGGATCAGACATGAGATTTTTAAAATAGTGCAACAGGTTCAAAGGGCTGAATGGTTGCCTCTTCCTCCTAAGTGCTCCTCCTATGAAACTGTGTGCTGATCATAAGAAGAAAAGAAAGGTGGGAGATAAAAGTGTGAGGTTGACACAAAGCATCTTTAGGAACTGAGTAATTAGGAAAATAAATGGCAGATTTAGTATGATATGGGAAAACATTTGGGAAATCACTACATTTAGAAAAGAAAAGTAGAACCTTACATAATTGAAAAAGAAGGTAGAATGTCTTGAGAAGGCTGAGGTAGATAAATTCTTGATCTGTGGTGTATCAAGGGTAACAGGAAAAGGGCAGGAAAGTGGGCATGAGGAATGTTGGATCAGGCATGAGCTCATTGAATTGCAGAGCAAGCCTGAGAGGCCGAATGGCCTACTGCTGTTCCTACTTCTTATGGGCTTAATGTTGTAGTGCAGATGGCTATCTGTTCATCCGGATATTCAAGTAATATAGCCAACAGAATGTTGTATTTTATGCAAAGGAAATGGAGTATTAAAGTAAGGAAGTATTATTACACTATACAGGATGTTGGTGAGATTACACCCAGAATACTGTGTACAGTTTTAATCTTCTTATTTAAGGTACAATATGTTTGAGGCAGTTCTGAGGAGGTTCAGTAGATTATTTCTGGGGTATGAGAATTGTCTTAAAATGGAAGGTTGAGAATCTTGAGCCTATACTCATTGAAGTTTAGAAGAAGGCAGGTTATTTTATTAAAACATTTTCTGAGGAGCTTGACGGGGTATTTGGTGGGAGGATGTTTCCTTTCCGGGACAAATCTCGAATAAGAAGGCATAGTTTTAGAGTATAAACTTATTGAGTAGAGTGATTAAATGAATCATTCAACACCCAGGTCTACCTCAAGTATTAAAGAGTTTATTGTTTTACACAAGAGTCTCTGGGCAGCCTCTCCCTGGACTTCTCCACTGAAACAAGGAAACATACACATTTTATGCATTTGCTTTTAGCTCACCTTGGCCGTTACAAAAAAAATCATATTATTAATTGATTCCGGTTAATCATTTAACTGGGTAATCATTCAATGGATAGTTTTACATTATCCCATGGTCCTATTATCTTCGTCAAATCCTATCTTTTCCAAGATTTGGGAGCAGTTCTGAAATCATGTTTACTGGCAGATACTGTGAGTTATACACAATGTTGCATTTTTTTCTTGAACAATGACAGCAGAAGCAGCACCACCAAATTTGACAGTAATTTTCTGATTGATATATGATCAGGTGATCATGGCTTGCATGGTGACAGTGCAGCAGAAAACCACCAAAAACAACCTTTCTTCACAAATCTCCAATTGAAGGAGGAATTCCCAACCAGTGAATGAAAAAGAACATTGTTGCAAACAAACATGTGTCATAAGCAAAGAACTAAAAGGAATTGAAAGGAAAATAAAGAAAGCAACTCATTGAATTCAGTGGTCCAGTGTTGTGCTGTCTGCCTGTGTTTCCCCTAACCATTTTTCTTTTTTCTTCCATCTTTAATATCTATGTCTGTCTACCTTTGTGTGTCTGTCTGTTTGTGAAGGAGGGAATTACAATAACAATTTAATTTGGAGTCTTATAAGCTGACAATTCATATTTCCTAATTGCCATCAATTAAAGACAATTTGTTCATAATAAGCAGTTATTTTCTTGTTAACCTGATGAGTGTTGTCTTTTAACTTGAATTTATTTGTCAGGTAAATTGGGACTTTGGATAGTTGATTAAATCTTTTCACATTAGTGATGGCTCCAGGAACAGTGGGGCTTGATTTTTAGCACACTACCCCAGTGAGTTATAGAACATAAAACGTTACAGCGCAGTACAGGCCCTTCAGCCCTCGATGTTGCGCCAACCAGTGGAACCAATCTGAAGCCTATCTATCCTACACTATTCTATTCTCATCATATGTTTATCCAATGACAATTTAAATGACCTTAAATTTAGTGAGTCTACTCCTGTTGCAGGCAGTGCATTCCATGTCCCTATTACTCTCTGAGTAAAGAAACTACCTCTGATATCTGCCCTATATCTATCACCTCTCAATTTAAAGCTATTTCCCCTCTTGCTAGTCATCACCATCTGAGGAAAAAGGCACTCACTGTCCATGCTATCTAACCTTCTGATTCTCTTACATGTTTCAATTAAGTCACCTCTCAACCTTCTTCTCTCTAACAAAAACAGCCTCAAGTCTCTCAGCCTTTCCTCGTAAGACTTTCCCTCCAACCAGGTAATATCCTAGTAAATTTCCTCTGAACCTTTTCCAAAGCTTCCACATCCTTCCTACAATGCGGTGACCAGAACAGTAGGCAATACTCCAAGTGCAGCCACACCAGACTTTTGCACAGCTGCAGCATGACCTCGTGGCTCTGAAACTCAATCCCTCTACCAATAAAAGCTAACATACCATATACCTTCTTAACAACCCTATCAACTTGGGTGGAAACTTTCAGGGATCTATTGACATGAGTATAATTTGTCTGCCCTCCACTTGAGCCATTTAGTGACTTGCATTTTCTTACAGATTTTTTAACCGGAGCTTTATGCACATTTGATGGTGTTACCAGATAGTGTCTTAGATAGAGGAACCAGAAACATATGTTAAAAGTACGATAAATGTATGTCTCCTAAACCAATCAGTATTAAACACTTAGGTTTGCATTGCATAGCCTGAATCATTAAGAGTGGCAAATGCAATGTTAAGGAGAAAGTGAACACTGTAGATGCTGGAGATCAGAGTCAAAAAGGGCATTTTTGATGAAGGGCTTATGCCCGAAACGTCAACTCTCCTGCTCCTCGGATACTGCCTAACCTGCAAATGCAATGTTAATTCATGTACTGAAAGTAATAGAAAAAGAATGAAAAATATTGGATTAAGTGACAGAGAAACAAAAAGAAATATCAAGTAAAATATTCATTTTAGTTTTTATCTTCTTATATCTCCAACAAAAATTAAAAGCTGAAGAAATTAGTCTTCATTTATATGGAGATGAATTTCATTGCCAGCACAGTTTCTAACAGTAAGTGAGATGTCTCACAGTGTTAAAAGAATACTTATACTAGAAGTCTGACTTTTTCTTGTGAGTTTTGTTCATATCTATAAGATTCGTACAGCAACCTCATGCTATTCAATATATTTGATGAGTCAAGTAGTAAGATGCTGTTTTTGGAAAATATTCGTAAGAACTTTGTATCCAAGGTAGCAGCTCCAAAATTTCTGAAATCCTGAATTTATGCTGAAAGAGTGCCATTTGCATCAGTTTTTTTAACAAAATAAATGATACCATTCACACTACAGTTCAGGAAAGATAAAGTTCTCAAATAATGAGAAAAGAATCATGAAAAGTAAAATGGCAATAAAACTGTCAGACAAAGCATTCTTCTTGGCTTTGACACAATATAAGCAGCTGATGCAGCATTAAGGCAAATTGTCTTTTGGAATTAACACAACAGTCCATGCAAACATTAAGCATGAGGGAGACCTCTCATTTATAGAGCATTGCCCCTTTTAATGCATAGGGCCATCTTAAGTGTTTGGATTCATTATTTATTATTTTTATTTCATATTTCCTATTCACATAGCATATTTATTTTGTGCACCAAAAACAATCTACATGTACATAGACTTTTAACATAACGTCTACAGGTGGTCTGCAGACGTGTGTAAAACAAATTTTATTAATGTGTCAAATAAAGCGATATTGGTGTAGATAACCAAATGCTTTCTCAAAGAGGCAGATTTGAAACAGAATGTTAAAAAAGGGAGGCAAGGAATTCAAGAGCTTAAGTTCAAAATAGCTGAAAGCACATCCACCAGCAGTTGAATGATTAAAATTGAGAATACCCAAGAGCCTAGAATTAGTGCCCTCCAGGAGGGGTTGAGATGGTCATTGCCTGGTAGATCTCAGGGGGTATTGGATCTGAAGGAGATCACATTGTTAGGATGGTAGAATGCATTTGATAAATTTGAAACAAACTTAGGAATTTTAACATTGAGCTCCTGCTTAACCGAGAGCTAGTGCAGATCAGTAAACACAGGGCAGATAGCTGAATGGGGCATGGTATGAGTAAGTTCATGGGCAGAAACCTGAAGCAAGTGATGCCAATTGTACTGGGCAAAACATATTACTGCTGGTAAAGGGCCTACTTCAACAGATGTTAAAGAATGGTTTTGAAAGATTATTTTGACATGCTAAGGCTTCCTCCACCATGAGGTCAGAAATGAGATATTGGCTGAGGATTACACAATGTTAAGCACCATTCGGGACTCGTCAGATACTTAAGCAGTTCATGTTCAAATGCAACAAGATCTGGGACTAACAAGTGGCAAGTAACATTCATGCTACACCAATACCAGGCTATGACCATCGCAATAAAAGACAATCTAACAATCACCCCTTGGCATTCAATGGTGTTGCCATAATTGAATCCCCACTATCAACATCCTTGGGGTTATCATTGACCAGAAACTCAGCTGGAGAAAGTGAGGTCTGCAGATGCTGGAGATCAGAGCTGAAAATGTGTTGCTGGAAAAGCGCAGCAGGTCAGGCAGCATCCAGGGAACCCAAGGGGTGATTGTTAGATTGTCTTTTATTGCGATGGTCATAGCCTGGTATTGGTGTAGCATGAATGTTACTTGCCACTTGTTAGTCCCAGATCTTGTTGCATTTGAACATGAACTGCTTAAGTATCTGACGAGTCCCGAATGGTGCTTAACATTGTGTAATCCTCAGCCAATATCTCATTTCTGACCTCATGGTGGAGGAAGCCTTAGCATGTCAAAATAATCTTTCAAAACCATTCTTTAACATCTGTTGAAGTAGGCCCTTTACCAGCAGCAATATGTTTTGCCCAGTACAATTGGCATCACTTGCTTCAGGTTTCTGCCCATGAACTTACTCATACCATGCCCCATTCAGCTATCTGCCCTGTGTTTACTGATCTGCACTAGCTCTTGGTTAAGCAGGAGCTCAATGTTAGAATTCCTAAGTTTGTTTCAAATTTATCAAATGCATCCTACCATCCTAACAATGTGATCTCCTTCAGATCCATAACCCCTTGAGATCTACCAGGCAATGACCATCTCAACCCCTCCTGAAGGGCACTAATTCTAGGCTCTTGGGTATTCTCAATTTTAATCATTCAACTGCTGGTGGATGTGCTTTCAGCTATTTTGAACTTAAGCTCTTGAATTCCTTGCCTCCCTTTTTTAACACGAAGAAGGGCTTATGCCCGAAACGTCGATTCTCCTGTTCCCTGGATGCTGCCTGACCTGCTGCGCTTTTCCAGCAACACATTTTCAGAAACTCAGCTGGACTCACAGCACAAATACAGTGGCTACAAGAGCAGGTTAGAGGCTAGGAATACTGTGGTGAGTGACTCACCTCCTGTCTCCCCAAAGCCTACCCACAATCTACCCAAGTCAGGCGTGTGATAGAATACTCTCCACTTGCCTGGATAGATGCATCTCCAACAACACTCAAGAAGTTTGACTCCATCCAGGACAAAACAGCTTGATTGATTATCATTACATCCATAAGTATCCTCTCCCTCCATCACTGACACTCAGTAGCAGCAGTGTATACTATTTACAAAATAAACTACAGAAATTAGACAGCACCTTTCAAACCCACAACCACTCTCAACTGGATTGACAAGGGGAACAGATACATGGAAACACCTCCATCTTCAAATTCCTGTTCAAGCCACTCAACATCCTGACTTGGAAATATTTCACCATTCCTTCAGTGTTGATGGGTGAAAATTCTGCAATTCCCTCCCTAAAGGCATTGTGAGTAAATCTACAGCACATGGATTTCAACAGTTCAAGGAAATAGCTCACCACCCTTTCTCAAGGGATGGTCAATACATGCTGGCCAATCAGCGAGCCCACAACCCGAGAGGAGATTTAAAAATTCACACAACAACTTGTGAAAGTCTTGAATTTAATTCTATCGATAAGCAATATTGTGCTAGTATGGAATAATTCTGCTTCATCATCAAAAACAGCAAAAGATTGTTTCCACAGGTGAACAAAACAAAAAAAAACTGCAACAAAGTTAGGAAGTACAATGACATGTGGTTTAGTTGCAAGTTTGTTACCAAAAGACTATACAAGAATGATGATGGCAGTGATTACTAAAATTTTCGGAGGTATTAAACTATTGCCCAGGATCTGTCAAAGGGATGTTGATCTATTTCAAAAGAAACAATTCAAGAACAGTTTGTAAATCTCATGCACTACATTTATGCCAACAGAGTTTTGCTAAAGAAAAGTCAAATCTGTTCTAGTTGTTCAAGAGTTAATAAGGGTCAGATCACTAATATTATAATGTCAGTTCTCAAATCTGTACTCAAACATAGGAAAGGCAGTTATGAATTTGCATTCCAGCCATTCATGTTAGGGATAACCCTCGAGGACCTGAAAGGGTCAGTAATCTGAGTCAACTGAACTGGAAGCAATCAAACTTAGGAATGTTGAGTGCATGGGTACACTTACCTGACAGTGACAGCACCAACCCCATGTGCAAGTTGGCAACAGGTATCCTTTGAGCAGATGGTACAGCTCAATAACTGGCTTCCTGTTGACTTGAAGTCTGCCAGTTCCCTGTTCTTTGCCAGATGGGTGTGCCAATAGTTGCAGATGTGGTTACAGAGTCATAGAGTCAGAGAGTCTTACAGCACAGATGTAGGCCATTTGGCCCAAACTATTTCATGCCGACAAAATGTTGGTCCATGTTAACCCCATTTCCCTGCACTTGGCGCATATCCTTTTAATCATTTCCCATCTACGTATTTGTCCAAATGCCTTTTAAATGTGAATGTACCTGCCTCAACCAGTTCCACTGGCAGCTCATTCCATACACGTACCACCCTCTAAACATAAAAAACATGCCCCTTAGGTTTCCTCTTATTCTTTCCTGTCTCACCTTAAACTCAATATCTAGTCCTCAATTCCCCAACCCTGGGAAAAAGACTGAGTGCATTCACCCTATGCATGCCTTTCATGATCTTATACATCTCTAAAGGTTCCCCCCTCAGTCTCCTACGCTGTAAAGAAAAAAGTCCTAGCTTGTCCAACCTATCCCTATAACTCAGACCATTGAGTTCAGGCCACATCCTTGTAAATGTGGCTACTGAGATAATTTCAGATGCAGCTACTATGTCTGTGCTATCTTCTGTTTGCCTCTATTTGCTCTTCTTCCATTATCGAATCCCTACAGTGTGGAAACAGGCCCTTCAGCCCAACAAGTCCACACTGACTGTCTGAAGAATAACCCACCCAGATCCATTCCTCTAACCCTATTACTTTACATTTCCCTGACTACTGCACCTAATCTACACATCCCTGAACACTTTTGGCAATTTATCATGGCCAATTCACCTAACCTGCACATCTTTGTATTGTGGGAAGAAACCCATGCAGACATAGGGAGAATGTGCAAACTCACAAAGACAGTCACCCGAGGCTGGGGTTGAACCCAGATCATTGGTACTGTGAGGCAGCAGTGCTGACCTGTGAACCACTGTACCTTCCACTTAAAGGACGAAAGATAGTGATTTGTTTATTTATCCCTCAGGTGTTCTGTACCAGGGAGGTCATAGGGGTACAAAACTTGATGTAGCTTCAAGTAATGCAACTTGTAGTTGTGTAAACGTCTGCTTTGCAAAACTTAATATAACCCTTGTTGTTTTAAGGATTGGCTAGTTCTGTATGATGATTTATGCCCATGATATTGGTCTCAAATGGTGATCTGCTCATGAATTTTGTGTCACCCCAATTAAAAGTTGTTTTGAATTGAAGTAAAATACATCAGCTCCAGAACTATTTTATGCCATGGGCAACGCAAGCAAGGCGGTTGTAAAACACCGAAAGGAAAGGGGGGGAAAATCTCAGATCCAGTCACGTAGATGGGTTAACTCGAGGAAAGGTAAGAGGTCAGCTAATGCAGGAGCCTACTGTGGCTATACCCATTTCAAATAAGTATGCTGTTTTGGAAAATGTAGGGGGTGATGGATTCTCAGGGGAAAGTAGCATGAACAGCCAAGTTTCTGGTATTGAGACTGGCTCTAATGCACTAATGGCTCTAATACATCAGGTTCCAAGTGATCAATTGTATTAGGGGACTCTCTAGTCCAAGGTACAGACAGACGTTTCTGTGGCCAGCAGCAAGAAATCAGAATGGTGTGATGTTTCCCTGGTGCCAGGATCAAGGATGTCTCAGAGAGGGTGCAGAATGTTCTCAAGGGGGAGAGCGGCCAGCAAAAGGTCATTGTCCACATTGGAACCAGCAGCATAAGAAGGGAAAAGGTTGAGATTCTGAAGAGAGATTACAGAGAGTTAGGCAGGAATTTAAAAAGGAGGTCCTCGAGAGTAGTAATATCTGGATTACTCCCGGTGCTATGAGTTAGTGAGGGCAGGGATAAGAGGATCGAGCAGATGAATGCATGGATGAGGAGCTGGTGCATGGGAGATGGACTCACATTTTTTTATCATTGGAATCTCTTTTGGGGTAGAAGTGACCTATAGAAGAAGGACGGTTTGCACCTAAGTTAGAAGGGGACTAATATTGGCAGGGAGACCTTCTATAGCTGCTTGGGAGGATTTAAATTAGTAAGGTGGGGGGTGGGACCAAGGGAGATAGTGAGAAAAGAGATCGATCTGAAACTGGTACAGTTCAGAACAGAAGTGAGTCAAACAGTCAGGGCAGTCAGGGACAAGGTAGGACTAATGAATTAAACTGCATTTATTTCAATACAAGAGGTCTAACAGGAAAGGCAGATGAACTCAGGGCATTGTTAGGAACATGGGACTGGGATATCATAGCAATTACAGCAATTAAAGGCAGGAACTTTCAAAAGCTGATTTGGGGGCAGATGTTTGCAGGTAAAGGGATGGCTGGAAAATGGGAAGCCTTCAGGAATGAGATAACGAGAATCTTGTCAGGGTAAAAGGGAAGGCTGGTAAATATAGGGAATGCTGGATGACTAAAGAAATTGAGGGTTTGGTTAAGAAATAGACAGGATAGATCGAGTGAATCCTTAGAAGAGTATAGAGGCAGTAGGAGTATGCTTAAGAGTGAAATCAGGAGGGCAAATAGGGGACATGAGATACCTTTGGCAAATCAAGTTAAGGAGAATCCAAAGGGTTTTTACAAATACATTAAGGACAAAATGGTAACTAGTGAGAGAATAGGGCCCCTCAAAGATCAGCAAGGGGGCCTTTGTGTGGAGCCGCAGAAAATGGGGGAGATACTAAACGAGTATTTTGCATCAGTCTTTACTGTGAAAAAAGGATATGGAAGATATAGACTATAAGGAAATAGATGGTGACATGTTGCAAATTGTCCAGATTACAGAGGAGGAAGTGTTGGATGTCTTGAAACAGTTAAAGGTGGATAAATCCCCAGGACCTGATCAGGTGTACCCTCGAACTCTGTGGGAAGCTGGAGATGTGATTGCTGGGCCTCTTGCTGAGATATTTGTATCATCGATATTCACAGGTGAGGTGCTGGAAGACTGGAGGTTGGCTAACGTGGTGCCACTCTTTAAGAAGGGTGGTAAGGACAAATCAGGGAACTATAGACCAGTGAACCTGACGTCGGTGGTGGGCAAGCTGTTGGAAGGAATCCTGAGGAACAAGATATACATGTATTTGGAACGGCAAGAACTGATTAGGGATTGTCAACGTGGCCTTGTGCATGGTAAATCATGTCTCACAAACGTGATTGAGTTTTTTGAATAAGTAACAAACAGGATTGATGAGGGAAGAGCGGTAGATGTGATCTATGTGGACTTCAGTAAGGCATTTGAGAAGTTTATAAAGTTGTCACTTACGGAGCCACCTTAAATACAAACATCCCTAGGTATAGGATCTGAGGAATAAATTAGAAAAATAAAAAAAGAAAAGGTTCAGCATTGCAGTCCTTCAAGCACAGCGCACCAGGCCTCGCCTCCAGACTGCACCCATCCTCACTTTCAGACAGCACTTGGCCTTGTCTCCTGTTCATGCCAGGACCTGAACTCCAGTCTGTGCCGGGCCTCACCTCCAGTTCGGGCCAGGACCTCATCTCCAGTCTGTTCCGGGCCTCATCTCCAGTTCGGGCCAGGATCTGACCTCCAGTCCATGCTGTGCTCCACCTCCAGTTCACGCCACAACCTCACCTCTAGTCCGTGCTGGGCATCACCTCCAGTTCATGACAGGACCTCACCTCCAGTCTGTGCTGGGCCTCTTGCAGTCCGTGCCAGGACCCCACCTCCAATTTGCGCAAGGACATCAATTCCAGTCTGTGCTAGGTCTCCTCTTCAGTTCACGCCAGGACCTCATCCCCCCATCTGTGGCGGGCCTCACCTCCAGTTCGCAACAGGACCTCACCTCCAGTCTGTGCTGGGTCTCACCTCCAGTTCCCGTCAGAACCTCACCTCCAGTCATGCCGGGCCTCACCTCCAGTTCACGTTAGAACCTCACCTCCAGTCTGCGTTGGGCATCACCTCCAGTCTCTGTCAGGTCCTCACCTCCAGTCTGTGCTGTGTCTCGTCTCCAGTTCACGCAGGACCTCATCCTCCATACTGTGCCGGGCCTCACCTCTAGTTCATGCCAGGACCCCACCTCCAGTCTGTGCCGAGCCTCACCTCCAGTTTGCACCAGGTCATCACCTCCAGTCTGTGCCAGGCCTCACCTCCAGTTTATGCCAGGACCTCACCTCCAGTCTGTGCTGGGCCTCGCCTCCAGTTCGCGCCAGGAGCTCATCCTCCAGTCTGTGCCGCGCCTCACCTCCAGTTCATGCAAGGACCTCAACTCCAGTCTGGGCAGGGCCACACCTCCAGTTCGCACCAGGACCTCACCTCCAGTCTGGGCAGGGCCTCACCTCCAGCTTGCACCCGGACCTCATCTCCAGTCTATGCCTGGCCTCACCTCCATTTCGCGCAAGGACCTCACCTCCAGTCTGTGTTGGGACTCACCTCCAGTTCATGCTAGGACCTCACCTCCAGTGTGTGCTGGGACTCACCTCCAGTTCACGCCAGAACCTCACCTCCAGTCTGTGCCAGACCTCACCTCCAGTTTGCTCCAGGACCTCACCTCCAGTCTGTACCGGGCCTCACCTCCAGTTTGCACCAGGTCATCACCTCCAGTTTGCACCAGGTCATCACCTCCAGTATGTGCCTCCAGTTCATGCCAGGACCTCACCTCCAGTCTGTGCTGGGATTCACCTCCAGTTCACACCAGAACCTCACCTCCAGTATGCGCTGGCCTCACCTCCAGTCGCTGTCAGGTTCTCACTTCCAGTCTGTGCTGGGCCTCACCTCCAGTTCATGCATGGGCCTCACCACCAGTTCACACCAGGACTTCACGTCCAGTCTGCACTGGACCTCACCTCCAGTCTGTGCCAGGCCTCATCTCCAGTTTGCACCAGGACATCACCTCCAGTCTGTGCAAGGCCTCACCTCCAGTTTGCGCCAGGACCTCACCTCCAGTCCATGCTGGGCCTTGCCTCAGTTTACGCCAGGACCTCACCTCCAGTCTGTGCTGGGCCTCACCTCCAATCCATGCCAGGACCTCACCTCCAGTCTGTGCTGGGCCTTGCCTCCAGTTCGCGCCTCGACCTAACCTCCATTCCATGCCTGGCCTCACTTCCTGTTCGTGTCAAGACCTCACCTCCAGTCTGTGCTGGGCCTCATCTCCAGTCTGCAACCAATTTAACCTTACACTGCACAAAGTATACAGCCCTGTTCTGGGCACCAAGTTCCACCACAGATGGCAAACCACTGAGCATTGAGCCCTGTCTTAGTCGATGATCACAGTCCCCATTGTGGGCCTACTACAGACCCACTCCAAGCACCAAGCTTCACCACAGCTGATGGCTCACCAAGTTCACAAATTGAGGCTCAAGGCCTACCAAAGCCAAGAGTCCTCATTTCAGGCACTGCCACTGCAGCGGCCGGTGACCCTTCAACTCTGCTCTGGCTTCTCTACAACATCAGAAGATAAAAGAAAAGAGAAAGAAAAAGATGGAAAATGTGAGAAAGAGCAAGAGAGAGAAAGACGTGGCCAACCTGGAACATACGGGCTCAGGAGCCCTACCATGTCCGCACCGAAACAGCCCTACCTATTATCTAGTTATTCATCAGAAATATTGGGGGAGGGAGGAAAAAGAGGCTGAGACATAAATAGGAGAGGGATGGGCGGGGGGGGGGGGAGGGGGGTGGTGGTGGAAGGTAGCTTGGAAGGCAATAGGTGGATGGGGTCTGTTGTCCTCGATGTGGTCCCCTCTGCACTGGGCGAAAGGATGCCAACTTGCAGAATGTTTCAGAGAACAGCTCTAGGATACAGGCACCAAACAAACCCACTGCCCTGTGGCCGACCACTTCAACTCCCCCTCCCAATCCACCAAGGGCATGGAAGTCCTGGGCCTCCTCCACTGTCACATCCTAGCCTCTCAATACCTGGAGGAAGAATGCCTCATCTTCTGCTATGTGACCCTCCAACCACATGGCATCAAATTCGTTTTCCTCAGTTTCCTCATCACCCCTTTCCTCACCTTGTCCCAGATTCAACCCTCCAACTTGGCACCGCCTTCTTGAACTATCCCATCTCTCCATCTTCCTCTCCACCTATCTGCTCCACCCTCCGCTCTAACCTATCACCATCACCCACCTTCATCTACCTATCGCCTTCCAAACTACCTACCCCCCGCAACCTCAACCCCCTCCCATTTATCTCTCAGCTCCCTTGGGCCCCCCACATTCCCGATGAAGGGTTTGTGCTCAAAACATTGAATCTCCTGTTCCTTGGATGCTGTCTGACCTGCTGAACTTTTACAGCGTCACATATTTTGACTCTGATCTCCAGCATCTGCAGTCCTCACTTTCTCCTATTATCCAGTTATGCTGGACAGGCTGCCAGTTTCAGCACTCACTAGCTCCCATGTTTTGGGGACAACTCAGGGATGGGTAATTAGATGATGGGATGGGTGCCAGAACTAATTTAAATGCCCCTACATCTTCCAAATACTAATTCGTGGGTGTGCACATATGATTTTGTTTTGCAATGGTTATGTTGCATCTGTCATCAATAATGGCAAATATTTACATAGCACTTTTCACAGGATGGTATGTCCCAGGAGGATTTACAGCAGCCTTAATATACAAAATATGACATTCTGCTACAAATCAGATAGAGTCATAGAGTTGTTACAGTGCAAATAGAAGCCATTTGACCCATTGAGTCTGCACCAACCCTTTGATCAAGGCAGAATAGTGACACAGTAGTTAGCATTGCTGTCTCACTGCACCTGGGACCCAGGTTCAACTCCAGCCTTGGGTGATTATCTGTGTGGAATGTGTACATTTTCCCCATGTCTGCATGGGTTTCTTCCATGTGCTCAAGTTTCCTCCCAGTCCAAACGTGTGTAGGTTATGTCGACTGGTCATGCTAAATTGCCCTGTAGTGTCCAGTGATGTGCATAATAGATAGATTAACCAAGGTAAATGCAGGGTTATGGGGATAGGATGGGTCTAGGTATGACATCTAAAAGCTTCATAGAAGAGGTAAGTTTAAAGAAGAATCTTAAAGGAGGAGACTGAACAAAGAACAGAGAAATGTCAGGAAGTGATTCCATCACTTGGAACTAAGGTAACTGAAGGTTCTGAGGAAGGGTCACTTGATCCAAAACATTAACCTTGATTTCTCTCCACCAATGCTGCCAGACCTTTTGACCTTTTGCAGCAATTTCAGTTTTTGCTTCTGATTTACAGCCTCTGCAGTTCTTTCAGTTTTTATTTAACTGAAGGTATGTATATGGATTTTAGTAAGGCGTTTGATAAGGTTCCCCATGGTAGACTACTGCAAAAAATACGGAGGTATGGCATTGAGGGTGAGTTGGAGGTTTGGATTAGGAGTTGGCTGGCTGGAAGAAGACAGAGGGTAGTAGTTGATGGCAAAGGTTCATCTTGGAGTGCCGTCACTAGCGGTGTTCCGCAAGGATCTGTTTTGGGACCATTGCTGTTTGTCATTTTTATAAATGACCTGGAGGAGGGGTTAGAAGGTTGGGTGAGCAAGTTTGGGGATGATACGAAAGTCGGAAGGAGTTGTAGACAGTGAGGAAGGATGTGGCAGGTTACAGCGGGATATAGATAAGCTGCAGAACTGGGCAGAAAGGTGGCAAATGGAGCTCAATGTAGCTAAGTGTGAGGTGATCCACTTTGGTAAGAGTAATAAAAAGATGGAGTACTGGGCTAACGGTCGGATACTTGGTAGTGTGGATGAGCAGAGGGATCTTGGTGTCCATGTACACAGATCTTTGAAAGTTGCCACCCAGGTAAATAGTGCAGTGAAGAAGGCATATGGCGTACTGACTTTTATTG
>NC_057723.1:60916585-60963655 GCF_004010195.1 Chiloscyllium plagiosum | reverse complement strand
TAGGTTCTTTACTCAGCGAGTCGTGAGTTCATGGAATGCCCTGCCAGTAGCAGTGGTGGACTCTCCCTCATTATGGGCATTTAAGTGGGCATTGGATAGACATATGGAGGATAGTGGGCTAGTGTAGGTTAGGTGGGCTTGGATCGGCGCAACATCGAGGGCCGAAGGGCCTGTACTGCGCTGTATTCTTCTATGTTCTATGTTCTATGTATGATGGAGAAGGTATCGTGAAAACATTCACTCTGGAGTCTCATCTAAGATCTGTACATTCAACATAGGATGAACATTATTAAATATGTGAATGCTTGAAATATCACTTGAAAAATGTTTAAAAGTTCAAAAGGGCTTTAAAAATGCTTTCCAGGTAGACTTTTCAAAAGAAACTTCAAGCCACAAACCTTTCACATAATTACAAACAAGGAGATGGACTGATGGTAGTGGTGTGCCTCTCCCAACCTCCTAACATTGTAAAGGGGATGATCCTGGTAAAGATCTTCACTGGAATATTGTGTTTATGTTTAGAAAGGACCTCTGCTTAAGGAGATGTGGAGGGATTGGTACTGAATAGAACTCTATACATTCAAATCCGACCAGTGAGCTTCCTGGAAATAAAGACTTACGGCTAAAAGAATGTTGAATGATATCATAAACTGAGTTAATAATTGACAATATAATTAAGGCGTTGCGACAGTGCACTTCTACCTGAAATACCTCATGAACTGAGAGGCAAACAATGCCAAGTGGAGCCTACATGTTATGAAGAAAATCAAAGTTAGTTAGCCTATCTTTTTCACAGTGAATTTAATGATGACTTGAGGTAAGCACGAGCATTTTCAGACAAGGAAAGCATTAGATGGGCTTCATTATCTAAGCATTTGCTGGCAAAACCATAAACTAGATGGAAACATGATTTCCAAAGTTTGCATTATCTTCTTATAGATGATGAAGGAGTAGCACTCCGAAAACTTGTGATTGCAAATAAACCTGTTAGACTATAACCTGGTGTCATGTGACTTCTGACTTTCTTATAGATGTGTTAAGCTGAGGAGCTTCAGATGTTCAGAATGTTATCCATTTCTTATCTTCTCATCCCTTGGATCACCACTTATTAATTTGAGAGATTTTGAATCTTTTTTATAACAGTCAAGCTTCCCAAATATTAACTGCCTTCAAGTAGGCACATTCCAATATTACTCAAACATAAAGAGTGTGTTTCACTTCTGAAGCTTTCGGAGAGGTGATGGCCTAGTGGTATTATTGGTAGACTGTTAATCCAGAAACTCAACTGGGACCCAGCTTCAAGTACTGCTATGGCAGATAATGCAATTTGAATTCAATTTAAAAAAAATACAAATCTGGAATTAAGAAACTATTGCTGATTGACAGGAGAAACCTATCTGGCTCGTTAATGTCCTTCAGGGGAGGAAATCGGTCTTCCTCACTTGGTCTGGCCTACATGTGACTCCACATTTACAGGAATGTGTTGACACCCAACTGCCCTCTGAAATGTCTTAGTAAGCCATTCCATTTAATGACAGCAAGGGATGGACAATAAATACTAGCCAGCCAGTTTGCACTACCATTTGAGAAGATCATGACTGAATTGCTGAAGTTTTAACTCCAATTTCCTATTTAACCTCCATAACCCTCAACTTTCTTGTCAATCAAATAGCTAACAAAACTAACTTTGAATGTATGTAAATAATCCACTACTCTCTGAGAAAAGAATTTCTAAGATTAATGACCTTTGGAGAGATGAAATTCCTCTTCTTTGTTATTTTGAATGGGAGACCCTTAATTCTCGAACTGTGTCCCCTTGTTTTACATGGTGTTGCAATATTTCCGTGCATCCTGTCAATATAGACAATGCAATACTTTTCCCACATTTTGATCCATCTATTAAATTAATCCCCACTCACTTAACCTATCTAAAACAATTTTGGACTGTTCATTACCTCATCACTTATTGATCTGTCATTTTTTGGAAAATGCAGCAAATTTCGCCACAGTTAGTTCTATCATCCAAGTGATTAATGTTGACAATAAATAGATGCACAGGGACTCAGTGGTTAGCACTGCTGCCTCTCAGTACCAGGGGAAAGTGAGGTCTGCAGATGCTGGAGATCAGAGCTGAAAATGTGTTGCTGGAAAAGCGCAGCAGGTCAGGCAGCATCCAGGGAACAGGAGAATCGACGTTTCGGGCATAAGCCCTTCGTCAGGAATAAGGAAAGTTTGTCCAGCAGGCTAAGATAAAAGGTAGGGAGGAGGGACTTGGGGGAGGGGCGTCGGAAATGAGCACCGCCTTCCTAACCTGCAATCTTCTTCCTGACCTCTCCGCCCCCACCCCAGTCTGACCTATCACCCTCACCTTGACCTCTTTCCACCTATCGCATTTCCGACGCCCTCACAAAGCCATGTTGACTATCTCTAATCAAGCTATGTTTTCCAAATAATCATAAATCCTATCTTTCGAGTCCTCTGCAATAATCTGCCTATCACTGACGTAAGATTGACTGGTTTATAGTTCTCAGGTTTATCCCTATTCCCTTTCTTGAACAAAGGAATAACATTTGTCACCCTCCAATCATCTGGTAATAGTCGAGTGGACAGTGAAGATGGAAAGATCATCACTAAAGGTGCAGTAATCTCTTCCCTTGCTTCCTATAGTAACCTAGGGCATATCCTCTCTTGCCCAGGGGATTTATCTATCCGTATGTTTTTCAAAATTTCCAGTACATTCTCCTTCTTAACATCAACATGTTACACACTGTCCTCACAAACAACAAGGTCCCTCTCAATAACGAATACTGAAGCAAAGTATTCATTAAGGACCTCCCCTACCTCCTCTGACTCCAGGCACAGGTTCCCTTCATTATCACTGATTAGCCCTACTCTCACTCTGGCCATCCTTTTGTTCCTCACATAATGCAGAACACTGTTGGGATTTTTCTTAATCTCACCTGCCAAGGCTTTTTTATGCCTCCTTCTCGCTCTCCTAAGTCCATTCTTCTGTTCCTTCTTGGCTACCTTGTCACCCTCTAAAGCTCTGTCTGATCCTTACTTCCTCAACCTTATGTAAGCTTCTTTCTTCCTCTAAATGTTTCATGTTTCTTGTCGGCCAAGGTTTCTTCACATTACCATTCCTTCCTTGCCTCAGTGGGACAAACCTATCCAGCGCTCACAGCAAGTGCTCCCTAAACAACCTCCCCATTTCTGTTGTGCATTTCTCTGAGAATATATGTTCCCAATTTATGCTCCACAGTTCCTTCCTCATAGTATTGTAACTCCCCTTCCCCCAATTAAATACCTTTCCATACCGTCTGCTCCTATCCCTCTCCATGACTATAGTAAAGGTCAGGGAGTTGTGATCACTTTTGCTGAAATGTTCTCCCACTGAGAGATCTGACACCTAGCCTGGTTGTTGCCAAGCACCAACTCCAATATAGCCTCTCCTCTCATCAGCTTATCTACGTGTTGAGTCAGGAATCCTTCCTGAACACACCTGACAAGAACTGGTCCATCCATCTATTTGCACTTAGGTGTCTAATGCATGTACAGAAATTCACTGGAAGGAAACCAATTGTGAGTCTGTCAGCCTCAGAAGAGACCTTTATGTGGAGATGACACCAGATCTTTACTAGAGTCTTCAGTGCTTTTAAAGATATTGCTAAGATCAAAGGAATATTGTGAATTTGTAAGATTTTCTGATGTTTGCACTGAAATCCGTTTGTCTTGCATAATGATAGTTCATGCTTTTCCTACAGTCCACAAGAACACCCTAAAAATTAAATTGAAATTACCTCAAAAGAAAACAAACAATATAAATCAACATTAGTAAAGAAATCTTGGACCTAAAGCATATTATGCAAAGTTTAGAGATGTTTATAGAGGTTCACAAAATAATGATGGGCATAGATAAGGTGAATACCCAAGGCTTTTTTTTCCCCACGGTAGGAGATTCCAAAACTAGAGAGTACAGGTTTAAGGAGAGGGCGGAAAGATTTAGCAGGGACCTGACGGTGGTGTGTATATAAAATAAACTGCCAAAGAAAGTGGTAGAGGCGAATGCAGTTGCAACATTTAAACGACATCTGGATGGGTGTATGAATAAGAAGGGTTTAGAAGGATATTGGCGAAATGCTGGCAAATGGAACTGGATTAATTTAGAATATTTGGACGGCGTGGACAAGTTGGGCCAAGTTTTCCATGCTGACCGACTTTATGTCTCTACACTGGAAAAAGTGCCAAATGTAGTCACAAAACTGCATTTAGAAGACAGAGCTTTGAACAAAGCTTCATAAACTCATGGGTATTTTCTCCAGAAAAGATAAGCATGAGAGGTGAACTGATAAACATCTTCAAAATGAGGAATATATTATTCAATAGGGTAAATGTAAGGAGATATTTCCACTGTGGGAGTTAACAAAAATGCAAGACATAAATAGAAGAAACTTTGAATAGGAAAGTCAGAAGAAATGATTTTACACAATAAATAAAAAGGATGTAGAACACTGTAGCACAATAAGTTAAAGACCGGGTTAAAAATGAAGTTAGTGTGAAGCTAAATAAACCCAAGGGAAAAAGGAATGTAAATGTTATGCAGATAAGATTAGATAAAGTAGAATGGGATAGGACACATGTGGATAATAATTGTTGGTATTGACCGTAGGGCTGATTGGCCTGTTTTTGTAGTGTACATTGTAATTCTGCCTAAAAATAGAAAACACACAAGAATTATCATTGATACAAGATATTCCCAATTGGTGTCTGTAGATCGTGGAGATGTACCACTCCTTCCCTCCTAAACAAGTAGATCAGTTCTGGCATCTGGAAGAGAAGGCTTTATTAACTATTCTGTAGAACATTATGAACTATGTAGATGAATTTTAAGTTATATTTACTTTTTAGAAATATAAGGTATCAACAACAACATTTGCTCAGCGAAGTATTGTCATTAAATAAGAATGGGAAAAATATTTTTGTTGGCAGAAAGAAACGAACATACATTTCCAAGAAAATGAATATAAACCTTGATTATGAAAATCTATTTTAAACATTTGATCTCAATGTATCACTCGTGAGAGACAACACCATGAATTGATTGCATTTTTGCCCTATTCTTCACTCAAAAAACAGGATTGGCGGTGTCCATTTTTCACCAATTGTGTTTTATTTTAATCAATACACTGTGAAAACACGTTTGAATGGAATTACAAGGCTGGCATTGACTTCTGAATCAATCAATTGAACAGAACAATGGATGTCCTTATTCTGTTCTCGTTGGGAATAAGGAGATGAAGGTATAGTTAACCAAGTATTTGAAGTTAGGAATAAGTAGATCTGAAAACAGTTTATATGTGGGGAATTTGTAGAAGGCAATAATTCTCAAGGGGTTCATGTTTATGTTACATTGTTTGTGAGTGGAGACCAGAGTTTTATTCCACCTTTTGGGAGCAAGCAGACGTATCTGTGCCAGCTGTCTTATGTCCTAGTGGTTATATCTGATCAACTGTCATTGTACATCTTGCTATCCGTTCAAATCAAATCAATTGAAGTACAAAAGGCTGGATGTCCTAGCCATCAAGTAGGGTATAAAGCAAATAGGAGACAGTGAGGTCTCCAGATGCTGGAGATCAGAGTTGGGAGTGTGTTGCTGATAAAGCACAGCAGGTCAGGCAGCATCCGAGGAGCAGGAAAATCGATGTTTCAGATCGGAGCCTGATGAAGGACTTTTCCAGCAACACACTCTCAACTATAAAGCAACAGGTTGACCAATGTATCTTTGCACTAAGAGTGAAAATCAAACATACTTGACTGCCATCTCATTCAACAAATTTTAAAATTCCAAATTAGGAGGATGAACAAGTGATTTCATTTCACACTTATCCCTCCTCCACCTCACAATATCCTGGAACTGTTGTTGGCGTCTATTATGTTCAATCTCAATATATTTATCAAATGAATAAAAATTCCAAGATATGCCAAGAAGACAGTAATTAATCCCAGAAGGAAGAAATTACCTTTAAAACTGCATCAGTTTATTCAATTAAAAGCATGTAGAACGTAAGCTTCATTTTTTTTTGCTCATTTAGGCCTTAAAATAGCCCCAAAGGAACATGAAGGTTTCAATGGCAGGAAGGCCAGCTGTGTAAGTATCTCATTCTTTACTCCACTGCAACTCTCATACTGACCTCACCATTGCAGTCTCATAGAATCCCTGTGGTGTGGAAACAGGCTATTTTGCCCAATATATCCACACTAACCCTCTGAAGAGCATCTCACCCACTCCCTACACCTCTCATGGCCAATCCACCTCACCTAAACACCCCTGGACATTATGGGCAATCCACCATCCTGCACATTTTTGAACTGTGGGAGGAAACCAGAGCACCCACAGGAAATGCACACAGAAATTGCCTGAGGCTGGAATTGAACCCAGGTTCCTGGTGCTGTGAAGCAGCAGTGCTAACCATTGAGCCAACATGCCACTCACTTATTGCACAACACTTCTAACACTTCTCTCTCTTGCTTTTTACAGGTACTGCAAGCATGTTTTCCACATTCATAGTGAAAGCAATTGGCTCTCCCAGAAGCTGCCTTCTTGTCCTCTGAGTTTGGGTGCATTGAAGTCTCAGAGGAAGCTGCCTCTTTGACTTTGAATGTATGGGACCACAAGATGGTGAACACATCATTGCGACAGCTCAGGCCCTGTGCTGTTAGCAATCAAAGACATTGTCCACGTGCACAGGAAGGAACAGAATGTAGATGGCCCCCATTGCCCTGAGGCTACAGCAATGTAGCAAGTCACGTGACTGTCTATCTGCTAATGGACAGATTGGTAGCTGCCATAGAAAGTCATGTCCACCACCGTAAGGAACTGCTGGAGAGACAGAGACATCTACTCCCTATCATACTAGCTATCTGGCTTCAGAACTGAAGATATGGCAACAGGGGGATAGAGAATTGGACACACTTCACAATCTCTCAAGGAGACATGACAGTGCCAAGAGGCACACAGTTGGATGAGGATTCTCACACATGCCCCTCAGAAGTCTCCAGAGGTGGCTGGGTCCTCCTTCTCACTCTACCTGTACTCACCCCACCACCAGCCTGGAAGTTGAAGCCAAGGAGGGTCAACGTCCCTCTAACAAGAAGATGTTTGACATATCTGGCCTTGAAATGTCTGCTGTAGGTGGTCCACATCTTAAAGCCATATGGGAGAGCGGAAACCACCAGAAAACCATGATCTTGATATTGGATCAGATGTTGTTGTCCTTGAATACCCTTTTCCTCAGGCAACTGAAGACTGTACTAGCACACTGGAGACAGTGCTGGATCTCATCATATTAACTGCTTTGGCCAACAGGACACTCCCTAGGTATTAGAAGTGGTCTAAATTCTCAAAGGCCTTCCTGTGGACCTTGATGATTGGCAGTTTGCTCCACAATGCCAGGGCAGATTGGTCTTCATCTTTTGGATGTTCAGGGTGAGACACATGCTCTCATATATCTCCGTGCTGATGATGGTCCAGAGTGCATCTTCTGAGAATGCACATACCACAAGCATGATCTGTCTACTGCATCTTAATGGTACTGGTCGGGTGACTTTGGTTTTGGATTGAAGGTGGGCAGAGGTTGAATAATTTCCTGCAGGTTATGTAAGTTAGCTCCACTCCAGCTGGGAGCTTGTCAGTGGTGCGGAGAAGCATTGCAGCAAAGTAGATTGAAAACAGTGATGCTGCCCTGTTTGACATTGGTATGAATGGGGAAGGGGTTGATGGCGGAGCCATTTGTCATGATCATGACTCCCATGTTGTCATGGAGCAAGTAAAGGATGGTGACAAACTTTGACAACCAAAGCAGAGAAGGATGCTCCATATCATTTCCTGACCAATGGAGTAAAAGACTTTTTGTAAGGTCGAGCAAAGACACGTACAGGGGTAGGTTCTTTTCTCTGCATTTCTCCCGCAGATGTGCATGGAAAATCATGTCCATTGTGCCCCATTGTGGCCGAAAGCCACACTGCCATTCCAGGAGGAGTTTCTCAGCCACAGGGACGAGACGGGTGAGGAGTACAGGCCCTTCAGCCCTCAATGTTATGCCGCCCTGTGAAGTCCATCTCACCTACACTATTCCATTCTTGTCCATATGGGAGAAAGTGAGGACTGCAGATGCTGGAGATCAGAGTCGAGACTGTGTTGCTGGAAAAGCACAGCAGGTCAAACAGCATCCGAGGAGCAGGAGAATCATCGTTTTGGGCTGGAGCCCTTTATCAGGAATAAGGCTGGGACCCTCGGGGATGGAGAGATAAATGGGAGGGAGTTGGGCTGGGGAGAAGGTAATTAAGAGTGCAATAGGTGGATGGAGTGGGGGTAAAGGTGATAGGTCAGAGAGGAGAGTGGAGCGGATAGGTGAAAAGGAAGATTGACAGGTGGGACAGATCATGAGGATGGTAGTGAGCTGGATCCACAAGCCTGATAACTCTGGCCGACCCATCATCTCAGCCTGCACCCGCCCCAACGAATTCATCTGCACTTACCTTAATACTGTCCAAACGCCCCTGGTCCAGGAACTCCCCACATACATTTGGATACCAACCATGCCCTCCACCTCCTCCAAGACTTCCATTTCCCCAGCCCCCAATGCCTCATCTTCACTATGGACATCCAGTCCCTCTACATCTCCATCAACCATGACCAAGGCCTCCAAGCCCTCCGTTTCTTCCTCTCCCGATGTCTCCACCAGTAACCTTCCACTGACACTCTTATTAATTTGGTTGAACTGGTCCTCACCCTCAACAATATTTCCTTCCTATCCTCCTACTTCCTCCAGATGAAAGGGATAGCCATGGGCACCCACTTGGGCCCCAACTATGTCTGTCTCTTTGTTGGCTACGTAGAACAGTCCATCTTCTGAAGTTACACCGGCACCACTCCCCCCTTCTTCCTCTGCTACATTGACGACTGAATCAGCACCACTTCATGCTCCCCCACGAGGAGGTCAAACAATTAATCAATTTCACAAACACATTCTACCCCAACTCAAATTCACCTGGACCATCTCTGACACCTCCTTCCCCTTCCTGGACCTCTCCATCTCCATCCATGAGGACCGACTCAACACTGACATCTTTTGCAAACCCACCAACTCCCATAGCTACCTGGGTTACACCTCCTCCCACCTTACCTCCTGCAAAAATGCTATCCCATATTCCCAATTCTTCCACCTCGGCCACATCTGCTCCACCACAGAACACGCCAATGGCCTTCTTCTTTAAAGATTGAAATTTCTCCTCAATCCCAGGACATCCACATCCACACCTCTGCCCTCAAACCCCACCCCTCCAACTGCAACAAGGACAGAAACCCCCCCCCCCCCACCAGTCCTCACTACCAGGGATATATTTCCCTCCCCACCTCTATCCGTTTTCTGCAAAGACTGTTCCCTCCTTGACTACCTGGTCAGGTCCACAACCCCTAACAAGCCACCCTCCCCTCATGGCACCTTTCCCTTCCACTGCAGGAATTGCAAAACCCACGCCCACACCTCCCCCCTCACCTCTGTCCAAGGTGCCAAACGAGCCTCCCACATCCATCAAAGTTTCACCTGCCCTTCCACCCATGTCATTTATTGTGTCCATTGCTCCCAATGCGGTCTCCTCTACATTAGGGAGACTGGATGCCATCTCGCAGAGCGCTTTAGAGAACATCTCCGGGACACCCACACCAATCAACCCCACTGTTCTGTGGCCGAATATTTCAACTCCCCCTCCCACTCTGCCAAGGATACGCAGGTCCTGAACCTCTTCCATCCCACTCCCTCACCACCCGATGCCTGGGGGAAGAACGCCTTTTCTTCTGCCTCGGGACCCTTCAACCCCAGGGCATCAATGTGGACTTCACCAGTATTCTCATTTCCCCTCCCCCACCTGACCCCAATTCAATCCTTTCAGCTCAGCACTGTCCTCATGACCTGTCCCACATGCCAACCTTCCTTCCCACCTGTCCACTCCATCCTCCTCTCTGACCTATCACCTTTGCCCCCACCCCATCCATCTATTGCACTCTCAGCTACCTTCTCACCAACCCCATACCCCTCCCATTTATGTCTCCACCCCCAAGGCTCACAGTCTCATTCCTGATGAAAAGCTCTGGTCCAAAATGTTGATTCACCTGCTCCTCGGATGCTGCCTGACCTGCTGTGCTCATTCTCATCCATATGCCTCTCCTATGACCATTTAAATGCCTGTAAAGTTGGCTGGTCTACAACTGTTACAGGCAGTGCCTTCCATACCTCTACTATTCTCATAGTAAAGAAACTACGTCGGACACCTGTCCTATTTCTATCACCCTCAATTTGAAGTTATGCCCTCTCGTGCCATCCATCACCATTCCAGGAAAAAGGCTCTTACATCCTTACAACTCTGCCTTAGTGTCATCCGTAAATTTATTAACCCATCCTTCTATGCCCACATCCAGATCATTAAAAAAAAGAAAAACAGCAGTGGCCCCAAAACAGATCCCTGTGGCACAACCACTGGTAACTGTGCTCCAGGATCAACATTTCCCATCAACCACCACCCTCTGTCTTCTTTCAGCTAGCCAATTTCTGATCCAATTCGCTCTCCATATTTTGTGCAATAGCCTACGGTATAGAACCTTATCAAAAGACTTACTGAAGTCCACATACACCACATCAACCACTTTACCTTCAACCACTTGTTTTGTCACCTTCTTGAAGAACTCAGTAAGGTCAGTTAGGCACAACCTACCCTTTACTAAACCATGTTGACTATCCCAATCAAATTATTTCTTTCCTGATGACTATAAATCCTATCTCTTATAACCTTTTCCAACACCTTGCCCACAACTGAAGTAAGGCTCACTGGCCTATAATTACCAGGGTTGTCACAATTCCCCTTCTTAAACAAGGGAATAACATTTGCTATCCTCCAGTCTTTTGGCACTACTCCTGTCAACAATGATGACATAAAAATCAAAGCCAAAGGCTCTGCAATCTCCTCCCTGGTTTTCCAGAGTATCCGAGGATAAATCCCATCCGGCCCAGGAGTCTTGTCTATTTTCAGATCTTCCAAAATTTCTAACATTTCAACCATAACCCCATCTAATCTAACAACCTGCATCTCCATATTCTCACTAACATTGCCCTTTCCCAAAGTGAATACTGATGAAAAGTATTCATTAAGCACCTCCCCATATCTTCAGATTCCACACACAATGTTCCAATATTATCTTTGATTGACCCTAATCTTATTCTAGTCATTCTTTTATTCCTGATATACCAATAGAAGACCTGAGAGTTTTCCTTGATCCTATCCACCAACAAATTCTCAAGTCCCCTCCTGGCTCTTCTTAGCTCTCTGTTTAGATCTTTTCTAGCTAACTTATGACTCTTAAGCCCCCTAACTGAGCCTTCACGCCACATCCTCACATAAGCCTTCTTCTTCCTCTTGACAAGAGCTTCAACTTCTTTAGTAAACCATGGCTCCCTCTCCCTACAAATACCTCCCTGCCTGATAGGTATATACTTATCAAGAACCTGCAGTATCAGTTTCTTAGTATCAAACCTTATTGAGTTCTTTGAGAAGGTGATCAAAAAGGTGGATGAGGGTAAAGCCATTGATGTGGTGTACATGGATTTCTGTAAGGCATTTGATAAGATTCCCATGGTAGGCTACTGCACAAAATATGGAGGCATGCGATTGAGGGTGATTTGGCAGTTTGGATCAGAACTTGGCTAGCTGAAAGAAGACAAAGGGTGGTGTTTGATGGGAAATGTTCATCCTGCAGTTCAGTTACTAGTGGTGTACTGCAAGGACCTGTTTTGGGACCACTGTTGTTTGTCATTTTTATAAATGACATGGATGAGAGTGTAGAAGGATGGGTTGGTAAATTTGTGGATAACACTAAGGTCGATGCAGTTGTGGATAGTGCCAAAGGATGCTGTAGATAACAGAGGGACAGAGGTAAGCTGCAGAGTTGGACAGAGAGACAACAAATGGAGTTTAATGCAGAGAAGTATGAGTTGATTCACTTTGGAAAGAGTAGAGGAAAGCAGAGTACTGGGTGAATGGCAAGATTCTTGGTCATGGAAATAAGCAGAGAGATCTCGGTGTCCAGGTACATAGATCCCTCAAAGTTGCCACCCAGGTTGATAAGGCTGTTAAGGAGGTATATAGTGTGTTAGCTTTTATTGGTAGAGGGATCGAGTTTTGGAACCATGAGGTCATGCGGCAGCTGTACAAAACTCTGGTGCGGCCGCACTTGGAGTATTGTGTACCGTTCTGGTCACCACATTATAGGAAGGATGTGGAAACTTTGGAAAGGGTTCAGAGGAGCTTTACAAGGATGTTGCCTGGTATGGAAGGAAGGTCTTACGAGGAAAGGCTGAGGGAACTGAGGCTGTTTTCGTTGGAGAAAAGGTTGAGAAGTGACTTAATTGAGATGAATAAGGTAATCACAGGGTTGTTTAGGGTGGACAGTGAGAGCCTTTCTTCTCAGATGGTGAAGGCTAACATGAGGGGACAAAGCTTTAAAGTGAGGGGTGATAGATATAGGACATAAATCAGGGGTAGTTTCTTTACTCAGAGTGTGGTAGGGGTGTGGAATGGCCTGTCTGCAACAATAGTAGACTCGCCAACATTAAAGACATTTAAATGGGCATTGGACATACATACGGATAATAATGGAACAGTGCAGGTTAGATGGGCATCAGGTTAATTTCATAGGTCGGCGCAACATCGAAGGCCAAAGGGCCTGGACTGTGCTGTAACGTTCTATGTTCTAACATGTGCTGCCCATCTGAACCCATAAAAGTCTGAATTCTGTAACTAATGAACACTTAATGAGCTCATCAAGCACTTGAATGTTTCAAATCCTGTGTTTGGTAGGATTACCGTCCTGCCCTCTTTCCATCCTCATGCAGATGGCTAACCATTTGGAACAATGTCACAAATCCAATTTTTTTTAAGCCCCAAACACCTTCCGTCCTGATTCCCTACAGATCCCAAAAATTCAGTGTACTACCTTAAACATTGTAGCATCCCATCAACATTGGAATTATGTTGCAATTTGTATTATGTACTCAAACGATTGAGTTTGTTGCAGCAAGCAGAATATTGACTGATTTTATAGCGGTGTTATAAGAGTTACCACATATTTCATTCAACCACAAGAGCTGTCAATCAACACTTCCACAATCATCCAAAAATTGATCTACATTACAGAGGTATTATTCATCCCAGGAGTATTGGCAACTCAGATGCTAAGTGAGCTTTTAAAATGATTTTATTCAATACTAATTACCTCTGATGTGCTTCTGTTTTATTTATTATTTTCATCAAACATGTTCTAGCTCCATTCGTCGTTCCACTTGCCATGTATTATTCATTTATCCAGTGCAGGAAATTTACTCCTTGGCTTTTTCCCAATGTGACTGTAAGGTAACTCTTATAGAGTGATCAATGATAAATTAATACAAGTCACCTTTCCCTTCATTCCTTGTGTGGTCTCTGTACTGCACCTAAAAACACAATGGAAATCTGAAACTAATTAAGTGGCAAATTCCATCAGCAAATTCCCCAGTTTACAATGTTTCAGCGCAAAAAAAAACTCTATGAATCAGCTGTCATTTTACTTATAATGGTTTTTTCCTGGAATGCCTCATGCTAAGCAAATTAAATATAACCAAGAATTATAAAAATTATTCTGGATGCAAAGAGATGGATTTTCTGACCTTAACAGCTTGGGAAGTTCTGACCTTAACAGCACTGTAAATTCTGGACTTACGTTACCTGCTGTTCCTTGGAGCCAATTCTTTCTGCTCCTGACAATGAAAATGTGCATCTCACTTTTAAGATGTCAGGGCTAATTGTGAGTGTGTTTCACACTGGCTGTATGCCACCAACATCAATAGCAATCAAATGACTGGTTTCTGCACAACACGTTTTGCACATTCAGGGCATCATGTTCAGCTGTATCTTTAGCTTGCATACTTCGGTATTGACGGGAAAAGACAAACGTTTTCATGTAATTTTTCTATCAGTTGCTAAAATTATAGCTTAGTCATTTGATTTGACAAAACAAAGTTTATGGAATTTTTATTCAGCAAAGAATACAAACCCACTCAACTGCAGATTTAAAAGTGATTGAACCTTGATTAAAATTCAGACAACCATTTGCTATTCTGTTTCTAAATGATGTCACTGGTGCCAGTAAATTAGAATTTGGCAAGAGAAGTATTTGTCTAAGCAGCTGAGTCTTCATCTTTTTACCTTCATGAAAGTGTTCCACCCATTCCCTGAGTGGAATGAATTTATGTGTACTACTATAATGGAACTGAATGATGCAACTAATTGATTATTACAGCAGATCTCATTCACATTAAATAGTTATTTTGTTGGTACCTATGTTACACTGTATCAGTTTGTTGGACAAGAACACTGAAGTCCTTACATTTTATTTAAAGAGTATCATTTTTTATCTTGGTTGCTATGACAATCTTTTCGGCTCCTGGTGGTGGCTGGGACTGCAGCCAGTTTAAAGAAGAAAATAGATTGCAGTACTTGTCAATCCAAACCAAGTGAAGAGAGTGATTGAAATGCAGTCAAGACTTAATTTCACCACAAGGGATTTCTTATTCCTTATGATATAGCACTGAGCTAAGCGGGAAAATCAAGCGAAGCTTTAGGAAGTTGTTGGGTTGTGCGGCTACAGAGTTAAATAAGTGTTTTCATCCTATCTTCTTACTACAAAATTAGAGGATGAGAATTTCCATGGAAAAAGAACTCTTCCAAATAAATTAACTACTTAAAATTTACAGCTGTTGAGTAAAAATGTATTCTAAAAACTTGCCTTTGATTTGAGATCACTGGCTAAGGTAAAGCTGTGGCTAATATTTTGCAATCACATTCTGCAACTGAATAACAAGTCTGTACTGAACAGCTACTTGCACCACTCAACAGACTAACATGATGAGATTGGATGCTTTCCGATCTTCTTCCTATCGGAAATATATTATAAAACTTGAAACGGTTCAAAAAAGATTTACAAGGATGTTGCCAGGCTTGGAGGATTTGAGCTATCGGGAGAGGCTGAATAGGCTGCGGCTCTTTTCCCTGGAGCTTTGGAGGCTGAGGAGTGACCTTACAGAAATCGTAAGTGGCATGGGTAGGATAAATAGAGAAAGTCTTTTCCCTGGGGTGGGGAGTCCAGAACTAGTGGGTATAGGCTTAGAGTAAGAGGGAAAAGATATAAAAGGAACCTAAAAGGCAACTTTTTCACGCAAGAGGTTTGTGCGTGTACGGAATGAACTGCCAGAGGAAGTGGTGGAGCCTGGTACAATTGCAACATTTAAAAAACATCTGGATGGGTATATGAATAGGAAGGGTTTGGAGGGATATGGACCAAATGATGGCAAATGGAACTAGATTAGGTTAGGATATCTGGTCGGCATGAATGAGTTGGACCGAAGGGTCTGTTTCTGTGCTGAACATCGCTATGACTCTACAATGAAATTATTTGAGTTTCATCAGAAACCCTGGAAGTATGATGCCTCTGATATTTATTTCATTGGATACAGTTGCAATTTTAGATTAGATTCCCTACAGTGTCCTTCGGCCCAACAAGTCCACACCGATTCTCTGAAAAGTAACCCATCCAGACCCATTTCCCTCTGACTAATGCACCTCACACTACAGGCAATTTAGCATGGCCAATTCACCTGACCTGCACATCTTTGGACTGTGGGAGGAAACCGGAGCACCCAGAGGAAACCCGTGCAGACACGGGGAGAATGTGCAAACTCCACACAGACAGTCACCCAAGACTGGAATTGAAGCCGGGTCCCTGAAATTTTATGAAAAAGAACTTTTAAAAGAGGTTCCCCAGGAAAGTAGTAGTAGTAGTAGTTTAAACCTTGCCTTAGTGTGATAATACTATCAAGGAGATTTTAAAAATTTAACAAGGGGTAGAATTTTCATTTCTGAGCCTAAGTGTGAAGGCGACCCAAAACAGGAGAGGGACTTCTACTTGGGGAAGGTTAAGTTTCCTCATGTGATTGCATTTTTCTAAGCTCATTACATCTGCATTGAGGGGTAAAACAGCAAATTCCAGAACATGGGGGACTGGACAGGAAGCTCTGAAACCTGACAGCACCTTCCAGGTTCCACCTTATCGGCGCCATATTTAAAAGGCACCCAGACAGCATTTCACTCACTGCAAAATGAAGTATCAGCTGATCTGTGCTAATCACCCGCATTCACTCCATGATATATCCTAGAGCCTGCAAAAAGCATCACTACAGTACAGAAAAATGCCGTAGAAGTGCTGTGGATGGAGTTTGTGAACGTCGGGAGATTCTCTTTTCAAGGATGGGAACAAGATGCTGTTATAAGCCACCAAGGTGACCTGGATGAAGGTGGCTGTGACAGCAAACATCCATGACTGGATGCAGTGCCTTATAAGAATTAACTATTTCTTACATATTGCCAGGATAAATGCTTCATGCTCCAATGATTGCTTGTCAGTATTGTATACTTGCCACTTCACAAGTATGACACGTACAAAAATGGGTCACCAAGGACGTCTATCACATGTCTTGTGTGTAATCAATGCCTGTTATTTTACTGCACCTGCCCATAGTCTACTACCTGCAATACATAGCCACTGCCTCTCTCCCATCTGACAATGGTGACATTAAAACAGAAAGGGACTTACGACAGTCAGCAGCTCATGCACCAACTCACTGACTTTTCATCACAACCTGGAAAACCTGCACACATCACATAGTTTATCAGCAAAGACATAAGGACAGCACTACAAAGGTTGATTTTGGACTGAGTATCTCACATGAATGTCAGTCACATACATTATACTAAACTTTATTGATTTCCATCTTCTCTGCATTTGTCAGCACATTCAACCACTTTTTATTCAAAACTTAGTCACTCACAACTCTCATCAGCTGTCACAGATGAACAATCACAGCTTTGGGGACTCACATCTATCTGCTTCTATTAGTACATGCAAATTGTTCAAGTATCCATGCCAATGTTTCAATCCTTCCGCAACAAAGGAATGTGCATGGCTAGTGTCAGTGTGTATGCACAGAGGATGGTATGCCAGGGATCAGGATGCCCAGGAAATTTGAAGAGCTGGCTGCCCTACTTTGAGAGAGCAGGAGTCCAGCATCTGCAGTCCTCACTTTCTCCTTGGAGAGAGCAAGGGATGTCTGCTTGTGCTGAAGGAGAAATTTCTCCCAGTTACACACCAAATATAAAAATCTCAGTAAAACATTGTGTAAGGCTGACAGCTCAGAACACCAAATCATCTTTATCAGTTTCTCTGCAAACTGCAGCTGTCACCCATAAGCCAGGTCCATCTCTCCCAGGCCCATAGCCACAGCTCTAAAGAACTGCTAGGACCCTCTAAAGAATCTTTTTATACCAATCTTCACCAGAATGGAGACAGTTACCTTAGTGGGTAGAGTAGGCAGAGGGTGTGCCAGTAACTGGAGGTGGAAGAAACAACTGAGGTTTCTGACATTCAGAGGGCTGATGGAGAATAGCCCTTGCTGAATCCAGTAGAGATAATCAGCCATTATTGAGCTTACAGAGATGGGTAGACAAGCAGGGAATGTTTGGAGAGATGCCAGGTATCAAGCAGACACTGGAGTGAAGGGCAGAGGAGTTTGCCTAAGCTTTGTCTGGTATTATGGCTCGAGCACATGAGAGCATGGCTAGCTTGTGGAATGGGGCAGCTATCACAGATAGCCATGTCCAGGAAAATTATCTATGCTCAGACTTTAACTTCATTGCTCCAACCATTCATTAATTGTTCTGGCTAGAGGAAGATGAAGGATTTCGACCAGCTTCCCCATCCCACTTCAGGGTAAAGATGGTACATTTGCACCCTGATAGGGAAGAGGAGTGACAGGCAAGAAACCATGAATTTTTCTCTCAGGACAGTTCCCTGCGGCAGTGACATCCTTCTGCCGGAAATGCAGATGTCTCCTCCATGGATGAGGAGCTTTCCTTGACCTCTCTCAGCAGGACAGAGTCCTTAAGACTGAGATCCATTACAGGACAAAGTCAATGTGGAAAGGTGGCTAAGCAGACAGCCTGCTACCGCTAGCTCAGCTCTGCTGTTGAGTTATCGCCCATATGTAATGATATAACTAGAAAGGTGAAGGTATACTGAAGTCATTAGGGTATGGTTAAAACAATGACTGCAGATGCTGGAAATGAGATTCTGGATTAGAGGTGCTGGAAAAGCACAGCAGTTCAGGCAGCATCCGAGGAGCAGTAAAATTGACGTTTCGGGCAAAAGCCCTTCATTTATCTCTCCACCCTTCAGGCACTCTGCCTGTATTCCTAATGAAGGGCTTTTGCCTGAAATGTTGATTTTACTGCTCCTCGGATGCTGTCTGAACTGCTGTGCTTTTCCAGCACCTCTAATCCAGAATTAGGGTATGGTTGCCAATCCTTTGTAAAACACTGACATGTAAATAAAGGCAACATAATTTTCTGTATTCCAGTGGTCTTGTGTCTCCAACAGTGCTATATTCCCTTCTAAACTACATTAACAGACAATGATCACTGCTGATGCTCACAAGTGCTTCAGGTGCAATGTTGCAAATTGTGCTGATGCTGCATTGCACAGGTGTCATCTGAGAGAAGCAAATCCCTGAGAAGCAGGAATCAAGCCATGTGGTTGCATTGTATAAGTTAAGCATCTCTGCGATAGATGAATGTCGTTTGTAATCCAAAGTTTGTGTGTTACAATCACAGCCCTTATATAACCTCATTGTAATGCATGCCGATGTTCTGGACATCAAACTGAACAGAAGTTTGTTGGTGTAAAAGGAACAAAAAATGTACAATATTTAATGACTAGAACAAGTGAAGTTTCATTGTATTAAAACAAACAGTCCTTGAAAGCAGTAAGACTAATACATCATGACGAGTTATTATTCCTGAGTGTCCATAGTACAACTTCATTCATTCTCAAATCTGGACGCTGCCACATTGGTATGGACCTTCTGTCTTGCCTTGGGCTCCCTCAGCATCTCTCCCTTTCTTCCCCATCTGTCCTGCTTCAATCATCCTCTATTAAACGATACAGGCACACTTAAAATCTTCCCGGGTATTCCTTTAATGCTCAGTCTCACCTTTACACCCTTCTCATTCTGTTCAATTGTTGTTTCTCCGACCTGACTTCACCAACCTAACTCCTTTGTTCCCTGCCATTAATATCCAATCTCCACTCCTCATGTTCCCCATTGCCCTTTTAACTGTGACTCTATCCTCATCATTCCAATGCACTCCCACCATTCCCTCACAATCAGGCCAATTAGATTGAATTCCTTTACCTTATTTTCTGTTGATACTTTTAATGTTGCACCTCAATTTAATTTATTGCCCCTTTTAAGTTGATCTTTTTGTTGTCCTCAGGCATGTTTGTGTCCCTGCTTAGATTTGCCAAATGAGCTGGTGTGGCTGTCTCAATTGAACAGGCCAACATTCACAATTAATATTGTCAACTGTTAAATTGTTGCTGATTGTAAGCTTTAATGAGCTGCTCAATATGGTGAGGCTTCACTCAAGATACTGTAAAACTTGCCACCAAAAATCTGCTCCTTTCTGAAAGATCAAAGTATTAAAGTCATCAGAGCTAAAAGGAAGTCGTCAACCCACCAGGTGCACTTCATGTATGTTTGTTGGATTTGCCACCAGGTCTCTAGGACCTTACCATTAAGTGCATAAGTCCTGATAATATTTGCTTTCTCAAAATGCAGTACCTCGCATTTATCTAAATTAAACTCCATCTGCCATCCCTCAGCCCATTGGCCCATCTGATCAAGATCCCATTGTAATATGAGGTAACCTTCTTCACTGTCCATTACATTTCCAATTTTGGTGTCATCTGCAAACTTACTAACTGAACCTCCTATGTTCACATCTAAATCATTTATAGTTTAATCTGCTGTCCCAATATTGACATTTTGCCTTCCACTGAGTTAAGTTCCCCTTCAGCCCTTCTAAAAGTTCCAGTCTGACCCAAAATATTCTGCCAACAGTTTCTCCTTGAACATCAAAATGTATAGTGTATTAATCACCCTGATCATTTGCTTGTTAATATAAAACTAGCAGTATTTACAATACTCTGAGAACATTTTAAAAACATGGTTAGATTTGTTCCAATGAAGGTTTATGTGTTCCAATTTTCCTTTTCATCAAAGGTACAGACAACAATATCCTTTTCTTTAATCTGCTTCAGGCACACTTCTGTGAAATTTACGCTGGCCAGTTTTGCTCCTCGGATAACATTGATTACAATTGCTTACCCATTTATTTTCAACGAGCCAGGTAAAACCTTCTTAAATGGTGATGGAAATTTTATGTCAGGATCTGTATCATTAATCTTATTTCACATTTTGAAATAAATTCCCATCTTGTTGCAACATCTTAATTACGTTTTCATTCAGCTTCAGATGTAAAAACAAATGTTAAATTTTGAAGAATGAGATCTTGCAGTTGAACCATTCACACATTCCAGGCCCAGGTATTTTTTTCACAGCAGAGCTGGTACAAAATACAGAATATTTATAACTTTCCTTTTATATTATCCATACAATTCCTTTGGAAATTACCTGCTACAAATCTGCAGCATCTGCCACAAGTATTATATATTCAATAAATCAAGGTAATCATTTATAGTAAGTGTCTAGCACCAAAACAATCATGTCTACGCCCACTTCTCACTTCTTCAGCTGCAAAGATTTTGGGATGTGTGCAGTATCTGATATTTTGCAATTACATATTAAACACCCCAATGACACTGAAATACAATCTGAACATCAGTCACCTGAGTTTTATATAAAAAGAACTGAAGTTTTCAAAAAAAATTCAATAATTTCTTCAATGTATAACAGAAGGGTTATTAGTTATTCAAAATATTGATTCAAATATTGACGGCCATTTGCACGATATTCCAGATGAATAATGAAGATTGGCTGCTTTACCTTCTCCCTGTTCAATTTTCCTTCTCCCCTTCATTTCCTGATGACTTTGGTTTCTCGATGAGGAGCTATTCCACAACTACCATTGATCTCTCACCCACCATTGATCTCTTGCCCTCAAACTGTGACATAGTGTTTATTCTCTCAAGGGTTTTGCTTGTTGCTGACTGGGCCAGCATTTATTGCCCATCCCCAGTTATTCTTGAGAAATGGTAGTGAGCTGTCTTCTTGAACCACTACAATCCACATCCTATTGATATACCCCATATTGGCTTTAAGATGCAAGTTCCAGGATTTTGACCAATCACACTGAAGAATGATGATTTATTTTCAAGTCAGGATAGTGAGTTGCTTGGAGTGGAACTTGCAGGTGCTGGTGCTCCTATGTATCTCCTGTCCTTGTCTTTTTGGATGAAAGTGCTCATAGGTTTGAAGGTACAGTCCAATGGGATTTGGCGAATTTCTGCAGTCATTTTATAGCTGGTACACCTTGCTATTAATGAACATTGGTGGGAGAGGGAGTGAATATTTGTAAATGTGGTGCCAGTCAAGAAAATAGCTTTGTTCTAGATGATGTCAAACTTCTTAAGTGACAAGTGAGGAGAATTCCATAACACTCCTCACTTGTGCCTTGGAGATGGAAGACAGGCTTTAGGGTGAGGGGTGTTACTTGCTGCAGTATTCCTCACCTCAATATTAAGGGGTGATGTTGGATTCTCTTATTGTAGATGATAATTGCCTGTCACTTACATGGTATGGATATCACTTACCATTTGTCAGCCCAAATCTGGATATGGTCCAGATCTTGCTGCATTTGAACATGGATTGCTTCAGTATCTAAAGAGTCATGAGTAGCACTGAACATTGTGAATATCAGTGAGCATTCCCATTCTGACTTCCATGTAACTAGGGAGGAAAGTTTAAGGTGTTTTGCTGAACAGAAAAAAGGAAGTACCAAATGGAGAGGCATACCTTGCTGTCAACTTTCATTAAATCAACAGTGCTCATTGTTATTTGGATTTAACTGTGTGAGGAACTCACCCTTTTCACAAGCAAATTGATGTTTTTTGACATATATAGAGTCTAACCCCTACCTTGAGAGTCAATTGGATGTATTGTATACAGGTATTGTGTAATGTAGTAGTCCAGCCAAAGAGGGACAAATAAGCTCAGAGTTAATTTTTTTCAGGGGTCCAGATGAGCAGAATAGTCCTCCAGGTCACCATCACAAAGGATGTAACCCAATTGATGTCAATGTACATGTGCAAACCTCTTTTATTGTGCATGAGCCCTATGTCACATAGTATAGTAAAGTTGTTATATTAGAATCTCAGAGCTATTATTTGTTGCATCCACAATCAAAATTTTTTCGACTTCTAACTTTTAATTACCTTATTTAGTGTTTCTTTTTACAAAGACATGTGGATTTAAAGACTGAAATACACTGCTGTTTATGTTTAAAAATCGTAGGCATTACAGATAGCTCAATAGACAAACAATTTATCACTGAACCAAGCTGTAGCACAGGTTGTTAGCTCTTGGAATGCACAGTGATCTTTCATTCCACTGGCATTAAATCTATAAATACACCCAGGTTAAACCTGATCTTAAAGAAATTAACTTTATATTTTATAATGGATGACAGTTGAAAACACAGGGAAACCAACCAAAGCTCAACTCCTGGTCTTAAATTAGTAGAGTTATAGATTTAGCTAATTAAACAATGCATCAGTCTTGGGTTTAGTCGGGTACCAGGTCAGAATCTAAAAAATATTCCTTTCCCAGAGGAAAAAAGCAGGAACACTTCAAAAATGAGTTGGACCAGTATGTCCACAATGATCACAAGTTGTACTTTTTTTTCACCTTGTGGTTGATTCCGTATCTCCAATCTTCACCTCATGAGCTGGTCTTATTGAACTCAGAGCACAGCAGAGAAACATGAACCTGTAGCACTCCTTTTCCTGTAGAACATGAAGCAATTTATTTTGCATCATGTGCTTTCATTATCTTCTATTTCCCAGATGTTTGAGATGATCACACTATGAGCTTGGAAAAATGAGATGCTTTTTTCCTTTTATACAAGTTCCATATGCTTCCGTGGTCAGAACACTTTTTAGGTTGGTGTCAAATTGCACCAAAGCTGACACTTCATCAGTGCAATATGGCCCACACAAAGTTAGTTCCTGGCTATTTTATTTCTAGATAATTCAACAATATAAAATGGCTTGTCATCCAGCTTGTCAAAACTCTTCAATATATGTGACAATTATGTGTCTCATTGGTACAAACAAGTCAGGTCTGTCATCTGTACATGTGTCCAAGCCTCGTCATAGGTTTCAGGCCAATGTCTCTGCCTCCTGCTTTTGCCTATTAGTCATGACCTCTGGTACTCCCTGCCACCCCTGCCAAAAGCACTATTTCCTGCACTTAAGAGGTGCACAGCTCTCAATAAACTATCTTGGTCTTTGCTTTACCCATCACCATTCTTGCATATGTCTGTTGATGAGAAAAAAATTTAAAAATGAGAAAAATGTATGTATCAGCTCATACTTTAAAGATAGATAATCTCTGAAGAAATTATTGGTATTGGTTGATAATTCTGCACCAGTATCAATTAGACATGATGCTGATCAAACTCAGTTGAAGTTGGATAAATTCCTTTTAATTTCTGTAAGATTGGACCTCTTGCCATAATAATCTTGCCATCAACCTGGCTCATGGTAATGGATGTCATAATTCAACATCTGGTATTAGAAGGGCTGGATGGGGTCTCAGTTCTAACTGGCTCTAAGGTCTGAGGTTGTGGCTTGTAGCTCGCTTAAAGTACCGAACATTGTCACAGTACCAACACCTCTTGAAAGTATTCCTGAGCATGATCAACTGTGAGTCTTACTTGGAAAACTGGACTGTAATTAGATTTCCAATTCTACCTGATATCATTCCATTTGGTAAATGAAGAATATGTGAAGGGATATTCCATTCTTCCTCTCTGTGGTGTGAGTGAGCACATTTAGAACCTGTTCCTTGTCTCTCCTTTGACTCTTAATTTCATCCTCTAAAGCCTGCGTCATGTTAATGATAAAGCTGTCAATGTGGCCAACATCACTGCTAGGCGGAATATGTGTGTAGTTGTGCAAAATCAGATGGTTGCCATCAAATTCAAACCTAGCGTCAGCACTCCAGAAACTAAAATTCTGACAACTGTTTACCTTCACAGAAGAAAGTTTTAAAAGCATGGTTCACTGACTTACTTGACTGATTGACTTAGGTTCCACTCCTCAAACCTTGTGACTGCTGTCTGAATTTGCCTACTCCTTTTGTTTTATGGCTTCTTTGTTCAATTCCTCTTAATTCCCAGGATAATCAATACCTGGATAATCAGAAACAGTTTTGGGGGAGCTGAGACGATAAAAGTAACATGAGACTATGAATCTGAATTGGGAAAATCTGTTCAAGAAATATACAATATATTACATTGAATGGCAGTCTGCCTTAGGAATACACACTTAAATATAATGTTTTAATTGATTAACTCCATGGGTCAACTTATTTAAAACAGTAAAACACATTATCAGTTATGAAGTAGACACTATAACAACCAATTGATTTCTATGTGTCGCTGACTGACTGCCGGATAGAATCGCAAGATTATAATCATATAGCATGAGGAGTTCTTAAAGATGAATTCTGTAAAAGGCAAGGTAGACAGATAACAACCTTTCACTCCACAAGAGCTGAAGCTGTTCATCTTCCTTCCCTAGTGACATGACTTGTTTCAATTCCTAAGCCATATACCCCACCTCAGCCAACTGCCTTTCTATCCAGTCTGCCTCAATTCAAATCATAAGCATTACACAGGAGCTTGAGCTATGCCAGTCCTTGACCTCCTCACCACACTCAAACAAAATTTGTTAGACATGATATCTGTTTTGTGGGAAGTCAGGAGTCAGAGTGCAGTATGACTGCCCTCACAGCAATATAAACTGAGAAGAATACAAACTCAGTCTGTCCTAAGGCAGTAATGAAGACTACTAGGATTAATCACATGCAGTGAAGAATTGCTCAAGGCTTCTGCTATCTTTTGTCATCTAGTGACCCTCTTAAAGAAGGGCAAAAGTATGGAAATAAGATCTGGATCAGCTACAATAGCTTTCGCAACTGAACAGCTGAAAGAAAGTATTTTCTAAACTCAGTCATCCCTGGAGAATATCACTTCTGTGAGACCTTGGAAATTTGCTGATCCAGAGGAACCACATCTCAGCATGACTTAACATCATTAAAAGAGGAAGAAGAAATAAATGAACAAATAAAGTTGGAGGGGAAAGTGAGTTAGAAGTTATTTTAAATGGAAGTCATTTTAAACTGGTAACTATCACTTGGAGTCATAGATGGTGGCACAGTGGCATAGTGGTTAGCACTGCTGCCTCACAGCGCCAGAGACCCGGGTTCAATTCCCACCTCAGGCGACTGACTGTGTGGAGTTTGCACGTTCTCCCCGTGTCTGCGTGGGTTTCCTTCAGGTGCTCCAGTTTCCTCCCACACTCCAAAAATGTGCAGGTCAGGTGAATTGGCCATGCTAAATTGCCCATAGTGTTGGGTAAGGGGTAAATGTAGGGGTGTGGGTGGGTTATGCTTCGGCGGGTCAGTGTGGACTTGTTGGGCCGAAGGGCCTGTTTCCACACTGTAAAGTAATCTAATCTAATCTAATAGAGTCATAGATATGTACAGCATGGAAACAGACCCTTCAGTCCAACTCATCTATGCCAACCAGATATTCTAAATAAATATATTCCCATTTGCCGGCATTTGGCCCCTATCCCTCTAAACCCTTCCTATTCATGCTGTGGCTCTGTTCGCCGAGCTGGAAGTTTTGTTGCAAACGTTTCATCCCCTGTCTAGGTGACATCCTCAGTGCTTGGGAGCCTCCAGTGAAGCGCTTCTGTGGTGTTTCCTCCGGCATTTATAGTGGCCTGTCCCTGCCGCTTCCGGTTGACAACCGGAAGCGGCAGGGACAGGCCACTATAAATGCTGGAGGAAACACCACAGAAGCGCTTCACAGGAGGCTCCCAAGCACTGAGGATGTCACCTAGACAGGGGACGAAACGTTTGCAACAAAAACTTCCAGCTCGGTGAACAGAACCACAGCAACGAGCACCCGAGCTACAAATCTTCTCACAATCTTTGAACCTTCCTATTCATATACCCATCCAGATGCCTTTTAAATGTTGTATTAATACCAACTTCCACCGTTTCCTCTTGCAGCTCATTACATAGACACATCATCCTCTGATGAACATATTGCTCCTTAGGTCCCTTTTAAATCTTTTCCCTCACATCTTAAACCTATGCCCTGTAGTTTTGGACTCTCTCAACCCAGGGAAAAAACCTTGGCTATCCATGCCCCTCATGATTTTAAAAACCTCTATAAGGTCACTCCTAAGCCTCCAAATCTCCAGAGAAAATAGCCCCAGCCTATTCAGCCTCTCCCTTTAGTTCTAACCTTCCAAACCTGACAACATCCTTGTAAATCTTTTCTCAACCCTTTCAAGCTTCACAACATCCTTCCTAAAGTAGGGAGACCAGAACGCAGTATTCCTGTAGTGACAAATGTCCTGTACATCCGCAACATGGCCTCCCAACTCCTATGCTTAATGCACTGACAAATAGAGGCAAGCACACCAAACATTGTCTTCACTATCCTATTTACCTGTGACTCACTTTCAAGGAACTATGAACCTGCACTCCAAGGTCTCTTTTTCAGCAATAGTCCCCAGGACCTTACCATTAAGTGTATGAGTCCTGCCCTGATTTGCCGTTCCAAAATGCAGCAACTCACATTTAACTAAATTAAACTCCATCTGCCACTCCTTGGTCTATTGGCCCATCTGATCAAGACTTTGATCAGTTTGTCCAAAAATTCCACCCTTAGCCTGCCACCATCCGCATAACAGTCAAATATTTTCCAATTAACCCTGGCTTTTAAATAAACAGAAATTAAATTTGTCCTAATGTCTAAACGTTTTGAAAAACGTAATAAACAATCTATATACCATAATGATTTGTAAACTATTCTAAAGTTCTTTGCCATGTTTGCATTACATCTATTGATGCAAACAGTAACCTATTTACAGTTATAATCAATTTTAATCCAACTTAAATTGAGCACCACTGTTTCAAAGACGAAATTTTAATTCATTTGTGGGATGTGGATGTTGCTGGCTGGCCAGCATTTACTGCCTGGTCCTAGCTCCCCTTGAGAGTGTGGTGTTGAGCTGCCTTGAACCGCTGTGGTCCACCTACTATGGGTTGACCGATAATGACATAAGGGAGGGAATTCCAGGATATGGACCCAATGACAGTGAATGGACGGTGATATATTTCCAAGTTAGGATGGTGAGCGGCTTGGCAGGCAACTTAAAGGTGGTGGCGTTCTCATGTATTTGCTGTCCTTGTCCTTCTAGATGGAAGTGGGTTTGCAAGGTGCTGTCTGAGGATCTTTGTTGAATTCCTACAGTGTCTCTTGTAGACAATACATAGTGCTGCTACTGAGCGCTGGTGGTAGGTGGAGTGAATGATTGTGGATGTCATGCCAATCTTGGATGGTGTCAAGTGTCTTGATTGTTTTGGAACTGCACTCATCCAGACAAGTGGAGAAGTATTCCATCACACTCCTGACTTGTGCCTTGTAGATGGTGAACCAATGTTAGTGAACTGGAGCTGGACCTGGATGAACTTCGGGTCATTTGGGAGGTGGAGAGGTTAATGAGAGGAGTTACAGGGAGGTAGTCACATCTCAGGTACAAGGAAAAGGCAGATAGGTCACAGTCAGGGGACAAAAAGGGAACCAGCAGACAGTGCAGGGATCCCCTGTGATCGTTCTACTCAATAATGAATTTACTGTTTTGGATTCTGTTGTGGGGGAGAATGACTTGCCAGAGGTAAACCATGGGTATAGGTCTCTGGCACAGAGTCTGTCCCCATTGCTCAGAAGAGAAGGGAGTAGATGAGCAGAGCATTAGTCATTAGTGACTCCATAGTTAGGGGGACAGACAGAACATTCTGCAGGAATGTGAGGCACTCACGGTTGGTGTGTTGCCTCCCAGGTGGCAGGGTTCATGATGTTTTGGATCGTATTTTTGGGATCCTTGAGGGGGAGTGGGAACTATGGTGTTAGTGTCCATATAGACACTAACACCATAGTTAGGAAAAGGGATGGGGATTCAAGACAGAAATTCAGGGAGCTAGGGTGGAAACTTGGAGCTAGGACAAACAGAGTTGCTATCTCTGGTTTATTGCCCATACCAAGTGCTAGCGAGGCAAAGAGTAGGGAGAGAGAGGAGTTGAACACATGGTTACAGAAACAGTGCAGGAAGGAGGGTTTTAGATACCTGGATAATTGGGGCTCATTCTGAGGTAGGTGGGACCTCTACAAACAGGATGGCCTACTCCTGAAAAAGGGGGTATCAATAACCTGGGGGGGAAATTTGCTAATGCTCTTAAGGAGGGTTTAAACTAATTCAGCAGGGGAATGGGAACCTAAATTGTAGTGACCAGAAAGTTGCGAGTAGTGTGCTTTTAAGGTCACAAGAAATCAATGGTAAACAGGAAGGTGGTTTCAAGTGTGCCTACCTCAACACCAGGAGCATCCAGTTTTAGGTTGGTCAACTGGTACCTGGGACTTCGATATTGTGGCCATTTAGGAGACATGGATAAAGCAGGGACAGAAATGGTTGTTGCAGGATCCAGGATTTAGATATTTCAGTAAGAATAGAGATGGCAAAAGAGGGGGGAGATGTGGCATCGTTAATCCAGGATAGTATTACGGTAGTAGAAACGATGTTTGAGGACTTATCTACTGAAGTAGTATGGGTTGAGGTTAGAAACAGGAAAGGAGAGGGCACCCTGTTGGGAGTTTTCTACAGGCCTCCAAATAGTTCTAGAGATGTAGTGGAAAGGATTGCAAAGATTATTCTGGATAGCAGCGAGAGTAACAGGGTTGTTGTTATGGGGACTTTAATTTACCAAATGTTGACTGAATACAATAGTTTGAGTACTTTAGATGGGTCAGCTTGTTCAATGCATGCAGGAGGGTTTCCTGACACAGATATGGACAAGCCAACAAGGTGAGAGGCCACATTGGATTTGATAGTGGATAATGAACCCAGCCAGGTGTTAGATTTGGAGGTAGGTGAGCACGTTGGTGACAGTGACCACAATTCAGTTATGTTTACTTTAGTGATAGAAAGAGATAGGTGTATAGAGTGCAGAGCAAGAGTTACAGCTGGGGACAGGCAATTATGATGCAATTAGGCAAGATTTAGGATGCATAGCATGAGGGAGGAAACTGCAGGGAAATGTGGAGCTTATTCAAGGAACAGCCACAGTGAAATGTGGAGCTTATTCAAGGAACAGCCACAGTGTGTCCTTGATAAGTATGTACCTGTCAGGTAGGATGGAAGTGATCAAGTGAGGGAGCCATGGTTTACTAAATAAGTTGAATCACTTGTCAAGCAGAATAAGAAGGCTTATGTTTGGATGAGACGTGAAGACTTACTTAGGGCGCTTGAGAGTTATAAGCTAGCCAGGAAAGACCTAAAGAGAGAACTAAGAAGAGCCAGGAGGGGACATGAAAAGTCAATGGCAGATAGGATCAAGGAAAACCCTAAAGCTTTCTATAGGTATATCAGGAACAAAAGAATGACTAGAGTAAGATTAGCGCCAATCAAGGACAGTGGGAAGTTGTGCATGGAGTCCAAGGAGATAGGAGAAGTGTTCAATTAATATTTTTTGTTGATATTCACACTGGAAAAAGACAATGTTGTCGAAGAGAATACTGAGATACAGGCTACTAGATTAGATTGGATTGAGATTCACAGGGAATCTCAATTCTTGAAAGTCTGAAAATCAACAAATCCCCTGGACCAGATTTATCCTAGGATTCTCTGGGAAGCCAGAGAGGAGATTGTAGAGCCTTTGGCTTTGATCTTTATGTCATCATTGTCTAAAGGAATAGTGCCAGAAGATTGGAGGATTGCAAATGTTGTCCCCTTGTTCAAGAAGGGAGTAGAGACAACCCTGCTAATTATAGACCAGTGAGCTTTACTTCAGTTGTGGGTGAGGTATTGGAAAATGTTATAAGAGATAGGATTTATGATCATCTAGAAAGGAATAAGTTGATTAGGGATAGTCAACATAGTTTTGTGAAGGGTAGATCATGCCTCACCAACCTTATTGAATTATTTGAGACTGAACAGGTGGATGAGGGTAATGTGGTTGATGTGGTGTATGTAGATTTCAGTAAGACGTTTGATAAGGTTCCCAACAATAGGCCATTTTACAAAATATGAAGGCATGGGTTTGGGGTGATATAATGATTTGGATCAGAAATTGTCTAGCTGAAGGAAAACCGAGAGGAAATGTTGATGGGAAATGTTCATCCTGGAGTTCAGTTACTAGTGGTGTACTGCAAGGATCTGTTTTGGATCAACCGCTGTTTGTCATTTTTATAAATGACCTGGATGAGGGTGTAGAAAGATGGGTTAGTAAATTTGCCGATGACACTAGGTTTCTAGAGTTGTGGACAGTGCCGAGGGATGTTGCAGGTTACAGAGGGACATGGATAAGCTGCAGAGCTGGGCTAAGAGGTGGCAAATGGAGTTTAATGTGGGAAAGTGTGAGGTGATTCACCTTGGAATGAACAGGAATAAAGAGTATTGAGCTAATGGTAAGATTCTTGGCAGTGTAGATGAGCAGAGAGATCTCGGTGTCCATGTACATAGATCCCTGAATGTTGCTGCCCAGGTTGATATGGTTGTTAAGAAGACATACTGTGTGTTAGCTTTTCTAGGTAGAGGGATTGAGTTTAGGAACTAGGAAGTCATGTTCCAGCTGTACAAAACTCTGGTGCAGCTACACTTGGAGTATTACATACCGTTCTGGTCACCGTATTATAGGCTGGGTGTGGAAGCTTTGAAAAGGGTTCAGAGGCGATTTACTAGGAGGTTGCCTGGTATGGAGGGAAGGTCTTATGATGAAACGCTGAAGGACTTGAGGCTGTTTTCGTTGGACAGACAAAGGTTGAGATGTGACTTAACTGAGACATATAAGATAATCAGAGGTTTAGATATGCTGGGTGATGAGAGCCTTGGATGGTGATGGCTAGCGTGAGAGGACACAGCTTTAAATTGAGGAGTGATAGATATCGGACAGATATCAGAGGTAGTTTCTTTGTCCTCAGATGTCTTCAGAGAGTAGTAAGGGAATGGAATGTCCTGTCTGCAACAGTTGCAGACTCACCAAATTAAAGGGCATTTAAATGGTCATTGGATAAACATATGAATGAAAATGGAATAGTGTAGTAGAGATGGGCTTCAGATTGGTTCCACAGGTCAGCCCAACATTGAGGGCCAAACTGCCTGTATTGTGCCTTAATGTTCTAAGTTCTATGAGTACTCACCACACTATTACTAGTATCTGATCTGAAGGCACTGTGTTTATGTGGTGAGTCCAATTGAATCTCTGGCCAATGGTAACACCTAGGATGTTGATGGAGGGGGTTTCAATGACAGTAGAACCACTGAGTGTCAAGGGGTAGTAATTAGATTATCTCTTATTGGTGATGGTCATTGCCTGGCATTTGGGTGGCATGAATGTTACTTGCCACCTGTCAGACCAAGCCTGGATATTGTCAGTCATACGATCTGACAAACTTCTGCAGAGATGTCTTGAAAATGAAATGTCTGACCACCAATAATTACAACACTATCTTCTGTGCCAAATATTACACCAACCAACGAAGAGTTTGCTCCTTTATCCATTGATTTCAGTTTTGCTAGGGCTCCTTGATGCCATATTTGGCTGAATGCAGCCTTGATGTCAAGGACTGTCACTCTCACCTCACCTCTCGAATTCAGCTCTTTTGTCAATGCTTGATCCAAGGTCAGGAGCTGAGTGGCCCTTGCAGAACCCAAACTGAGCATCACTGAGAAGGTTATTGCTAAGCAGTGCTGATACCACTATTGATGACAGCTTCCATCACTAATGAGAGTAGACCTGATGGGCCAGTAATTGGCCAGGTTTGACTTGTCCTACTTTTTATGTACATACAAAGGTTGAGATGTGACTTAACTGAGACATATAAGATAATCAGAGGTTTAGATATGCTGGGTGGTGAGAGCCTTGGATGGTGATGGCTAGCGTGAGGGGACACAGCTTTAAATTGAGAAGTGATAGATATCGGACAGATATCAGAGGTAGTTTATTTGTCCTCAGATGTCTTCAGAGAGTAGTAAGGGAATGGAAAACAGCCTCAAGTCCTTCAGCGTTTCATCATAAGACCTTCCCTCCATACCATGCAACCTCCTAGTAAATCGCCTCTGAACATACTTGGGCAATTTACCACATTGCCAGGTAGATTTATCCTAGGTTGCTCCGGGAAGCGAGAAAGGAGGTTGCTAAGCCACTGTTGAGGATATTTGCCTCCTCACTCTCCATGGGAGTCATACTGGAGGATTGGAAGGAGGCGAATGTTGTTCCTCTTTTCAAGAAGGGTAATGGGGAAATCCCTGGCAATTACAGACCAGTCAGTCTTACATCTGTGGTCAGCAAAGTTTTGGAAAGAATTCTGAGGGATAGGATTTATGACTATTTGGCAAAGCATAGTGTGATTAAAGGCAGTCAGCATGGCTTTGTGAGGGGCAGGTCATGCCTCACAAATCTTATTGAGTTCTTTGAGGAGGTGACGAGACAGGTCGACGAAGGTTGAGCAGTGGATGTGGTGTACATGGACTCCAGCAAGGCATTTGGTAAGGTTCCCCATAGTAGGCTCATTCATAAAGTCAGGAAGTATGGGATACAGGGAGATTTGGCTATCTTGATTCAGAATTGGCTGGCTGACAGAAGGCAGAGAGTGATGGAAAGTATTCTGCCTGGAGGTCACTGTTGAGTCGGGCTCCGCAGGGCTCTGTACTTGGGCCTCTGGTGTTTGTAGTTTTTATAAATGACATGGATGAGGAGGGTGAGGGGTGGGTTAGTAAATTTGCAGATGACACAAAGGTTGGAGGCATCGTCGATAGTATAGAGGGCTACTGCAGGCTGCAGCGCGACATAACAGGATGCAGAGTTGGGCTGAGAAATGGAAGATGGAGTTCAACCTGGATAAATGCGAAGTGATGCATTTTGGAAGGTCGAATTCGAATGCTGAATATAGGATTAAAGACAGGATTCTTGGCAGCATGGAGGAACAGAGGGATCTGGGTGTGCAAGTACATAGATCCCTCAAAGTTGCCACCAAAGTGGATAGGGTTGTTAAGAAAGCATCTGATGTTTTAGCTTTCATTAACAGGGGGATCGAGTTTAAGAGCCACGAGGTTTTGCTGCAAATCTACAAATCCCTAGTGAGACCACACTTGAAATAATGTGTCCAGTTCTGGTCGCCCTACTATCGCAAAGATACAGAGGCTTTGGAGAGAATGCAAAGAAAGTTTACCAGGATGCTGCCTGGACTGGAGGGTTCGCCTTATGAAGAAAGGTTGAAAAGGCTTGGACTTTTCTCTCTGGAGAGAAGGAGGAAGAGAGGAGGCCTGATTGAGGTATACAAAATAATGAGAGGAATAGATAGAGTCAATAGCCAGGGCAGGATTGACTGGTATGAGGAGTCATAGCTTGAAGATATTAGGAGGAAGGTATAAAGGAAACGTCAGAGGTAGATTCTTTACACAGAGAGTTGTGAATGCATGGAATGCGTTGCCAGCTGTGTTAGTGGAATCAGAGTCAGTGGGGACATTTAAGCGACTGCTGGACATGCACATGGATAGCAGTGAGTTGAGAGGTGCATAGGTTAAGTTACTATACTTTACATTAGGATTAAACCTCGGCACAATATCGTGGATCAAAGGGCCTGTTCTGTGTTGTACTTTTCTATGTTCTATGTTCTATGTTCTATGTCAGTGTTGTAACTGTCCTGGCATAGCTTGGCTAGGGATGTGCTAAGTTCTGGAGCACAAACCTTCAGTATTGTTGCTGGAATGGTGTCAGGGCCCGTAGCCTTTGAGTATCCCATATCTCCAACATTCTTGACATCATGTGGAATGAATTGAATTGGCTAAAGACTCGTGTCTCTAATGCTGGGGACCACTGGAGGAGGCCAGGATGGATCATCCACATGACTCTTCTGGCTGAAAATTGTTGCGGAAGCTTCAGCTAATCTTTTGCACTGATGTGCTTGGTTCTTCCATCATTGAAGATGGGGATATTTTTGGAGTTTCCCCCTCCAGTGAGTTGGGTAATTGTCCACTACCATTCATGACCAAACATGGCAGGACTGCAGAGCTTAGATCTAATCCTTTGGTTGTGGGATCCCTTAGCTCTATCTATTACTTGATGCTTATATTGTTTGGCAAGCAAGTTGTTCTGTTTCATGGCTTAACCAGGTTGACACCTCACCTTCAGGTATGCCTGGTGCTCCTCCATGCAAGCCTTCCTACACTCTCCACTGAATCAATGTTGATACCCTGGTTTGATGGTAATGGTTGAGTGGAGGATATCTCAGGCCATGAGTTTATTGTGCTGGAGTACAATTAAGCTGCTATTGATGGCACACGGTGACTCTTGGATGCCCAGGCTTGTGTACCTAGTTCTGTTTGAAGTCTGTTCCATTAAGCACAGTGATAGCACACACAACACGATTGAGGTTACTCTCAATGTGAAGGCGGGACCTGGTGTCCACAAGGACTGTGCGGTGGTCACTCTTACCAGTACCGTCATGGACAGATGGACCTGCTGCTGGCAGCTTGGTAAGGAGATGGTCAAGTACATTTTTTCCCTCTTGTTGGTTCCTTCATATCACCTGCTGCAGACCCAGTCTAGCAGTTATGTTCTTTCGGACCTAACCAGCTCAATTGATAGTAATGCTACCAAGCTAGTCTTGGTGGTGAACATTGAGTACATTTTGTGCTCTTGCCATCCTCAGTGCTTCCTCTAAGTGTTGTTCAACTTGAAGGAGTATTGATTCATCAGCTGAAGGAAGATGGTATATCGTAGTCAGCAGGAGATTTCCCTTTGCAAGTTTAGCTTGAAACCACGAGACTTCATGAGGTCCGGAGTAAATGCTGAGGACTCCTAGGGCAACTCTCTCCTGGCTATATATCACTGTGTTGCCACCTCTGCTGGTCTGCCTGTTGGTGAGTCAGGACATAACTAGGGGTGGTGATGGCGGTGACTGAAGATTGTCTGCAAGGTCTAATTCCATGATTACAACTATATTCGGCTGTTACTTGACCAGTCTGTGAGACAGCTCTCCTAACTTTGGCACTAGGTCCAAGGTGGTATTATAGAGGACTTTACAGGATCGGCAGGGCTGTTTCTGCCATTGTCTTTTCCAGTGATGAGGTTGATGCCAGGTGATCCATTCAGTTTCATTTCTTTGAAACTTTGTAGTGCTTGGTACAACTGAATGACTTGCTGGGCCATTTTAGAGGCCAGTTGAGAGTCAACTGTGTTAAGGTGTTGAAGTGTTATGGGGAGTGAGCAGGAAAGCCGAGATAAGGTCAGCCATGATTGCATTAAATGACAGAATAGGCTCAAGGGTTGAACTGCCTTCTTCACCTCCTAGTTCTCATATCTGTATAATACCTTCAATACAATACAAGTGTAATCCGTGTTATGAACATAGAATGGGGAACTCTGTGGATTTACTCAGGTTCCATATCCCTCCAAACCCTTCCTATGATGAACTTCTGCCCATTTCTCATCTGTCTCAATGTGTGATGGTGTCCATTTCCTCATTAAAACATCATTTTTAAAATAGTGCCATACTGTGATACATCTAGATTCTTCTTCTGTGTATGCTTTCTCATATTTTTAAAAAAGTTTCTCTTTTTTTTGCTGTAATTCAGTTAATTTCTCTGAACTAGACTGCTTTGTCATCTGTTTGTTTCTGGTTTATCTCAACCATTTGATCAAACAAGGTCTCTACTAATTCCATTTCAACTTTCTTGTCTGTATACTTTGATTTTTCCTGTTTCAACCGGTGACTTTGTGACCTCATTAAGACACAGTCAAGAAAAATCCCAGGATAGGTGCACTAGTTCAGTTGCCTGAGTTTCCACTAGCTTTTCAACCACAGTAGGCAGCACTCCTACCTGTGAACCAGCTATATCATTAGCAAGGACAAATTGTATTCCTGGGGCTGAAGGTTTGTCCAGTACTCCTACCAGGACTTCTCCACTTTTCACTGGACATGCTGATCTCACTCTACATAACTGAGTGCTTCTCGTCTCACCAAGAATAACGTTACTGGCACTTTTTCTGGCAATAGTCCTTCAGAAGTACTTATCTCCTCATCTTTCAACATCAAAGATGGAGAGGATCCTGTATCTCCTAATATTGGATCCCCTTTACCTGCTGCTCCTGGCCTATACAAGTAAACCTTATTTTTGCAAGTATTTTGTTTAAAAGGATCTGGCACTTTCTCCTTAACCAATCTCCGAACAGGTTGTACTTTCTGGTGAAGCTTTCTAGCCTCCACTGTGCTTTCCATTATCACTCCAATAAAATTCACTGGCTTATCCTGTTTTCCTACATCGGGCTTCCTAGTGCTTTTCCTAACCCATCAACACTGTGATTTCATATGGCCTGCTCTATTACAGTGAAAGCACCAGAGCTTTTTAACTTTTCTTTCTCTTTCAAGGGTTTCCTTTTACCCTGTGGTAAGTTATCCTTATCATCTTCACTAAGATCTACCTTTCCTTTACCATGTAAGTATTTCTCTTTTCCCCAATTTCTATCCCTCATGGATTGAAATGATTGTTGGAAGCCAATCTTTGATTTATGATCCAACCCATATTCATCAGCCATTTGAGCTGCTAGTCTTGCCGTTTTAGCTCTCTGTTCTTCCAAATGAGTTCTCACTAACTCAGGAAGTGAATTTTTGAACTCCTCCAAGATAATCATCTCTCTAAATTGCTCTATTTTTAATGCCCTTATCCTCCTATCAAAATTACTTTTTTTGATCCTTTCAAACTCAGTGTATGCTTGACCAAGGTCCTGCCTTAGATTCCTGAAATATTTGTCTGTAGGCTTCTGGCACAAGCTCATATGCGCTTAAGATAGTTTTTATCACCTCCTCATAAGCCCCAGATACCTCCTCTATGGTGACGTGAATACCTCACTAGCACTACCAACAAGCTTTGTTTGGATCAATAAAACCCAAGTGGTCACAGGACACTGCATTTGTTTAGCCACCTTTTCAAAAAAATTTTAAAAAGGCTTCTACATACTTCTCATCAAATTTAGATAATGCTTGAATGTGTTTAAACAAATCCTCACCAGGCCTCTTCCTCATTAAGCTTACCTTCAGCCTTCATTTCCATCCTTTTGAGTTGACTTTCCTGTCTTAGTGCCAATTTCTGAAGTTCTATCTCTCTCTCTTTCTTCCTTTCCTCTCTCTCATTTTCTCTCTCTTTTCTCTCTCACTCTCTCTCTCTTTTTCTTTTTGTTCTGCTAAAGCAATTCTGCCCTTTTTTTTGCGCTGCTAGGCCGTTTTATTCTTTTTTGAATTCTTGTGCTTTTAACCATAATTCAAACAATTCCATTTCTTTTCCTCTTTCCTTTTCTTTTGCCTCTCTCTGAAGCTGCTTCATTTTAAATTGAATTTTAGCCATCGCCAAAGATTCTGATGGTGTTTCCTGCAAATTTAAATGCTGGGCTATTGCTGTAATTATCTCTCCTTTTCTTAGGGACGAAAGTAACTCCAACTCCAGATTGACTGCCAATTTCAGCGGCTTTGCCTTGTTCACCTTTTGTAAAGCCCCCAAAGTCACTTCTTCCATCCCCAGAAAACTCTTAGTGACATGGAAGAGCCATTACCACACCAAACACTGTTTAAACAAACAGCATTCAACACCCGGAACAAAAGACACTCACATGTACCACTCACTACCTTTTAGTCCAACAACCCTAATTCTAATTGGAACAATCGAACAAGTCCCACAAAGAGCCCCCAGTCTGTTATGGACCAGGTCAGACTCCTTCAAAACATTTCAATAAGGTAGCCCAGACCCTAACTTTTCCAGTTGTTTTAAGCAGGTGTGAAGTGGATATTCCAGGAGTGGTATAGTTGGCCCAACAAAACAGATTTATTTACACACGAACAAAAGAAAACTGAATTTAGAATAACACTACTGTTTGAAAACGCGATTGAATCTACTGCAACTTAATGATGCTGTTCCAAATACTTGTAACATCCCATAATACACCCCTTGGCAAAAAGGTAAATTCAAACACAGGTTCTTACAAGAGAGATGCCAGAACAAGAAAGGATCAGCATGGTGTTGCTTCTTTGGAGTCCAACAGCTTCTCTCCAGGCCCCCAGCTACAACCAAACCAAACCAAACCCTGAACTGGGAGAACAGGCCACACCCCTTTCATTGTACAAGTGTTTTTATAAACATACTTAAAAGCTTATTCAAGTAGATAAACCCAGACATATTAGAACCTCTGCCTTTACGATCCCTCTAAATAAGAAAGTAGAAAAACATAATCTTGTTAAAGGAGCAGCATCGTCACAAAGGATGACATGACTGCGCATTGTGTCACATGTACTAAAAGGAACAAATCTGTGCGATCCATCATTTTCATATCAGCTACTTAAAGTGTAATTTATAGTTTCTATGGAACACAATTTGCCTGTTAGTTAATGGTCAATTTAATTTGGAAATGGTTGTTAAAGTATAAGTTTTAAAATGTCAATTGTCATCCATCAGTTTCTACCATTGTAGTTGATTCATGAGTTTAGAATAATTATGCTTATTGGCCTCTATAGGAATCATAATATGACATGTATATCACATGTTCTTTACTCACCTCTGTTTCTACTATCAGGACCCAAATATTCTTTCATGTGAAAAATCAAATTATATGTGTTGGCAATTCTTTCCATCATTGCTCAGTATCCACTGTTGACAATGCAATTTCTATATTGTAGAGACTAAATATAGATTGAGTGGCTGCTTCAAGAAACATCTCTCTTCAGTCAACAAGTGTGACTTCAAGTTTCTGTTTGCTTGCATTTTAACTCTCTATGCTGATTTCTCTCTCCTTGGCTCGTATATTGTTCTAATGAAGCTCAATATAAGCTCAACGTACATCAACTCATTGTTAATTTAGATACTTTACAGACTTCTGGACTCAATGTTAAATCTACACTTACTCGAGATCCATGGTTTGTTTCTTTATTTGTTCAATTACCACTTCCTTTTTCTTGGTGCCATCATCCATTTTGTTATTTATTCTTTCATACCAGAGATCTCGATGTTTTTTCTTTCTTTTATTACCTCTTTCTATACTTCCATATTTGCTGAACTGTCTTTTTCATTTCTAAATGTTTCCACTTCTGAATTGAAATCAGTGACTTGAAATATTAACACTGTGTTTCTCTCCAAAAAGCTACTTAACTTAATGTTTTTTTCCAGCATGTTCTGGCTTTATCTCTTACAACCCAATGTGAAATTAATGATTGAATTTTCCCAGTCACACTCTTGACAATTGGCCTCAATTCTAGGTCTGGGTCCCAGAGGTCACTGCATCAGGACAGCATCTCCCCAGAGTTGACAAATTAATTATTGACTTCAGGAGCCTCATCCAATTAATGGCATTGCCCAATTTGAGCATCAGAAGGTCCTCTTAAATTGTTCTGTGGAAAGTGTCACTGGTTTCTTTTACAATGTGGGCATTGCAGAGAGATTAACAGTACGGGAAAGAAAAAAATGTTAAAAGGTCATACTTGGAATTGAACAAATTTTTCATCCTGGACATCTGTTTTGAGCTATACCATGGGAGGCAGATTAGATGTATCATAGTCAAGATTTTTTTTCACTTTTGGGTGCTGCACATCAGTACAAGAATGCCATTGCAACATTTAAGTGGATGCAATGGCATGCCTTCCATCTGGGAAACCAGAAGACTGGAATTTAATGCTAATGCTAAGTGCTTTTAGTGTTAAATAAATAAGAGGCCTCATATCATTCATGGTACAGTTATCCTGTTGTTGTCCTATTAGGTCTTCTAACTGGTTACATGCCACTGCTGAATGATAGTTAGTGTCACCTCTTGAAAAAGAGTGAGAATGCAAATATGCTGCGGAGTCACCAAGATGTAAGGCATTAGCATTTTCCTTGTCTGCAACCTAACCATCATCCACACTCCAAACTTTCTCTGGAGGGGCTGGAAAAATTCAGCATTTTTTTACAAAGGTGTGTTAATAATTCACTGAGTGCAGAGACAGAAATTAGCACTTAATGAGAGAAGCTGTCATTTTCCCAACAATGCTCATATCCTGTGAAAGAATTTTTAAAATTGTTATGTGTGGACTCAGCAATGCAAACAACCAATAAACCTGAATAAGATGAACATCATTTAACTTGGTTATATGGAAAAATAATTTAAATACTAAAATACTTCACTCCCAGAAGGCAGATTCATGTAGCATTTTTGTAATTAATAGATCCAAACAATTTATTGATTTGGTAAAATATGCATAACTACTAAGAAGATAACTGGCTTAAATAAAAACAATCCAAGATGTATTTTAGAAATTCTGCAGGTATCTTCTATTTTCGTGAACATGTTGAAACATATTTCTATTTTATTTGTCATTTTTATTTTGTTGATGCTGCCTCAGCAAAATAGGAACATCAACCTATCAATAAAATGTTGGCTTAACTTACACTAATTAATTATTTAAAAGACTTAAAAGAGCTAACAAAGCACTAAAATGCAAGAGGTTTCAGCTTGCAAGGTTAAGACTACAAACTGTTATAAAGTATGCTTTGTATCAGACATTATGGATTTTAACAATGAAATATTGGCCCAGATCCTTTGGTTTCTAGATAGGAAGAGACTACTCATACTATGTATGTTTCAGGGTGTCATGGAAGCTCTGATGCATTGCCTCTGCAGAAATGGCCCAGGAAATTGAAATTCCCAATGCACAATTACCTGATTTTTGTAACTGGCTATAAAATGCCCAGCTTTGAGTTAAAGATGGAAAGTTCAGATGATTCCAACTTATTTACGTTAATAGCAATCCAGGAAATTTCAGAGAGACTAAAACCTGCCCTAATTCCTGCAAAAAAAGGATCCTCCAATGACTCACTCTGACCACAGCCAGAACATGTGCAAAGACAAATGACCCATCTGCACTGGATGCATAATCTCCCCCACCCCCACGACACCCAAGCAATCCTCAACCCCCACATTTTCTCACCTGATAGCTGAATCCCTGCCTCACATTCACCTGACTGAACACCATGGACACTGGATAACCAGTCCATTCACATCCCACTCACCCAACTGACTCCACCGCCACACAGCTGACCACCTAACTACATATCACAAAGACCAGACTGAATCTATATTCCGGATCAGTGGTGCTGGAAGAGCACAGCAATTCAGGCAGCATCCGAGGACAGGCAAAATCCAGCATCCGAGGACAGGCAAAATCCGAGACAGGATGCTGCCTGAATTGCTGTGCTCTTCCAGCACCACTGATCCAGAATCTGGTTTCCAGCATCTGCAGTCATTGTTTTTACCTCCTTGAATCTATATTCCACCCACTGCTGCAAACAGTTAGCAAGCTATAGCCCCCTCCTTTCCAACACCACAATGACGCTGGACATCTAACTAACTGTGCCCCCCCAACCCATCACAGCCCTTCATGGACACCTCAATGATCCCTCTCTGACAGCAAACAAAGCCTATCCACTATGCACTTGCCTATACTTATCACCTATCTGACAACCTATCCCCTCACCCACCAGGCACCTGAACTTCCCAACTGTAAGTTATTCAACCACCTGATGCATTACCTTTCTTCCAGCCACTCATCCATCTGCATGCCTACCCTCTTCATTCATCCTACTTACCCTCTGTTTGTAACTGTTACACTGGCTTTGGGACTTTTAAATGATGGAATTGGCAATTGTTGTGATCAAACAGGGCAGTAGTTTTAGTGTTGATGCACTCAACTGCTGCCTGTGTTGTTTGTCAACTGTTTCGATTATGAAGGTTTGTCTTTTGGAGGTTTGGCCAGGAAACCTTTGTGTAGGTAAGTGGACAACATTTTGTTTGATCTGGTCTGAAACAACAGTTCTAACCTAGATTAGATGAATAGGGACAGTCTTCATGACTCAGACATCAAAATCTAGGTAACTACTGGAGTTACTAAATAATGAATGCTGCGGTTTTCCTTAAGGATATGGGGGTAAAATTTGGACCTCGTATACCCATTTTCAAAACAGAATATGGAAAGATTTACATCACAGAGGGCAAATATTTGGCACATGTTGGCTGTGTGACTGAGAAAGACCTAACTAGTCTAATTCCATCTTCCAGCTCTTTGATCATATCTTGCACATTAGAGCAACTCAAATGCATAGCCGAGTAATTTTTAAATCCACTGAGTACTTCTGTTTCTCCTACTCTTTCAGTCTGCAAGTCTCAGAATACCTGCCAGACTCTGCATGAAAAGAACATCTTATTATGTTTTGAAAAGGTTCATGTCAAATTTGAAATGTTACCTGTTTCTCTCTGCCAGGCATGGTGCATGCTTGCCTCTAGCAGCAAGTTTTAAACGATATGACAATTTTTGTGCTATTTCTCGCAATGTAAGAAATTGGGCATAAATACCATGGTACTGAAAAATCAAATGGACAGTTATTGCAACTAATTTTTATACACAAACATTACATTCCTCAAGCACATAAATGTCTGCTCTGCAGTGTAAATGTTACAACAGAGGAGCAGGTATTCAATAACATAGCATGCTTCAATTCATCCGAGGTAAAATGGAGTATAGGATCTCCATACCCTCAGGTCACATGTTATGATATAGTACTGATACCATGAGTATCCCTATTAAAAGTGTATTGACACACTGACCTTGAGACATAACACAACACTGCCTGCTCAAACATTCTCGGCTTTAACTAATAAAGGAAAGAATCTTGTGTGCCTTCCTGACTATCTTATCATCAGCTTCTTTCAGAGATCTGTGGTGCAACTCACTAAATCTTCTGTTTCCTTCATATTTCTGACCTCATTATGTTACAAAATCACATGACACCATATTATAGTCCAATGGGTGTATTTAAAAACATTAGCTTTTGGAGCTGACTAACATCTGACAAAGCAGTAGCCCTCTGAAAGTTAATGTTTTCAAATAAACTTGTTGGACTATAACCTGGTATCGTGTCATTTTTGAACTTGCCCAATCTAGCCCAACACTATACCTACACATCATCATTGCGTTTATCCCAAGCTAATCGTAATTGGACAAGCAATGCAGCACACTGAATCTGCTAATGTATCAAGTACATCCTGTTTGCTGCCCCATCAAAGTTAACTTTGCAGCAAAACATGTGTAGCCTGTGGGATCAGCCTCCTCTGGTCCCTTTCCCCCAGCTCTGGTTGAAGTGCACTACTAGTTCCTGAAGACACAGCAGATGCATAATTTGCCTCTATGTTGCTTTGTAAAGTTTGCACAGTACCAGAGCGTGAGCTGGTGGCTCTGAGTATGAAATCAAATGATGATGTTTCCCCTTCATCATCTCTTGTCCAATTTTGACAGCCAGATTCTGCACCTGAAGTGTAGATGGGCAGTTGCTCAGTTTCTATGGGTGGCATGGTGGCTCAGTGGTTAGCACTGCTGCCTTACAGCACCAGGGACCCGGGTTCAATTCCAGTCTCGGGCTACTGTCTGTGTGGAGTTTGCATGTTCTCCCCATATCTGCGTGGGTTTCCTTCAGGTGCTCCGGTTTCCTTCCACAAACCAAAAGACATGCCGTTCAGGTGAATTAGCCATGCTAAATTGCCCACAGTGTTAGATGCATTAGTCAGGGGTAAATATAGGGTTGGGGAATGTGTCTGGGTGGGTTACTCTTCGGCGGGTTAGTGTGGACTTGTTGGGCCAAAGGGCCTGTTTCCATACTGTAAGGAATCTAAAAATGTAAAGTCACAGAGTAATATTTCATTCAAGTATGGACATGTGTATTAGAAAAGAGTGTGTCACTAAGTACAATGAAAGTTTATATGATGTGCCTTTCACAGTTGATAGTTGGTAGTGTGTCCAATCTGTAAGACTTAAGTGTGAAGCTTACAACAGTGTCAAGTGTGTGAAGGTGAGATCATGCATACAAATGTGACTGTGTCATGCTTGATAGAGATTTTTGAAAGACTGAAGGGACTGAGGTGAGGTGAAGTGAAAGGTCAGTGGTACATTTGTCAGGATGAAGAATATGAAGATAGATATACTGGCCTTGACTATTCTTGTGAGTTAATATGGCTTCTTCTGACATTCAATCCTTCCTTTAAGGTTAAACCAAATTATCTGCTGCCACTTCCTCATAGTTGCTGTCTGAATAGATCATGGCTCTCTCATTCTGTCCACCTCCAGGCTTCAAGGCCTCAGAGATTCAAAAGATAAGAGACTCTTCAGACAGACATTTAACACAATGAGGTAAAAACAATGACTGCAGATGCTGGAAACCAGATTCTGGATTAGTGGTGCTGGAAGAGCACAGCAGTTCAGGCAGCATCCAAGGAGCTTCGAAATCGACGTTTCGGGGTAAAGCCCTTCATCAGGAATAAAGGCAGAGAGCCTGAAGCATGGAGAGATAAGCTAGAGGAGGGTGGGGGTGGGGAGAAAGTAGCATAGAGTACAATGGGTGAGTGGGGGAGGGGATGAAGGTGATAGGTGTAAATATATTCCTTACTTTAAAGACAGAAGGCTGGCTGTGACTCTGGATGGATTCAGCACTCAAAACCCTGTGGTGACTCTGTAACCCAAGCAGGGGGGGTGGTCACGTGACATCCCCGTCTCGCACCCGGAAGAGTGCGGGGCGGTCACGTGACGTCCCTGTCTCGCACCCGGAAGAGTGCGGGGCGGTCACGTGGCGTCCCGTTTCACGCCCCGGAAGAGGGCGGGTGATCACATGATGTTCCGTTTCGCGCCTCGGAAGTGGGTCGAGGAGGTCATGTGATGCTCCATTTCGCGGGCAAAAGAAGGTCACGTGGGGTCGGACAGCTAGGAATGCGAGGAGGTGGGGAATGGAGTCAGACCAACACCCAATCAGAAGATAATTCTACCTCAGTGTTTATATGACGTTTTTTATTGTATAAAAGACTGGGGCAGGGATAAAACGAGGTCTTACTTTTAGAACTGACACACTTTGCAGTTTGTCAGGGACAAAGAGGTTTAGACCCAGAGCTCTGAATGCTTTGTCCACTTACTGTGTAAAATAAATTAAGAGTGTGAGACCGAATATCTTCTCCTATTGCTTCATTTAAAAGAACACGCAGGACTTGGCTCACACATAGAAGAAAGTAAATTTAAATTGGTAGATTGAGCCAAAGTCCAACAATTTGGTGACCCCAACGTGATGAAGACGGAGAAGTGACGGAAAGAGAGAAAAATAGAAACAACGGACAACTGACGTTTGATGACAACAACAAGCAGCGCCGCATAAAATAAGATGAGCAGACGCCTGTTTACATCGAAGTTCTGCAATTGGAGATACTAAATTGATTGTTGTCATTATACTGCAAGAGTCCTAGTAATAGTAAGTGGACAAAGTATTAATAAGGTACGTACGGGTTTAAAGTCCCTTGGGGTTAGAGTCCCCATAAAAGCAACAAGGTACGTACGGGTTTAAAGTCCCTTGGGGTTAGAGTCCCCATAAAGCAACAAAGTTTGGTACGTACGGGTTTAAAGTCCCTTGGGTTTAGCGTCCCCATAAAAGCAACAAGGTACGTAAATGTGAGGAGGTTTAAAGTCCATTGAGTAGGATCTCATAAAAGCAACGCTCACAAATTTTGATGTATGATTGATGTTTTGTAAGTTTTAGAAATTATATTGGGGAATGTACGGAGGGTGGAAGAAAAGCCAATAGCGTTTTGAAGACCAAGACGGTGGTGTTTCAGTGAGAGAGAGTTGGTAGTGGAAACCTAATGGTGACAATGAAACTGCTGATAAATCTCGCTGAAAGGGTTAGTTGCTTGGGTGTATTTCATCCAAACTGACCAGCCACCGGCTTTGTCTTTGATTGGGTTGGGTGTTTGGTTATATTTATATCTAAACTAACTGACTACAGGACGGGAGGATTAAAATAAAAATACATAAAATGGAAGGGGAGTTTGATAAAGAGTGTGAAGAATATGGAGGATGTTCTTCCGATTTAATGTTGCCTGTAAAACAGCAGTGGGGTAAAGCCAGAAGTCAGTTAGTCAGTGGGCTTGCAAAGAATAAACAAATAGCAATGATGGAGAAATATGATAAGGTTTGGGAGGAATTACAGAAACAAGGCAAAGTCCCTAAAGATGAAGAGAAGAAGAAATTGTCACTGTTTTTAGGAAAAGCAGAAGAGCAAGCTAAATTAGAAGTAGAAGAGCACATGAAGGGAAAGAAAGGGTCAATATTCGTTAGAAGAAAGTGGACAAAAGAAGGTGGGGGGAAAGAAGAGAGGAGGATTCATCTGCACAACATGACGTTAGCCTGTATGGCGGTAGAAACATTACAAAAGGGAGTAGGTGGTACCTTTACAACAGATTTGACAAAGGAGATAGAAAAGGCAGGACCATCTGCGCCATTATATCCTAAATTGCCTGTGGTACAATCACCGCCTCCATATCCTGTAATATAAATGCCACTTATGTATGTTCAAGAAGGGGTGTTAGACATGCAAGAAGTAGGAACAAGATAGTACAATGTAGTAAAACAGAGACTGGCGGAGGCTGTAGAAGAAAGCATTAGAAAAGTAGAAAAATTAACATTAGAAGTTGATCAGAGGGTTAAGGAAGCGGAGGAAGCAAATAGGGTGACAATGATGCACAGTAGGAATAAAGAACAGCTAAAACAGGGGAGATGTTTTCCAGTGCAGGAGCCAGATGCTCATTCAACACCATATAGTGCTGAGAATGAAAAGAGGGGAAGATTACATGATTCAGGTCAGTTATTGGATGATGGGTTCTCAGACAGAAG
>NC_057723.1:60914865-60916091 GCF_004010195.1 Chiloscyllium plagiosum | reverse complement strand
CTGATTCGGAACCGTTTGTGCAGCATGCACCAGTGTGGGAAGGGCAATGAGGGATAGGTTTCCGATTCCACCGGGAGCGATGCACTCACTCACCTTCACAATGAAGGAGGGTGAGGATATGTCTGTCTTTTTGGCTAGGTGTAAGGACACGTGGGCAGATACTGCGGGGAGCCATCCAGGGTCAGGTCAGCTACAGACCATGTTATTTAGGAATGCCGTCATGACAGGGATGCCAAAGGAAGTAAAAGAGGCAATGGAGAGTAATCCTGACATCCCAGGTTGTACTACAGAACAGTGGGAAAAACATTTGACGCATCACATGAAGCGTTACAGGACAAAACAGGATGAGGATAAACAGAGTAATGAGTCAGCTAACGTGCAGTTGCTGACGTTACAGCTCGATGAGGCTAGAAGGAAGGCTAATGATACAAAGAAGGCCTCCCAAAAGACGACTAATCAAATGGTTCAGCGGCCGTTGCCACAAAACAATCCGCCAAGTTTAGATCCAACACCTGATTATGGGGGCAGACCAATAGGTGTACCGGGAGGAATGCGTGGTAGAGGAAGGGGCCGCGGAGGATTTAGAGGTCAGCCACTCAACACCTGTTTTAAATGTGGCCAACCCGGGCATTGTTCCATGTTGTGGGGAACCCAGGGAGGCCAGGGATTGATCCGAGGACGGTATCTCCGCGCAAGTCAGCCTCCTTTTCAACAGGCTGTTCAGCCTTATCAAGTTCCAAATGCAGCTGCAGCCCCGGGGCAAGGACAGTACCCCCAAACTATGCTGGAAGGGCAGGGGTATGAAGATTGATGGGGCCCGAGAACCCAGGGGCATGTGGGGTTGGCAGACCCCTATATGCAAATGAGGGTAATGGACAAGAATCTGTCTTTTTTGGTTGACACGGGTGCAAGATTTTCTACCATCACTTATGATATACCTCGGTCAAACATGTCATCCTCTAGTGTCCAGTTAGTAGGGTTCTCAGGTAGACCAGAAAATCTGCCTTTGACATCGCCTCTGATCACATCAGTGGCCGGACAGACTTTTCATCACCAGTATATTTCATCACCCGCATGCCCCGTGAATTTGATGGGACGTGACCTGCTGGTGAGATGCGGGGTTTCGGTTTTGTGCGGACCAGACAGACTGGTGGTGACCTTTCCAAATGGCCATTCCGTCAACTGTTCTATGACAATGATTCACTCTGGATCCCAAATGATGCTAT
>NC_057723.1:60911150-60914271 GCF_004010195.1 Chiloscyllium plagiosum | reverse complement strand
GACACAATCGAAGGATTGTTAGCAGCAGGGGTGGTAGAACCCTCCCAGTCAGCTTGGAACACTCCTCTCTTACCTGTAGAGAAGCAGAATACAGGCAGATATAGGATGGTGCATGATCTTCGACGGATTAATAGTGTCGTTTCTGCTCCAACAGTTCCAGTTCCAAACCCCTACACTGCAATGTCTGTGCTGACCCCTGACCATAAATGGTTCTCATGCATTGATCTCGCCAACGCGTTCTTTTGTTTGCCCTTAGCTGATCATTTGAGGGACATTTTTTCGTTTACCTATAAAGGCCAACAATTACATTATACAAGGGTCCCTCAAGGGTTTATTTTGTCACCTGGGGTGTTTAATCAGGTACTGAAACAGCAGCTGAAGGATCTGACGCTCCCAAAGGGGGTGGTATTGATCCAGTATGTGGATGACATTCTTTTGGCAGCACCCGATCATGTTTCTTGTTTGGAAGCCACAAAGTCATTGCTGTTTCACCTGTATAGTGTCGGTTTTAAAGTTTCATGGGTTAAAATGCAATGCTGCAGACAAATGGTTGTCTTTTCTGGGTAGAATTATTTCTGCTAAGGGAACAGGTGTGTCTCCGTCCCATAGATCCTCCATTCTGCATCATACCAAACCAGTCACTGTAAAAGACATGCTCTCATTTCTTGGGTTGGCAGGATACAGTAGACAATTTATTGCATCATATGGGGAGCTCACTTTCCCTTTAAGGGCCATGGTAAATGAGCAAGGTATGAGAAATTTGTCAGCCCATTTGCAGTGGACTACGGAGGCAGACGAAAGTTTCATATCTCTTAAACAGGCTTTAACGCGGGCTGCTGATTTAGCGGTCCCAGATTACAAAGAGCCATTTTTCCTCGATATTTCTGAAAAATTACACACAATAAATGGTGTTCTTTTTCAGAAACAAGGAGGAGGCAGGTAGGTGTTGATGTACGTAAGTGTTACTCTTGACCCAGTGGAGGAAAGACACCCGCCATGTACAACACATGCAGCAGGGGTAGCAAAAATTCTCCAAAAGGTAGCACATATAGTCATGGACCATTCATTAACAGTACTGACAGCACATAGTATTGTGGCCTATGTGAACTCAACAGCTTTTACAATGATGTCATTGCGGCAAACTAGGTTAGAGAAAATCTTGAATGCACCACATATAATTTTTACACATGAAGGAGTTAACATGGCTGATAATATGGGAGAAGGAGAGCCACACATCTGTGAGGAAAGGGTACAGAGAGATACCAAAGTAAGGGCAGATTTACAAGCAATTCCATTAGTAGACCCAGAAGAAGTGCTGTTCACAGATGGTTGCTGTTATAGACATCCAATTGAAGGACTTAAAGCAGCCTATGCAGTGGTGCGACAGACAAGTGAGGGATTTGAGGAACTGTTGACAGGAAAAGTGACAGGTAAAGAATCAGCTCAGTTGGCTGAACCACAGGCAATGATAGCTGCGTTAGAATGGTCAGAGGGAAAAAGAGTAAATATCTATACCGACTCTGCATATGTGGCAGGGGCTATACAGGTAGAACTTAGTCAATGGATCAGGGCAGGATTCTTAACAGCAGCAATAACCCCAATTAAACATGAAAAAGATATGAAAAGATTAGCGGAGGCCCTGATGAAACCTGCAGAAGTGGCGGTGGTCAAGTGTAGAGGACATGATAAAGCAGATACAGTAGTAGCGAAGGGTAATCAGGAAGCAGACTCAGCAGCAAAGAAAGCAGCAGGGTATACACCACAGTATATAATGATGCAAACAGAGAGAACAGTGTATGACCTGCTGCCCGCTTGCGATGCAAATGTGTTAATAAAAGAGCAGCAGAAAGCCTCTCCTCATGAATTGACAGTATCGAGAGAGAGAGGGGCCACAGAGTCAGAAGGGATTTGGAGGTCACCGGATGGTAGACCAGTGCTACCCCCAGGTTTGATAGCTTCTATGCTTCAGGAGGCACATGGGCTCACACATTGTGGAAAAACACAGATGCAGAGGTATCTGACACATTGGTGGCATCCGTTCTTGCCAGTAATGATTGAAAATTATATCAGGGAATGTAGAACGTGCACAGAATATAATGTGAGACCAACAGTGAAACTACACAAGGGAAAATTCCCTCTTCCAAGAATGCCAGGTCAGGAAATAGTGATTGACTACACTGATATGATAGAGAGAAGAAACGGATATCGGTACCTTCTGGTAGCAGTGGATGCATACACTGGTTGGCCAGAAGCAATACCTGCAAAAAAGGAAGATGCAAAGACAGTGATCAAATTCTTGATAAACTAATACATTCCAATGCATGGGTTTCCAAAGAAAGTCAGGTCAGATAATGGCACACATTTTAAGAATAAAGACTTGCAGGAAGTTGAGGCAGCTTTAGGACTGAAACATGCGTTTGGAACAGTGTACCATCCTCAGTCACAGGGAAAAGTGGAAAGAATGAATCAGTCCATAAAAGGAAAAATAGGAAAAGTGTGTGCACAAACAAAGTTAAGCTGGGTAGATGCCCTACCTTTAGCTTTAATGTCCATTAGAAGCTGAGTAAACTCTATTACAGGGTTCACCCCGTATGAGCTGACAACAGGCAGCAGTTCCCGGGACCAGGAGCTGGAATACAGATGTTAGAGGGAGGAGGAGCCTCTCTAAGGTACAAACCTTACTATGACCAACTAACAGCTTTGGTGTCAGCTTTCTCCAAACAGGTTGGACCGGAAAAGGGGGAACTACAGAGCCAGGCGCCATCTACTACAGACTGGGTCCTGCTGAAGGTGATTAAACGGAAGTGGTCAGAGCCGAGGTGGACAGGACCTTATAAGGTGGTGGAGAGGACATCTCATGCGGTTAGACTACAGGGGAAAGGAGAAATCTGGTACCATTGGAGCCAGTGTGCAGCCACGGAACCGCCAACGAGAACTTTAGAACAAATAAGAACAGAAAAAGAGTAGAAGGATCCTAAATGTTTAATGTTTATACGAAGAAGATTTTGGAAAAAGGGGGAGAGGTTCTCAAGATTTCTAAGCAAAGTTGTGTAAAGGATATAATGTTTATCTCTGTAAGCAGCCCACATTACCTTAGGCTGTGGAGGTTGGGAGTCTTTGC
>NC_057723.1:60853873-60909821 GCF_004010195.1 Chiloscyllium plagiosum | reverse complement strand
TTCTGTGTTGCCTCCAGTGTTTACACCAAGAGCCAACAATTACACTTGTTTTGCTCGAAAGTCAAATATTGTCTTGGGAGACATGCCCACTGACTGGTGTCAGGACACAATTAATGTAACTGGCTGGCAGAACGCTAGCACAATGGTTTGGGCCAGAGCTGATCTTTTTTGGTACTGTGGAGATAGAACACTGCATATTAGTCTACCTCCAGATTGGTTTGGAACCTGCGCAATGGTTAGGTTAGGGGTACCCTTATTCCTTTTGGGAGAACGACGACAGGGAATAAATCCGTATACACGAATTCGTAGGGATTTGTTTGATGTTACATCTGGCTCAACCACTTACATAGATGCAATAGGTGTTCCCCGTGGTGTACCTGATTGGCAGACCAGATAGCAGCAGGGTTTGAGAATCTCCCAATTATCGGGGTTTTATTCCCAGTTACGCCGAATAAAAACGTTGACCGAATTAATTATGTACATTACAATGTACTTAGGTTCGCCAATAGAACTAGAGATGTGGTGGCGGGACTTTCTGAACAATTGGCAGCAACCTCATTGATGACTGTTCAAAATAGAATGGCCTTAGATATGTTGCTAGCAGAAATGGGGGGAGTGTGCTGTATGTTTGGAGATCAATGTTGTACGTTCATCCCCAACAATACGGCACCTGATGGTTCGGTCACCAGAGCCTTGGAAGGACTAAGAATTTTGTCTGAAGAAATGCATGAACATTCGGGTATTTACAATCCTCTAGGAGGACTGTTCGATTCATGGTTTGGGAAATGGAAAGGATTAATTGCCTCTGTGTTTATGTCCCTCGGACGTATGATTATTGTGTTAGTGTTGTGCGGATGTTGTTGTACTCCCTGTATTAGATCTTTGTTAAACAGGGTAATTATTACAGCAATTGAAGGGAAGGCTCCCCCGTCTTACCAGATGTCACAGATGGAGACGGAAACCATAGCAAGGAGGGAAGACTATGCATCAGAGAGCGAATATGATGTATAGAACTGGTTGGTTGGTCTCATTTTCATGAGACCAAAAGGGGGACTTGTAAGTATATTCCTTACTTTAAAAACAGAAGGCTGGCTGTGACTCTGGATGGATTCAGCACTCAAAACCCTGTGGTGACTCTGTAACCCAAGCAGGGGGGGTGGTGACGTGATGTCCCCGTCTCGCACCCGGAAGAGTGCGGGGCGGTCACGTGACGTCCACCTCTCGCACCCGGAAGAGTGCGGGGCGGTCACGTGGCGTCCCGTTTCGCGCCCCGGAAGAGTGCGGGGCGGTCACGTGGCGTCCCGTTTCGTGCCCCGGAAGAGCGCGGGGCGGTCACGTGACGTCTCGTTTCGCGCCCCGGAAGAGGGCGGGCGATCACGTGATGTTCCGTTTTGTGCCTCGGAAGTGGGTCGAGGAGGTTACGTGATGCTCCATTTCGCGGGCAAAAGAAGGTCACGTGGGGTCGGACAGCTAGGAATGCGAGGAGGCGGGGAATGGAGTCAGACCAACACCCAAACAGAAGATAATTCTACCTCAGTGTTTATATGACGTTTTTTATTGTATAAAAGACTGGGGGAGGGATAAAACGAGGTCTTACTTTTTGAACTGACACACTTTGTAGTTTGTCAGGGACAAAGAGGTTTAGACCCAGAGCTCTGAATGCTTTGTTCACTTACTGTTTAAAATAAATTAAGAGTGTGAGACCGAATATCTTCTCCTATTGCTTCATTTAAAAGAACACGCAGGACTTGGCTCACACATAGAAGAAAGTAAATTTAAATTGGTAGATTGAGCCAAAGTCCAACATAGGTCAGGGAGGAGAGGGTGGAGTGGATAGGTGGAAAAGGAGATAGGCAGGTAGGACAAGTCCGGACAAGTCATGGGGACAGTGCTGAGCTGGAAGTGAAATGAGGTAGGTGGTCCTTGAAGGAAAAGACCCATCTCCTACATCATGCACTGCATTGAGACTCTTGGAGTACTCTTTTTGCCCTGTTATATTATTTCCACTACTCATTCTGCTCGTAAATATTCCCCCAGCTATAAACAGGACCTGTTGCCATTGGAACGTATCTTGTCTTTTAAGAAGTGAAAACTGACTTTAAATAGCACAGGCACACTTCATGTGGTGTTAGTCCTGCTGAGGTTTTCAGTTACTAATTGCACATTTAGCATTGGCCTGTACACTAAAAACATCTAAATTAGCAAGCAGTCACTGTATACCTGCTGTCTGATTTGTAATGAACAAGGAAAAGTTGATCAAGCATCAAACGTAAATAGAAAACAACAGCACTTACATGTGTCTGGTGAATTTGGCTAATGCTTTAAAATCAATAATAATGAAAGCCTGACAAAATATTCTAATATCTAATATTTAGGTGGCACAGTGGTGTAGTGGTTAGCATTACTGCCCCACAGCGCCAGGGACCTGGGTTTGATTCCCACCTCGGGCCACTGTATGTGTGGAGTTTGTACATTCCCCCTATTTGCGGGTTTGCTCTGGTTTCTTCCCACAATCCAAAGATTTGCAGATTAGGTGAATTGGCCATGCTAAACTGCCCTTACTGTTAGGTGCATTAGTCATAAATGTAGGGAAATGGGTCTTGGTGGGTTACTGTTTGGAGGGTTGGTGTGGTCTTGTTGGGCCAAATAGCCTGCTTCCACACTGTAGAGAATCTAATCTAATTAATAAATAGCCATTTGTTCCTAAGCATTTTAATTTATCAATAGCATTGTAAAGCATTGTAGATTTCCAGGAAAATCAATATTTGATCATTTCTTTATTGTCAAGAAAATGTTCCTCTTGAAAGAAAATAACATTCAATAATATCTCAATACACAAACAATATCATGATGCTGCTCTTCTTTATAACTGGTGTTTACCATTCAACAGGTTTCTTGTAATGTTATAAAATACAAAATACAACAGTCACCAAAACATCACTTGAACTCCATCTGCATACATTTTTAAAGAAATGCTCAAGTATAGCTTTGTATCAAATCTGTAACATGACCTGTTTTACAAAAGTTGAAATGTTCCTGGTATCTTTATTGGAACATGCCATTGCTTGAGCTATCACAGATCATGACACACTGCAGCTAAAGCATTATTGAGATCAATAGCTCTTTACCAATAACAATTGAATGTAGACTGGAATCCTCGCAGGTCAGGAAGTGTTGCACTATGAGTATGCAAAGAATATGTGTAAATTTAAATGACTGAAATTTGGGGCTGATGGAGAGCTTGGAAGTGAAAGCAGGCATGGACTGAGAAGTGGATTAGCTACCTACTCCATGGAAGTGGATAGCAACTAACATTGTTAAAGCATCAATTAAGTCCAATATTACACCCAAGCTTCAATTTTGCTGGTGGCAAAGCAGACTCCATGCTGCATGTGGGGGCTGTCAATTGAGGAGCCTCCTGGTGCCAAAAAGGAGGGACATCAGATCCAGAAAGTCAAAGCTGCAAGAGAATGTTTAATTCATAAAAGTACCCAATCATAATTAAGACTGATCCAGAAAAGTAATTTTCTCTTCACCCCATTTCTCACCATTCCTGCACTTCTTAAAATCCCAAGTACCTCTTAAACAGGAAGTGCATTTTGACTGGAGTAAATATTAGAAGGAGCTCAAGAAAAGTGTCCAATAGCTGGCCAAGTCAATGCCTGAGTGCAATGCAGCAAGCTCAGTGAATTCACATGACCAGTTAGGATCATTTTCAAATTCTGTATCCTGTCAGCCATACCACCAGCCTCACACCCGCATCTGACAGCTTTCACCTACTATCAGCTATTCAATAATGACAATAACATCAGCTAAATATGTAGCACCACATTTTCTGATCCACTTTTGTCTCTGTTACAATATATTGTGGAGTGCAGACACATCAGGCAGCTGCACCAAACTTGGGGGAGGGCATTGCAGATACAGCTGCCTTCCTATTTGCTGAGGAGAAAATGATGCAAGCAATCATTCATGTAGCTATGACTGAGGCTGTGGCTTAGATCAGGGTCAAAAGGGTCAAATGTAATAGTACGAAGATAACTCTGATGCTGGGTTGAATTCCGAATTTACAAGCAGCATGTACAAACATCATGTTTGCAGTCAATGGCTACCTGCATATGGAGGTGCCAGCCATCCTGGAGCAACTGTGAGTGTCCTCTATCTGCTTTTGTCTGGAAATACAGAATGCAATATATTCCCCTCTCTGTGGAATGACAGTGACTCCCTCATACATTGAGCAGTGACTTGTGAACTATTATAAATATCACTTACCACACGTTGGAAGAATTGAGTCCATTTATTTACAAAGTTAGCACTGTTGCCTCACAGCGCCAGAGACCCGGGTTCAATTCCCGCCTCAGGTGACTCTCTGTGTGGAGTTTGCACATTCTCCCCGTGTCTGCGTGGGTTTCCTCCGGGTGCTCCGGTTTCCTCCCACAGTCCAAAAATGTGCAGGTTAGGTGGATTGCCCATGCTAAATTGCCCGTAGTATTAGGTGAAGGGATAAAATGTAGGGGAATGGGTTTGGGTGGGTTGCTCTTCGGCGGGTCGGTGTGGACTTGTTGGGCCGAAGGGCCTGTTTCCACAGTGTAAGTAATCTAAAAAAAAGTTTGGATCACAGGCTGGGATCAGCATGTAGTGCCCATCCCTAGCTGCCCTTGACATGGTGGTAGGGAGCTGCCTTTTGAAACTGCTGTAGCCCATGAAATGTAAGTATGCCTATTGTTAGGTAGGAAGTGCTAGGATTTTAACACAGTGAGAGTAAAGGACCAGATATAGTTCCAAGTCACGATGATGTGTGGCTTTGAAGGGGACTTGCAGGTGGTGAGGCTTCTACAGGCAGAATTTTACCAAGAATTAGTAGAGTATCAATTTCAAAGAGTTTCATAGTGGGATGGAGCTTCGGGAGCTCAACAAAAGTTTCTTGCTAAATTCTTAGTTTTTCACCTCATTATATATGCACCATTTCTTATTGACAATGTTCTTGCACTATTATATGTATAATGACTCTTACCAATTTTCTACAATGACTCTTATCAAATTTTATAGATGCACCATAGAAAGCATCCTTTCCAGATACATCTGAGGATGGTATGGCAACTGCTCTGCCCAAGACTGCAAAAAATTACAGAGAGTTGTGAACGCAGCCCAGTCCATCATAAAGACGAGCCTTCCTTCCATTTACTCCATCTACACTTGCTGCTGCCTATGGGAAAGCACCCAATGTAAACAAAGACCCCTCCTACCCTGGTTATACTCTCTTCCACCCTCTTCTATCAGGCAGAAGATACAAAAATTTGAAAACATTACCAGCAGATTCAAGAATAGCTTCTTCTCTGCTGTTATCAGATTTATGCACATACCTCTCATATAGTAGAGTTGATCTTTCTTTGCACCTTCTCTGTAGCTGTAACACTCTATATTGCATTCTGTTCTATTACCCTGATATACTTATGTAAGGTATGATTTGCCTGGTTAGCACCCAAGACAATACATTTCACTGTATCTCAGTATATGTGACGTTAATAAATCAAAACAATGCTCACGTTGGGGACTTTTGTAGGATTTCCATCATATTTAAACTCAAGCTATGTACCAGGTGCATTTTTGCAAACCAGAAATAGCCATTCATAGCTGCTGTACTGGAAGGATTGTCCCAACAGAAGAAAGTTGGCACCCTGATTTGCTTTCAGGCACCTGGAGATTTTTGTCGCTGGAATAGTGAATCATAGAATCTCTATACTGCAGAAGGAGGCTATTTGGCCCATCATGTCTGTACTGACTTCCCCCAGATAGTATTCTCCCACCTCACCCTATCCCATAACCCCACATTTACGATGACTAATCCACCTGGACTTTGCATCCTTAGACTAATCCTCCTAACTTGGACATCTTTAGGCTGTGGGAGGAAACTGCAGCACCAACACAGACACAAGGAGAATGTACAAGCTCTATCTAGACAGTCACCCAAAGCTGAAATTGAACCCGGGTCCCTGGCACTGTGAGGTAGCAGTGTTAACCATTGAATCATCATGCCACCATAAAGAGAAGCATAGTTGTCTTCCCTCAGAACCGCCAGAGGAGGTCATGTCACAAACCCTGCCTAAGTTGCCACCAGAATTAAGTTGTGTCCATGGTCCAGATGAATGTCCAACAGTGAAGGAAGAAAGTTAATGACTTTCTACACTCTTCAAAAATAGGGATCAACATCTTCTCTCTGCTACCTCACACTTGCTCTAACTGTACTATTATAACCACTTTACACCAAGGTTCATAGTCAACCACTTTCACACCTGCATGAAACATTTTCTTTCCATAGGTCTCACCCACCTGAAACCCAACCCCTAACACTGACTATTAATCCAGCATGCCCTCTGCACTGTCTACTCACTCATTCACCACATTTCCTACCTGCACCAGCACTGTCAGCTATGCCCACCATCTCACATAATCCTTGCCTTTGTCTCATTCCAGGAGAAAACAGCTTATAGCAGGACACAGTGAGCAAGATAGATGCTAGGTTTTTAGGAGGCTTCTCCATATCTCCTGGAGGCTAATTTTGATTGAGAATTTCCAGATTCATTGTTTCTCATCCATTTGTGCAGATTCTGTTAGAGCAATGAACACAGAGACACAACAGCTTCCATGCTTGGACTATTGAGGCCAGTTTGATTAAGCATATTTGTCAGTATCAGAAACAAAACAGTCCTTTATTCACATGATCATTCAACATCACAGAAATAATATTTGAACAGTGTCCTCAAGCCATTGAGAGCTGGGGTCCCCAACAAGGACAGTGGGATACCTCAGCACGAATGTTGCACATCTTTGACCTGAATCAGATGAATACTACTGAAGTAGTAAGAGATTGTTTGTGTGGTAACAAGAAAGAAAGCATCTACTCCTCATCCAAAAACCCCATATTACCCAAGAAAGGTGGTATTGCCTGCAGGATAACGTTATGTGGACATGTTATAGTCCAAAAAATATAAAGTGAGCCGCTCTTTCACATTGTACAGGCTATGAACCCTTGGAAGTTGTAACTTTTGCAATGAAGGTCAATATTTGCAGCTCGCCTGACATTACTTGTGCTTCTCAACCATTATTAGGATTAATTTGAATATGGACATAGTAAAAATTGCTTCAGGCCGGGAATTTTACTTGGCACACAGCCTGACTGACCACAGTCCCCCTTGGTCTGGCTGAGGACTATTCCTCTTGGACTTTGAGACTGGTAATTTGTTGAAGGACACGCATTGTGTTTGTCACATAAACTACTGACAACAATCTGTAAGGTGTAACATTGTTGTAGCACAGTTACATAAAGCAACATGTCTGTCCCTTTGACTAATCATATTGGCAAACATGACAAGTTGCCTGACTTTATGTCTGTGATTAAAATGAAGGAGAAGCAGAAGCATTGTGAGTCAGAAAGAGGCGGCACGTGCAGAATGTCAAGCCAGGCAGAGATACTGTGAGCATCCAGGTAGGTGCACTTAGAACTTAGCTTGTTCTCTAAGTGTTCACTCTAAGAACTCAGAGGTGCACAATGCTTTAATGGAATGGAATATTTGTCCTTGTGTGTGAACAGTCTGGCAGCATTACAGTGTAAAGTGCCGGTGTATTACAAAGCACAGCATTGGAATATTGTAAGTGAGTTGGCGATGTGACAAGACTGGTGTGTCTTTGACGCCAACATCCATGGATACAAGAAGCAGGTGATCACTACCCATGGGGTGTTCTATAGAGTCATAGAGTTGTAGAGTCCTATAGCAAGGAGACAGCTCCTTTGGCCCAAACTGGTCTGTGGTGGCCAAAATGTCTGTCCATGCTAACCCCGTTTCCCGCATTTGGCCCATATCCTTCTAATCCTTTCCTACCCATGTATTTGCTCAAATGCCTTTTAAATGTTGTTAATGTACCAACATCAATCATGTCCATATGCATACCACCCTCTGTGTAAAAAAGCCTAACTTTAAAATGATGTCTTCTAGGCCTTCATTCCCCAACCTTGGGAAAAGACTGAGTGTATTCATCCTATCCATGCCTCTCATGATCTTATACACCTCTATAAAGACCCACTTTAGTCTCCTATGCTCTAAAGTAAAAATTCGTAGCTTTTCCAACCTGTCCCTATAACTCAGACTATTGAGTTCCCTCAAATGTTGGGGAATGCTGACCAAGGTGGAGTCCAGAAGAATAGGTAGCTAACTCAGGCTGTTTGACTTTTATGTTGGGAAGCTTCATAGCCTAGATTTTCTTTGCTACATGGTAATCTGCATATAAAGAAGAAATTGATAGTACTGAGATATTAATTCACACATAATGGGGCTTTCACCACTAACTAGTGAGATTCTCATCTTGCCATTCAAAATTTATTTGGAAAGTTGGACTCTTTTTGTTCAATGTTAAGAATCTCATTTTTCCAATCTTGAAATATTTTCCCCAGTATCCTGCCAATGCCTATCTTGGTAAGGAGCTGGGAAAATTCTAACCTGTGTATCTTTTGTCCTTGGTTGAAATTGTTGATTTGGAAGGTGTTGTCACAGTAGTCTTTGTGAGATGTTCTTGAATACAAAGAAACTCATGGCCACAGTCACCTTCATCACAACTACCTGCGCTATCCTCAGTCTGCTCTGCGACTGCATATCTGCAGACTGCAATAACCACTTCTTTAGTAGAAAGGAAATATACCATATACTGTTCTTCACTCGTATGCCAAAGAAGTTAATATGGGTGTTCCCCAACTGGAAACCTTGGGTGGACTGGGAAATCCACTGCCCATTGAAGACCAGGCGTGCAGCATTCAAATTAGATGACCCAGACCTGTATAAAAAATCCAGACTTGACCTCTGCAAAGCCATCAGAGATGCCAAGAGGCAATATTAGACCAAGTTAGGGGTCCAAACCAACCATACAGATACCTGTTGCCTGTGGCAACACCTACACAACATAACAAGATACAAAAAGATGCAGAGCAAGGTAATGGACAAAAATACATCCCTCCCCAATGCACTCAATTCTTCCTTTGCCTTGACAGCCGTGGATGCACCTTTTCTGTCTATGACCACTGCAGACATGAAATCCGTCTTCCTGCAAGTCAACCCAAGGAAAGCAATGGACTCTGATGGAGTCCCCAGCCATGCATGCAGATCCTATGCAGATCAGCTGGTGGATGTATTCACTGGCATCCTCAAACTCTTCCTCCTACAAGCTAAGAGCCGCAGCCGCTTCAAGAGGACCACCATCATCCCAGTTCCAAAGAAAGCGTATACAACAGGTCCACAGCAGATGCCATTTCACCAGCCTGACACTCATCCCTAGAACATCTGCATAACAAGGGCACCAGAGTCAGACTCCTACTCATCGACTATGGCTCTACCTTCAACACTATAATCCCTTCCAGACTAATCTTAAAACTCCACAAGACCTCCGTCTCAGTTCTGTCACCTGGAACTGGTGAAATCAGTTTCTTCGACTTCCTGGCCCACAGACTGCAACTGGTGAAGATTAACAACTGCACCTCCTCCATTAATAACCCTCAACACTTAGCCACCTTCACTCCAAGGAGGCATTGTCAGCTCCCTACAGTCCCTGTATACCCACAATTGTGCAGCCAAATTCCGAATTAATGCCATCTACAAGTTTTCTGATGACACCACCGTTGTAGGAAAGATTCCAACAATGATGAATCAGAACACAGGAAGGAGATAGAGGGCTTGGTGTCATGGTGCAATGATAAACCTCGCTCTCAATGTCAGCAAAACAAAAGAACTGATCATTGATTTCAGGAAGAAAGGAGGAGGACAGGCTCCCATCTGCATCAACAGATCTGAGGTGCAGAGAGTCGAGAGCATCAAGCTCCTAGCCATGATGGTAACTGACAATTGGTCCTGGACTTTCCACATAGATGTGACAGTCAAGAAGGCACAATAATGCCTCTTCATCCTCAGGTAGCTTATGAAATTTAGCATATCCATAAGGACTGTCACCAACCTTTACAAATGTACCATAAAAAGCATATTATCCAGGTGTGTAAAGGCCTGGTACAGCAACAGCTCTGCCCAGGACCGTAGGAAACTATAGAAGATTGTGTGTACATCCCAGAGCATCACGGAATCCAACCTCCCATCCATGAACTCCATTTACACTTCTCATTGCTGCAGAAAGGCTGCCAACATCATCGAAGAACTCTTCCACCCCTGACAACTTCTTCCATTAGGTAGAAGATACAGAAGATTGAACACATACTAACATGTTCAAGAACAGCTTCTTCCCTGCCGTTATTAGACTGACTTCAAATAATGTTGATCTCACTTCACACATCTCCTGCAATGTAACTTGTATGCCTTACTCTGTCTAAGTGTTCTATGATCAGTATGTCCTTGTTTGCTATGATCTGCCTATACTGCTCGTAAAACAAATCTTTTCACTGTACTTAGGTATATGTGACTACAATAAATTAAGTGAAACTCAGGTTAAGCTAAGAGAGTTACTCATTGAAAACATTGCTGAAAGTCCTCAGTCCCCTACTCCTCCACTGTCTTTCAGATGACCCTGTTTGGTCTTTCCTCAGATCATTCTCCTTATCGTGCTTTAGGCAATTTTCACATTAATTATAGTAACAGATGAGTTAAGCAGAATCTTTGAATTGAGGAAATTAGGCATTTTCACACGCCATCTTACGTTTTGTAATATCACAGATTTTTAATCACATTACAAACTCCAAACACTTCTCCTAATGCAAAAGAATTAGAGAGCAACTAACCTGAGAATAATTGATAATCCCTTTAAACATAATTGGTGGGGATTCCTTCCTTCTGAATATGTGCTCACATGTTCAAGGTTAAGAGAGGGTGTTAGCTGGAGTGGTGAAATCAAAATGGCACTGCTACCATCAAATCAGCACTATATACTTGCTGATGTCATATACTTGCTGATGTCATATACTGTCCACTCTGCATAGTGTAGCATATACTCCCAGTGCCCACATTACCAACCCTAAGCAAAATAGCTTCCAGCATGGCAAGCACTAGGAAAATGTATGGACAATGCAGACTTACAAATTGGACCTGAAACTGTTTCCATGGTACCAAAACATAGAATACAGAACATAGAACATATAACGATACAGTGCAGTACACGCCCTTCGGCCCTCAATGTTGTTCCGAACTGTGAAATTAATCTGATGCCCATCTAATCAACACTGTTCCATTATTATCCATATGTATGTCCAATGCCCATTTAAATACCCTTAATGTCGATGAGTCTACTATAGGCAGGCAGACCGTTCCACGCTCCTAATACTGTGTGAGTAAAGAAACTACCCCTGATATCTGTCCTACATCTATTACCCCTCAATTTAAAGCTATGTCCCCTCGTGTTAGCCTTCACCATCCAAGGAAAAAGGTCCTCATTATCTTATATGTCTCGATTAAGTCACCTCTCAAACTTACTCTCTCCAATGGAAATAGCCTCAGTTCCCTCAGCCTTTCCTCGTAAGACATTCCTTCCATACCAGACAACATCCTATAAAACTCCTCTGAACCTTTCCAAAACTTCCATATCTTTCCTACAATGCGGTGACCAGAACTGCATGCAATTCTCCAGGTGCAGCCTTACCACTGTCTTGTATGGTTAAAGCATGACCTCAAGGCTACAAAATGCAATCCCCGTACCAATAAATGCCAACACACCATATGCCTTCTTAACAAGCCTATCACCTTGTGTGGCAACTTCAGGGATTTATGCACCTGGATACCAAGATCTCTCTGTTCATCTACACTGCCAAGAATTTTACCATTAGCCCTGCATTCCTGTTACTTCTTCTAAAGTGAACTACTTCGCACTTTCCTGCATTAAACTCCATTTGCCACTTCTCAGCCCAGGTCTGCATCTTAACTTTTGTCACCAACAACATCCTTCGGCACTATCCACAACTCTGCTGACATTAGTTTCATTGGCATATTTACTAAACCACCTGTCTACAGCCACATCATTTATAAAAATGACAAACAGCATTGGCCCCAAAACAGATTCTTGCAGCACACCACTAGTAACCGAGCTCCAGGATGAATATTTCCCATCAACCAGCTGGCCAATTTCTGATCCAAATCACTGAATCACCTTCAATCCCAAACCTCGTATTTTGTGCAATAGCCTACCATGTGGAACCTTATCAAATGCCTTACTGAAGTCCATATACACCACATCCACTGCTTTATGTACATCCACCCGATTTGTCACCTTCTCAAAGAAATCAATAAGGTTTGTTAGGCATGACCTACCCTTCACAAAACCGTGTTGACTATCCTGAATCAAGTTATTTCTTTCCAGACGATTAGAAATCCTATCTTTTATAACCTTGTCCAAAACATTACCCACAACTGAAGTAAGGCTCACTGGTTTATAATTACCAGGGTTGTCTCGACTCCCCTTCTTAAACAAGGGAACAACATTTGCTATCTTCCAGTCTTCTGGCACTACTCCCATTGACCATGATGACATAAAGCCAAAGGCTCTGCAATCTCCTTCCTAATTTCCCAGAGAATCCAAGGAAAAATACCATCCAGCCCAGGGATCTAATCTATTTTCAGATCTTCCAAAATTGCTAAAACCTCCTCTTTGTCAACCACAATACCATCTAATCTAGTAGCCTGTATCTCCGTATTCTCATTAACATTGCCCTTTTCCAATGTGAATACTGATGAAAAGTGTTCATTAAGCACCTCCCCATATCTTCAGATTCCACACACAACTTCCCACTACTGTCTTTGATTGGCCCTAATCTTACTCTAGTCATTCTTTTATTCCTGATATATCTATTGAAGGCCTTAGCGTTTTCCTTGATCCTATCCACCAACAACTTCTCATGTTCCCTCCTGGCTCTTCTTTGCCCTCTCTTTAGATATTATCCGGCAACTTATAACTCTCAAACCCCCTAACTGAGCCTTCATTCCTCATCCTCACATAAGCTTTCTTCTTTCTCTTGGCAAGAGCTTCAACTTCTTTAGTAAACCATGGCTCCCTCTCTTGACAAGTACCTCCCTGCCTGATAGGTATATACTTATCAAGGATCTGCAGTAGCTTTTCCTTGAATAAGCTCCACATTTCGAATCCATCCCCTGCAGTTTCCTTCCCCATCTTATGCATCCTAAATCTTGCCTAATTGCATCATAATTGCCTTTTCCCCGGTTATACCCTTTTCCCTATATATATACTTATCCCTGCTCATTGCTGTTGTAAACATAACCGAATTATGGTCACTATCGCCAAAGTGCTCACCTACCTCCAAACCTATGAGAATTATGCAAATGAAGCTTATGGTACTGGTTCCAGTTGACAGAATGCATATAGGTTTCCCTAGTCAGTAATGCAGTGCTAAGAAAATGTTATTCCATGAGATTGCATAAATATTGTTCCAATTGCCGTATCTTTGATATTATTGATTGCACTGATTACAGTTTAACAAAGAAAAAAGAATCATTCATTTACATATTATCTCTATATTTCTTCAGGCAATCTCATGGTGCCTCACATCCAAAGCAGGATTAGTGCAAGGAAATGTTTTGAATGTTGTGTTTTGTTGTCCCTATAAATCAAAATGCCTTCAATTTCTTTTTGTAAAAATTTGACAGCAGCAGTGTGAGAACCAAGATAGACTGCTCTAATCTACTCCCTTGTTGGTAAGGGAAAACAGAGCTCTGTGTGCTTGCACTGAAATGCCTGTCATCTTATGTTATTATCAATTCAGTTTTAACATAAGTGAAAGGCTTTCCTGGTTAACAAGCAATTTCAATATATTCATCAAGATGCTTGGTAATGTCTTTTATTTTCTCTATTGATCAAAACTGAAGCTTTTGCTTCTTGACACTATTTCAGAAATCTATCTTCAACAAGCTATTGAATTTGAAACTCTAAGTCAGCACTCTTAATTAGCCTTAAAACAGCATGGGCAACAAACATAGCCACTAATATCAATATTATTCAGTGCAGGAGAATATCAATGGAGTCAGTTTCTACATTTAATGCTGAGCTAATACATTTTAAAAAGTCTTTTGGGTAATTTGGACATTGCTTAGTAGAAAAAAATACAATATCTGTTTCAGCACTTATTAAATTTCTCTTGTGATCTGCATTCCTGTGAAAGGGAAAATTAAGAGAGGTCTTTAACATGTGGTTGAGTCATTATTTAAAATCAAAATTAACATATGATGTGTTAACTAAAATGCAAATATAATTCATGGCTTTTCTCAAGAAAGACTGGTCTAAGATCATAACCCATGTTTTCTGACTACACAAAATGTGAACTTTAAACATCTTGAAAAGGTAAGCAGCACGTGTCCTTTCTAAACATTGAACCAGAATTTTGGTAGATTTATAAAATGTCTCCACCTGTTACAAGAATTTTCGTGAGAAATGCTGTTGACTTTGGTCCTAATTGTAGGAGTATGTGATATTTTTCCTAAACAGCTTATTCATAGATGGGCAGTCAGATTTTAAGGGCTGAATTTTCATCTTGAATAGAGGCATGAAATAGGTCTGTGTTCAGGTTAGAGATTACCTCTCATGTGCAATTAATTAAAGTTAAAATTGTTGCATGTGAAGACCCTTAATAAGTATAGAAATGGATTTCCTAAGATAGAGGTGGAGAATGGAGGTGAATCAGATGAAGTGTGGGGCTGAATCTGCACTGTAGATGCACTAAATTTGCTGGGTGGAGAAAAAAAAACATGAAGCTTGGCCTATTAAAAGGTCAGTCTGTTGGATGCTGACCTAATCATTGAAAAGATTCACTGGGCTATGTCTTAAGTGTCATCCAAATGGATATTCATACGTTTAAATCATGTGTAACAACTCAGCAGGAGATGTATTGAACTGGTGAATATATATCAGCAAATCAAAGTGTGGTGCAAATCAAATCTGTTGCAATATCATATTGTTGATTCGATGGCACAAAACCTGCAAGGGAATAGGTTCTGTGAAAGATGTTCGTAGGCTGGCCTGAGGTCAAGCTGTGTTAAAGTCAAGCCTCTTTCCAGAGAAAACAAGCAGATATTATAATGAGTGAAAAATTGACCGACCATGATGGATGACACATTTGTGATTTTTTTCAAATGTTATACTGATGGTTGCTGAAGATTAGATAATGTCAAAGGCTGCTTGCATAGAAAAGCGTAAAAGAGAATGTGTCTTTGGGTGGTATTTAGCTAGCTCATGAAAATGAGTGAAATGATCAATGACTGGAGGTTGGAACTAGGACCTTATTTCAGTTTGGTCTTCAGACAACTCCACATAATCCAGGTCACTAGTAATTGCAAACATTGTATGGGTAAGATTGTGATGTGTTACTATTATTGGAGTATTTTGTAGTGAACCTTACTTCCATAAAGAACAATTTGGTATATCTTGTTGTAGGGACTACCTTAGGTTCTTATTATATAGACTAAACCAGAGAGATCAGGGAAGGTCGAAATAAAAGCCTGCACTATAGCAGCTATTATGTGATGCTCTGCGCATCCTGAGGGAGAGGTCTGTGGTTTGCACAAAAGCCTTTCATTTCACAAGGGAAATTAGATGTTACCAAGGACCTGGAGATCTATCATCTAAAGCAAGATTGACCATTCGTCCATGGATAACCTGGATTAGAGATTGTAAGGGAGATCGTCTTCTGAGACAGTGACATGAGGACACCATCTTATCATGCAGCAGAGGTACCTGACATTCAGCATCACTTCCCAGTGCCCCCTTTCCACCTTCTTTTTCTCTTCCTGCTTCTGCTTTTCTCATAATTGGCTATCTCCTTCCAGTGGTTCATTGCCATCATTCGCTGGAGGACTATGTTATGTAACAGTAGGCAACCACAGTGACCCCAACGACGGCATTGGAGCATATTGTGGGTGGCACGGTGGCACAGTGGTTAGCACTGCTGCCTCACAGCGCCGGAGACCCGGGTTCAATTCCCGCCTCAGGCGACTGACTGTGTGGAGTTTGCACGTTCTCCCCGTGTCTTGCATGGGTTTCCTCCGGGTGCTCCGGTTTCCTCCCACAGTCCAAAGATGTGCAGGTCAGGTGAATTGGCCATGCTAAATTGCCCGTAGTGTTAGGTAAGGGGTAAATGTAGGGGTATGGGTGTGTTGCGCTTCGGCGGGTCGGTGTGGACTTGTTGGGCCGAAGGGCCTGTTTCCACATTGTAATGTAATCTAATATAATCTGTAATCTAATCTATATCATCCAACTGGTTCAGACATCATTAACTGCATCCTCAGAGGATCAATGATCTACTTAATAGACAACCCTCTGAGAAGATGGCAATGGTTGAATTGCCTTTATGTCTCTGTCTGGGGCTCTGTTAGAGAGGTCAGAAACCATCTTTTCAAGAGTTATCCCTTAACACTGACTCATTTATGCTACTACTGAATAGTAGCAGTGCAAAATACCTAGATTCACTCAAATCTTACCCTTGGAGACTTTTCAGAACCAAACTTTCTGGCCTTCGGCCTATTTATAAGTAACATAATATGCAGCCAACAATGATCTAATCTGGGGAGTCATTATCCTGTAGGATTATTTGAATGTGCCCTATTTCAGCATCAGTCTTGCAGAAAGTAGCAACGTGAGTGGTATTCTCCACTGAGAAGATACTGCTGTCAAATCAAAAATAGTGTTTGGCTTACCAAAGATGATTAATGCTGCAAATGAATTTCATTGTCAAAATGATACATGGTATATAGGCTGTAGTCTCAATAACTAGTAGATTGTATCAAATAATACATTTCTTTGGCTTTTTCAAAATTCAGGATATAATGTCCAAAACTAGACATGATTCTGAAATTGTATAGTATTTGTATGTGCTCAGAATTAACCAAAGACCAATTTAAGAACATCAGTCTGGTTAGAAAATACTTGTGAGAAGTTACAAACATTCATACAACCAACCACTGATGCTCGATAGCAGCAGTGGGTACTTTCTACAGAAGTACAACAGAAATTCACCAAAGATCCTTAGATAGCACCTTCCAAACCAATGACCACTTCCAATGTTAAGGACAAAGGTTGCAGATATATGGGATTCCCAATATGTGTAAGTTCTCTTCCAAGACACTCACCATCATGACTTGGAAATATATCGCTAATCCTTCAATGTCACTGGGTCAAAATGCTGGAATTCCTCCCCTAAAGGTATTATGGATCAACCTTCAGCATTTGAACTGCAGCAGTTCAAGACAGCAGCTCACTACCAACTTCTCAAGGGCAACTAGGGACAGGCATTAAAAGCACACCAGCCAGCATTGCCCACATCCCACATAGTGAACATAGAAAAAAAATTTTGGATGGTAATTAAAAATGTGTAAGCATACATATATTATTATCATTTATGGAATTTGATTTGTTTTACAAAGCCAAGCTCATGAACATGGATTAGTTCTGTGATTTTATCTGGGAAATGTCAGAAAGTCGTTCTGGAGCATTGACCTAAATTAATTTGTTCCAAGAGGAAATGTAAATACATTTAAGGGATTGGGAGAAACACTAGAGCATTAATGAAATAAGGTGTGTATGACTTTGAGTTTATGAAAGGCAATGTATACGCATTGAACTATTCTTTTGTTTTCAGTTCAGCTCAAAGATCAGTAGAGTTTTCGAATCAGAATCCCTACAGTGTGGAAACAGGCCCTTCAGCCCAACAAGTCCCCACCAACCCTCTGAAGAGTATCCCACCCAGACCCATTAACCTATCCTTCCCATGACTAATGCACCTAACCTACATATTCCTGAAAGCTATGGGCAATTTAGCATGGCCAATCATGATCATGGTAGCCCACAACCCATCAACACACTAAAACAGCAGCTAATGAACTTGATAGATAACAAACAAAACTAACGTCATTTACAAAATACTATGCAAGAACTGTAACAAACACTACATTGGACAAACATGCAGAAAACTAGCCACCAGGATACATGAACACCAACTAGCTACAAAATGACATGATCCTCTCTCATTAGTATCCTTGCATACAGATAAAGAAGGACACCACTTCGACTGGGACAACACATCCATCCTAGGACATGCCAAACAGAAAATGCATGAGAATTCCTAGAAACATAGCATTTCAACCAGAACTCTATCAACAAACACATCGAATTAGACCCCATCTACCACCTCCTCAGAATAAGAACAGGAAATGACATCACCACAGGAAATAACATCACCAACCCAAAGAAACCTAAACATATAAATAGAAAGTAGGAATCACATACACTGCTTTGCCTGAGGCCCACTGAAGGTGTTACCTAGTAGGGTAACAAAACATCTGGAAATGAACCTCCCAGCTCAGCAAGCAAACCTATATCCAGAACCTCAACCTGAGCTACACTCTTCTCAAAATTCACTAATGTTCAGTTGTTAAAGAACATCTGCAGCTTCATGTGAATTTTTTTTTTGCAACTAAGCATCACATTAGATAACTAAACAATAAAGAAATTAAATATATGATCTGCCAAGTCACATTTCATTCTGGGATCCATCAGGTAGAATCAGGTGGCAACATAAAGGTAAGAATCCTCTGCAACCAGAAGTGACAAGTCCAGGCAGGGGAACAGGGGAAGATTGGGGGTCATTTGTTATTTGTTATTTACATAAATGATCAAGATGTGAGTGTACAAGGCCTGATTAGTAAGTTTGTGGATGATACAAAATTAAGAGGTATCGCTGATAGCGAAGAAGGTTGTCAAATATTACAGAGGGATCTTGATCAAATGGGGAAGTGGGCTGAAGATTGGCAAATGCAATTCAAAACAACTAAAAGTGAAGCATTGTACTTTGGAAAGTCAAACTAAGGTAGGACTTATACAGTAAATGCTAAGGTTCTGAAGAGTGGTGTGAAACAGATGGACTTGGAGTACAAGTACAGAGGAACCTTGAATATCCGGCATTCGATTATCCAGCATGAGCGCAAGGTCACAATGCTTGGTTGAACTATGTTATCCAGCATTCAATTATCTGGAATCCAATTAACTGAATGAAATATTGCCTGCCCATGTCCATCAGATAATCGAGGTTCCTCTGTACATAGTTCTTTGAAGTTCTTTGAAAGTGGCGTCACAGGTAGACAGGTTGGTGAAGAAGACATTTAGCATGCTGGCCTTCATAGGTCGAGGCATTGAGTATAGGAGTTCGGACATTATGTTACAGTTGCATAAGTATTTGTGAGGCCACATTTGGAGTATTGTGTACAGTTTTGATCACCCTGTTATAGGATAGACACAGTTAAACTAGAAAGAGTGCAAAGAAGATTTATAAGGATGTTGCCAGGACTAGTAGGCCTGAGTTATAGGGAGAAGTTGGCCAGAATAGAACTTTATTCCTTGAAACATAGGAGAATAACGGGTGACCTTACTGAAGTTTATAAAGTCATGAGAGGCATAGATAGGATAAATGCATATCATCTTTTTTTTCCCAGAGATGGTGAATTGAAAACTAGAGGGCAAAGTTTTAAGGTGAGAGGGGAAAGATTTAAGAAAGACCTGAGGGGCAATGTCTTCATGCATATATGGAATGTCAGAGAAAGTGGTTAAGGCAGTTACAAGAGCATATTTTAAAAAAAAATATTGGATTGGTACATGGATGGGATGGGTTTAGAGCGATATGGACCAAATGCAGGCAATTGGAACTAGTTGAGTGGACACCATGTTCAGAATGGACCACTTTGGGCTGAACGGCCTGTTTCCATGCTGTATTACTCTATGACTCTATGACTCCTGTTTCCTGGTGCCTTCTCCATGACAATGCCTTGACTAATCAGAACCAATCAATCCACACCCTTTTTCTCATATTGTTTAGTTATTGTTAACTTTAAAATCTGATGTTTTTGAATCCATCCTGATGAGTGCAAGATGAAAAACCTCAACAATGTATCTCCTTTTCAATAATAACAGCTACTTGTTATGGTTCAGGGAACTGCATTAGGCTGAGGAAATTTTAGAGTATTTAGAGAATACTGACATGGACAGTTTAATTTGCAAATGTCATTTGAAGAAGAAAAATAAAAATAATATATACTTAGCCTGAATGCAACTTTACAATGTAACTTTTACAGAGTAAAAACTGAATATTACTAATTATCACTGTCACCTCTGCAGAACGAATGTGGAAAACAGTTCCATTTAAATGTCGGGTTCTTAATGGAATGTACATTTACAAAAGTTTTAAAAGTATAAAAAGCACAGGTGAAACATGATCAATGTGGATCAGACATTAAAGTTGTTTAACCAAATACTATGAAAAATATCACATCATTAACCCATGTTGGTACTTACTAAGCATCTTATTTCTCATTTCCACGCAGATATTTTGAATCAACCTGCCACATATGTTATGACACACCTCTGGGGAGGTGTCACTTAAACCCAGGACTTCTGCCCAGAGATTGGGACACTGCCCCTATGCCACATGAATTCATCTCAATATGTCATATGCTTGGATCTAGGCTTTTGACAAAATGTGTTCTCTGATGCCAAATAGACACAATCATGCTTTTAAAAAATAAATGGCTAGGGCAGAGTTTCACCTCATTTCAGACTGTGTAGAATTAATTGTGTTTTGAAGCTTTTTGAATTCAGGTAATTTAGCCTGTTTGTTTTCTTTTTCCTTTAAGAATCACGTCACACAAGTCCAATTAAAACTGTTATAATTGTTTCTCTCTTTGCTCAATTTCTTGTGAAATTATTTCGTTTAGTGATTGACATTTGGCAACTTACCAGGACTACTCGTGATCTAATTTTGAAAAGTCTGAAAATACACTCCAATTTAGATGTATAAGAGGAATGAGAATCCAGTTATCCGATTCAGTTCACAATAGGTTCCCACTCATTGGTTCCTGAGGTTCACCATTCTGTTATTAAATGTTAGTTGGTAACTTCCCTGTCTTAATCTGAGCTCCCCAGACTACTGATGAGAGCAACTGGAGCTGTTGTACCAGAAAGTTTAATTTATGACATCAGCTATACAACATTATGCACATACTACTATTTTCATAATATCTTGGGGTAGTACACTCATAAAATAATAACACAAAATATGGTCAAAGTAATGTTTATCTTTTGAGAAAATTAATGTTATCATGTTTATGCATAGCTAAATATTGAATGATAATTTAACAATTGATACCAGTTAACAGCATTCACGCTTCTTCAAATCTTCACGTTTAAATGGGGCAGAGATTTTGAAAAAGTCACATACTTTAATTCAGTGTTTCTCTTGATGCATGCATTTCTCATCACTCAGACCCACAAGGCAATAAATGTATACATCTGCTCTTGCAAGTGTGGGAAGGTTCAAGATACAATGTTTGGATGATAACATTTTCTGACATCAACATGCAAGATAAGAAATTATGTTTCCCCATTTTTCAATAAAAGGGTAATATAAACAAAATCCAAAAGCTGGCTAGTGAATGGAAATCTACTGCTGAATTTTGCAGGCAGTTTGCATTCAGTAGTTCAGAAAATGGAAAGCCATTCAATTGTGACGTATCTGGAATGAGCCTGCAAATTGCAAGAAAAATGACTACTTATTTCTATATTTGTAGATAGTACAAAATTTTGCATAATTGACACAACAAAGCTATCAGAAAACCCATGTTATGACCAAGATCCTTTGAAGTCCTTTTGAATTGTCGGAAGCAATTTACTATTAGATTAGATTAGATTACTTACAGTGTGGAAACAGGCCCTTCGGCCCAACAAGTCCACACCGACCTGCCGAAGCGCAACCCACCCATACCCCTACATTTACCCCTTTTAACCTAACACTACGGGCAATTTAGCATGGCCAATTCACCTAACCCGCACATCTTTGTGACTGTGGGAGGATTGTGATGTGATTAGAACTCAAATCTCCAGATTTGGTCTGGTCTTCAAGAGGGGGAAGGTAGTTATCTTAATCAACCTGTTCAGAGAAGATATGACATGATCTGGAGTAGGTGGGACTTGAATCCAGGCCACCTGGTTCAGATGTAAGGACATTACCGCTGCATCACATTGGAAATTAGATCTTTTTTATGCTTTTATTTGACTTACCTATATAGTCAATTAAGATTACTACAGATGTTTAGGAGCTGTCTGGCTCAGACCAGCTGAAGGCAGACATACATGAAGTCAAGGGTGAGTTAAAGTGGCCAAAAGACTGTTTGATGGTCTCATCAGAACTGAAAAATATTATCAATTTGAATTAAAGGATATACAAACTCAGAGACAAAAAGGAAGTAGGCATCAAGAACTTTAGCAGTTCTGGAGTTTGTCACATGCTTGGCATTGTGTAAGTGCCAAGCAGCGGGCAAGACTGCTTGGACTCAGCACCAGGAAGGCAGCAGGTGGAAATGGGTGCCACCCCCTCTGAAACTGAGTTCCCCAGAGGTTGAGGAGCACCAACCTGTACAGGGACAAAACAGCCCCAAGCCTAAGGAGACCAGAGTCAAGGGACAAAGGATGGAACAAAGCAAGAACATTACCCTGACACAGGATCTATTTACGCAGGTCAAAATACATGATCAAGACTGAGAACTTCTGCTGAAGGAGACTGTGATCCTCCAGGCAACTAGTCACAAACATCAGCATTCTTTCTAATGAGAACTTCACACATCGCACCATTGATTGCTTTGCCTTGCTAACAGCAATCAAGGTAACTGTAGCCTTAAATTTATTCATTGATGAAACATTTTAAAGGCTTTCTATGAACATCTGTAGGATCTCACTGGCAGCTGCCTCGCAATACATCATCTCGATGACAGATACCCGCTTCACCAGGGCTGGACATCTCATCTAATATAGTACTGATGCCACCATATGTTTAGGGGTTCACTGACTCCAGGGGTTCACTGGACCAGTTCATTGTGCACTCAAATACCTTTTTGCAAGCAAGTCTCAATCTACTGCACTATCCATTATATGGTCATTCAGACAAGGTGGCACTGAACATAATAGTACTACTGCTATAGAGCAAGATACCATCATCTTCCAGGAAGAGGACCTCTCTGCTTTCCCTCATGGATACCAAGTCTCTGTTTATTCTATCATCTCATTTCCCTCAGTATTGTGAAAGACATTGTCACGAACCACAAATCTTTCCCTCAAGTAAATTCCTGAATCAGAAACAGACATAGATTATGCTTTTTGCTTCGATGGCAAAAATCCATCCTGTCTCATTATTTATACTAGTCTTGTTATGAGATTTTCAATGTAGAAGTGAGGGATATATACCTAGTATACATTTAAGTTTCATCTGTTAAATATAGAAATTAAATTCAAGAAACGACAGCACGGTGGCTCAGTGGTTAGCATGGTGGCTCAGTGGTTATCACTGCTGCCTCACAGCACCAGGGACCCAGGTTCAATTCCTGCCTCGGGTAACTGTCTGTGTGGAGTTTGCACATTCTCCCCGTGCCTGCGTGGGTTTCCTCCGGGTGCTCCGGTTTCCTCCCACAGTCCAAAGATGTGCAGGTCAAGTGAATTGGCCATGCTAAATTGCCCGTAGTGTTTGGTGCATTAGTTGGGGGGAAATACTAAGGGTAAGGGAATGGGGTGGGTGTGTTACTCCTCAGAGGGTTGGTCCGGACTTGTTGGGCCGAACGGCCTGCTTCCATACTGAAGGGAATCTAGTCTAAACACTTGTATATTTAAATTAAATTTAATTCAAGGTGTTTGTTTGCCTCTTTCATAATTTGCACTCATCTAAGAGGTCAATAAGTCTGGAACGAGCCCAGAGTATCAAACTAGCAAAACAAACAAAAAGAAGAAAAATTATGAATTGCACTGGTCCGCTGAGGGGTAATTACTATAGAGTGACCTTAGTGGATCAGTGAACAGCATAGCAATTGACTGTTGTAACATTCCCGTGGTTAGCTGCAAGGATCTTGCAGCAGATATGTTGAAGGAATAAAGAATTTTCATAACCAAAGATATATTGCACTGCTTGCTGCAGATGTCATGTGTTTGGAGCAAATGCTGTGGCCATGTGATATTGGTGCTAGAGTGACTGGACCGCTGACATATGACAAGATATGCATGCCTTTGATTGAGGGCTGCTGCATGACACTGCCACCTGCCCGGTTGTGCAACTGTGCCAATTGCCAGTGGAGGGCAAGGCACAATAGGTCAGCAAGATGAGGGTGTGCTGGTAGTACCACATGAAAGTGTGCCCACAGAGCAAGGGAGCAGATTGGTTCTCAGTTGGGTGCATGCCACATAATGTATTCCTCCCTTGTGTGGTCCCTGTACTTGATGCAGCCTTGCACTGAGTGTGAACCAGCAAATGGAATCATTACTTCCTAGTAGCCCCACCTATCAACTGCACTGGCTTTACACTTCAACAAGTCTCCATTCAACACCTACCTAAGTTTTCAGCTGTCCACTTTACCATTCCCCACCCCAACCCCTACCCTGCCACCCCAAGCCAGGCGTAACTATAAAAAAGACCAAGTCTGGTCATATTTATCTCTCTCTCAAGGAAGCTAGAGTGCTACTCACTGTCAACAACACCACTTCCACATGAATGCTTCCCCTCCAATGCTCTACAATTCACACCCACCCTTAAGTATTTTGTTGCTCCACCTTCATTTTAATCCCCTCTGTATCCAGCATTTTGACTCCAAGCCCCACAATTATGTTCCCCAGCCTCCTTCCTGCAGCTGAATAACTCCCTTATGACTCCATGACTTTTAGTGGATGGATTCCCCAGATTGATGATGGCCTACTCCTATGAGTGACTTAGCCGACAGCCCTGAACTATGAGTGACTGGATCCTTGACTGATATCTGTATCACTCTCAACTATTTTGCCACTATTCCCTGGATTAGTTCAAGTGCATCTATGAGGTTGGTTGAGGCCACTCCCCAGATTATTAGAAAATGTGACATTTACCCCTGACATCGAGAAAGGCCTTTTTCAATTATTCACTCAACTCTCCTACATTTCTTAATAAATTCAGGGCCCGGAAAAGTTCTGCCCAATGTTTCTCCTGGCTGGGAAATCTAGAAACAAAGAACACCATCTGAAAATAAGAGGCAAGCCATTTAGGACTGTGATGAGAAGGAATTGCTTCACTCTGAGGATGAAATATCTTTGGAATGCTCTTTCTCAGAACGTCAGGGAAGCTCAGTCATTATACAAGTTCAAGTTAGTGTTTGATAGATTCTAAAGAATGACATCAAAGGATTTGGGAATAATGTGGGAAAATGACATTGCAATAGATAATCAGTCATGATGTAAAATGACAAAGCAGGCTTGAGGAGCTGTGTTACCTACTCCAGTTCCTTTGTCCAGGATAAAACTCAGAGAGTAAACTGCGTGCTGGACTATATTAATTTGATGATGAACTGATCCAAGAACAGAACATCAGGACAGAACATCCTTTTAATTAATTCTTCCACTGAATTGGGCAATTGGACAAAATTACCTTTACCTACGTGAATTTATAATCACATACTTGCTACATAGTTTCCTTCTTTTTATTTTATTTGTTTTATTTCATTACCAGGAACTGAAAGAATGGAAGGCTGCTAAACATGAAGGAAGTGAATTAATAGCATGTTTTATTTAAGGAGTTATATGTGCTCTGCAGATGATGCCGGTTCTTATGAATTTTTAAATTCTAATACATTGCTTCCTGCAATGTCTTATTATGATTGTAATATTGGACTCTGAGTTACCAATCACTCATAGTTTATGCTTGGTGTATAGTGCTGCCACCAATAATTCTTTCAATGCTGAATTTAAGGGCTTGTCTAATTATTAGTGATAAAGAATAGATCACTGGTGAATTTTAACAAGAAGGAGCATGTGTTTTACATAACAGGAGGTAGTTAGTTTATTGATAGCAATTAGTTACAATCGCTAGTTAAATATAATGCATTGACTATCAGGAGCTAGAGATAACATGATTGTTTTCATCAGGACCTCATGTTAGATTGAAGGAGACTAATATATTCTCCAACATTAACCTTTGCAGAACCATTTACAACAATCATATGCCTTCCTTATTGACAAATGTGAGCTTGAATATATAACAACTGGAAAACTGCACAATCTACATGTGTCTACTATTAACTCCAGAGATCCTGCAATAGTGCCAGAAAGCAGTTTAGTAAAAACATTGCTGATTTATTGGAAGCGAATTTTTACACGTTGTCACACTCATGCACTGCAACATTCATAAAATAGCTGTGGAAATTCAGAAAAAATTCAGGCCTGTACAATCCTTTATTTTATTCTTTCTCCATTTACTTATTCATCTTCAGGTTCAGAAAATGACTCACAAAATCTTGGCATTTCAGCTGTTTTGGCTTACTGTCAACCGTCTGACATATGTTCTGCTGATCTTATAGATGTTCCTGAGAACATCATTAAGACATTATTCACCCTAGAACAGAACTTCACAGCAAGCTGTTTAGACAAGCCAAATTTTTCAAGCAACAGCCCAGGTATTTCCACTCAACTGAATTAAGGTTATGAGTTACAGGAGAAGTGAGGGAATCATGTAGCACAAGTGAGGAGGAGGAAATGGAGGCAGGTCAAGACCTCCTTCATCTGTTAAACACAGTGTTTGGAATTTTGTAGTTCTTACAAAAAAGAAGGGATTGGGGTATCATAGCAATTACAGAAGTAAGGCTCAGGGAAGAGCAGAACTGGCAGCTTAATGCTCCAAGTTATAGATCCTATAGGAAAGATAGAAAGGGGGTGGGTGCAAGAGAGGAGGCAAAGTGACCTTTTCAGTTAGGGACAACATTATAGTTGTACTTTATGGAGGATATTTCTGGGAGTACATCCAGTGAAGTTGTTTAGGTGTAACTCAGAAATAAGAGAGAGATCATTATCTTACTGGGATTGTACTATAGCCCTCCCAATAGTCACCGGGAAATTAAGAAGCAGATTTGAACGGAAACCTCAGATATCTGTAAGAATTATAGGGTTGTAATAGGAGGAAATTTTAACTTTCCAAATATGAATAAGAACTGCCATGATGTTAAGGGCTTGGATGGAGAGGAAGTGTATACAAAAGAAATTTTCTTACTTGGTATGTGGATGTACCTACAAGTGAAGGAACAAAGCTTGAACTTTTCTTGGGTTCGTGACTGAGGTGTCAGAGGGGGAGCACTTAGGGGCCAATGGTTATGATTAGAATCCCTACAGTGTGGAAATAGGCCCTTCAGCCCAAACTGACCCTCTGAAGAGTAACCCACCCAGACCCATTCCCCTACATTTACCCCTGACTAATGCACCTAACACTATTAGCATGGCCAATTCACCTGATCTGCACATCTTTGGACTGTGGGAGGAAACCCCCGCAGACACGGGGAGAATGTGCAAACTTCACACAGACAGTCGCCTGAGGCAGGATTCAAATCCAGGTCCCTGGCTCTGTGAGGCAGTAGTGCTAACCACTGAGCCACTGTGCCCCCTGTCCCCGGAACATAGAACAGTACAATACAGGCCCTTCGGCTCTCGTTGTTGTGACAACCTTGTATCCTACTCTAAGATCAAACTAAACTACACACTCTACGTTTTACTATCATCCATGTGCCTAACCAAGTATCACTTAAATGTCCCTAATGTATCTAACTCTACTGCTATCATTGGCAGTGCATTCCATGCATTCACCATTCTCTGGAGAAAGAATCTACCTCCGACATCTCCCCTAAACCTACTTCCAATCACCTCAAAACTATGCCCCCTCATGATAGCCTTTTCTGCTCTGGGAAAATGTATCTGGCTGTCCACGTTATCTATGCCTCTCATCATCTCATACATCTCTATCAAGTTATCACTAATCCTTCTTCACTCCAATGAAAAAAGCCCTAGCTCGCTCAACCTTTCTTCATAAGATATGCCCTCCAGTCCAGGAAGCACCTGGTAAATCTCCTCTGCACCCTCTCTAAGGTTTCCACATCCTTCCTCTAATGAGGCAACCAGAACTGAACACAATATTCCAAATGTGGTCTCAACAGTGCTCTATAGAGCTGCAGCATAGCCTCAGTGCTCTTAAACTCAATCCCTCTGCTAATGCAAACCAACACACCAAACGTCTTCTTAACAACCCTATTAACTTGGGTAAAAAGGAGGACTGCAGATGCTGGAGATCAGAGTTGAGAGTGTGGTACTGGAAAAGCACAGCAGGTCAGGCAGCACCCGAGGAGCAGGAGAATTGACATTTCAGACATAAGTCATTCCTAATGAAGGGCTTGTGCCCAAAACATCGATTCTTCTGTTCCTCTGATAATGCCTGACCAGCTGTGCTTTTCCAGCACCACTCTATCAACTAGGGTGGCGACTTTGAGGGATCTATGGATGTGGACCCCAAGATCCCTCTGTTCCTCCACACTGCCAAGAATCCTGCCTTTAACCCTGTATTCTGCATTCAAATTCAACCTTCCAAAATTAATCATTTCACACTTTTCCAGGTTGAACTCTATCTGTCACTTCTCAGCCCAGCTCTGCATCCTGTCAATGTTCCATTGCAACCTACAACAGCCCTCCACACTATCCACAACTCCATCAATCTTTGTGTCATTGGCAAACCTACTGAACTTACTCTTCCACTTCCTTATCCAAGTCACTTATGAAAATTACAAAGAATAAAGATCCTTGAACAAATCCCTGTGGAACACCACTGGTCATTGTGGTCCAGGCTGAATACTTTCCATCTGCTATCACCCTCTGTCTTCTATGGGCCAGCCAGTTCTGTATCCAGACAGCCAAATTTTCCTGTACCACATCCACTGCTCTACCTTCATCAATATGTTTCATCACATCATCAAAGAATTCAATAAAGCTTGTGAGGCATGACTTGCCCCTCAGAAAGTCATGCTGACTATCTCTAATCAAACTTTGCTTTTCCAAATAATCATAAATCCTGTCTCTCAGAATCCTCTCCAATAATCTGCCCACACTGACATAAGGAGAATCCAAAGAGACTCTACAAATACATTAACGGCATAAGAGTAACTGGGACAGAATAAGGCCCCTTAAAGATTACCCACAGGAGATGGGTAAAATACTAAGCAAATATTTTGTGTAGACAAGCATTTTCAGGATATAGAGGCTAAAGAAGTGAAGAATTTGATAATGTTATCTTGAAAAATGTTCATACTCCTGAGAAGGAAGTGCTAGACATCTTCAAATGCATAAGGGTGGATAAATTCCCAAGACCTGATCAAGTGTACCCTAGAACTTTGTGGGAAACTAATGAAGTGATTGTTGGGCCCCTTGCTGATATATTTGTAACATTGCTTGCCATTTGGAAGGTGTCAAAGACTGGAGGGCAAATGTGGTGTCATTATTTAAGAAAGTTGGTAAGGAAGATGCCAGGGACCTGTAGATCAGTGAGTCTGATGTCAGTAGTGGTTGAGTTGTTGGAGGAGATTCTGAGGGATAGGATTTACATGTATTTGGAAAGACAAGGACTGATTATGGATAGTCAATATGGCTTTATGCATAGGAAATTGTGTTTATCCGCTCCACCCTTCCCACTGACCAATCATAGTCACCTCCTACCTGCATCCACTTATTGCCATCCCACCCACCTTTCTCTCTGCCACACCCCTTCCTGTATTTATTTTGCAGTCCCCTTCCCCTCCCCAGTCCTGATGAAAGGTTCTGAAATGTCAACTCCCCTTCGCCTCTGATGTTACTTGACCTTCTGTGGTTTTTCCAGCTCCACTCTTCATCGACTTTGAGGAAGGCAGACCAGTGACAATTGCTATGTATGAGTAAATAAAGGATGGTTTGGTGACCGGATACAGGCCTCAATGGAGTTATTTCACAAAAGATATCCATTTGGATGTCTTGGCCTATCAGTTTATACTGCTAGCCCTATTTCAAGTATGGTGGAGTCCTCAGGACTGTTACCAGTTAAATATTTGTTTACTTTTCTTCATATTTTTACAGGCTGTTCTGGGTTGCAAATAGGTTCCATTTTGAGTCCATTCCTATATTGACTTGCGTGCAAGTCAGAACAAAATGCAGAATCATGTAAAACAGTTGTTCTTATGTCAGATCTTTAAATTTATGCCCCTGTATGGGATTTTTGTCATAAGTACAAACGTTTAAAAATTGGGGACCCCCTATATAGGTCAACAGAATTAAATACAACAATTTTCTGATATGCAAAATAAGGAATGCGTGTTACAGACCATATGGGCTCATTAATGCCATCAATATGGCCCTGCACTTTGGAGAAATTCCAACCAAAAATGTACTGTGCTCTTTCAGATGGAAATGTGATAAAAGAGCTTGTCCTTGTAAACCAAGCTGGCTTTAGGTGCTGGTGCACTGCTTCTGTTTTGAAAATATCAAATATTGTAAAAGTTAAAGACTATCCATCTTGATAGTACTGTCTCCAAACCCTGTTGTACTTTTAACCTACAGCATATTTATGGAATTCCACTCCTGCTTCCCATTGTTGACAAAGGCAAGTATTGTCAGGAATATCTGAAATTCCTGCATTTTGGTTTATGAGCACTGGGTGTTGGGCTAAGGAAGGGTGTTAGCAGTCTGTGTTTGATGTATCTCTCTGGTTGTTTCTAAAGTTCCTCTTCCAAAACAAACAAAAAAGGAAGAAGAAAATTTAAATGGAAAATCTTGAAAATGCTCAGAAGGCAAGTTGCAAGCCAATGTAATGGAACACATGCAAAAATTCCAAATATCATTTGTTAACTGCAAGCAAACTAATTTGTGATGTATTCATTTCACTTACTTAGCAAATAAAAAGCTATTAAAAGTCCATCCGTCAAAAAAGTCAACCAATCCATCACTTCAGTGTCATATTATCTTGCTAAATAAAATATTCAGTAGATAGATCCCTGAAACATTTTGTATTAAGTTATTTTTGGAAACTCCACAATGATATCAAAATACACTGAAAATGATGCTTGGCATAAAATTCTGTTCATTGGGCATCCTCTGTTAAATATATTTGCTCACAAATCATAAGCATTATTGTTCCATATCCTTTGAAAATCCTTAACAAACCATGAATCTATCAAACTCCGCCCCAAACATGACAGTTCACTCAACATCAACAACCATTTGGAGAAGGGAATCCCCAATTTCCAATACCTTAGTTTGAAAAAGTGATTCCTGATTTTATTTCTAAATGATATAGCTCTAATTTTAGGATAAGACCCTGGAGGTTCTGGATTCCTGTACCAGATAAAAAAAAAGCTTATTTTCACTTGTATTTACCTTACTGTGTCTCTATTATTTTAAAGATCTTAATTAGATCAATCTTAAAACTTGTGAATTGCAGGGAATACAAAAAGGGATTATTCAGCTTGATTTCAGAATTTAACCTTTTAAGATTACAATGGGATTTTGATCAGATGGGCCAATGGGCTGAGAAGTGGCAGATGGAGTATAATTCAGACAAATGTGAGGTGCTGCATTTTGGGAAAGCAAATCTTAGCAGGACTTATACATTTAATGGTAAGGTCCCAGGGAGAATTGCTGAACAAAGAGGCCTTTGAGTACAGGTTCATAGCTCCTTGAAAGTGGAGTCGCAGGTAGATAGGATAGTCAAGAAGGCATTTGGTATGCTTTCCTTCATTGGTCAGAGTATTGAGTACAGGGGTAGGGAAGTCATGTTGTGGCTACACGGGACATTGGTTAGGCCAATGTTGGAATATTGTGTGTAATTCTGGTCTTCCTATTGGAAAGATGTTGTGAAACTTGAAAGGGCTCAGAAAAGATCTACAAGGATGTTGCCAGGTTGGAGGATTTGAGTTATAAGGAGAGGTTGAATAGGCTAGGGCTGTTTTCCCTGGAGCATCAGAGGCTGAGGGGTGACCTTTATAAAGATTTATAAAATCATGAGAGGCACAGATAGGATAAATAGACAAAGTCTTTTCCCTGGATTGGGGGAGTTCAGAAGTAAAGGCCATAGGTTTAGGGTGAGAAGAGAAAGATATAAAAGAGACCTAAGGGGCAACTTTTTAATGCAGACGGTTATACCTGTATGGAATTAGTTGCCAGAGGAAGTGGTGGAGGGTTGTACAAATGCAACATTTAAAAGGCATCTGGATGGGTACATGAATTGGAAGGGTTTGGAGAGATATGGGCCAGATGCTGGCAGATGGGACTAGATTGGGTTGGGATATCTGGTTTTCACAGACAAGTTGGACTGAAGGGTCTGTTTCTGTGCTGTACATCTGTGACTCTAAGTCTTATAATTTTGTGGTAAATATCACCTGCAAACCCATTATTGCTACTAACAAGTTTCCTCAGTTTTGGTGCTCACAACTGAGTGAAGTACTTCAGATATACAAACAATATTCTGTACAACCGAAGCAGCACTTTGTGATTCTTATTCTCTAACCCTATGAGATAAAGGTGATATTTAAATAATCTTTTCAATACTTTCTATGCCTTGATGCGCTAAAATTTTTGTGAGTTCTGCACATATACATCTAAATCCCTTTATTTATCCACAACTGCTAATCTCATGCCATTTAGAACCTTGCCTGACTTGTCTTCTTTTCATCAAAGTGATGACCTCACACCTTCTCAATATTAAACTTTGTACTATAATTTTTCCAAATCATTTAGTTTGTCTCAGTATATGTTCTGGAATTTTCTGTTCTCATTTAAATAACTCAATGATTCTTTAATTTACTGTTATATGCAAATTTAGAAACATAACATTATTTCCATCATACAAGTCATTGACAGGCATAGTTAAAAAGTGGAAGCTTCAGTAAAGATCCTGAGGAACAGTTCTTGTCACGTTCCACCAAACTAGTTTTTATCCATACACTTTGTCTCCTTCCTCGCCGTCATTACCAATCATGTCACAAGATTGAGAGACAGACATTGATTCTCCAATGACCAGTACATTGTGTTGAGGACTGTAGATCAAAGAGTAAGTCATAGGATATTTTGCCATACAAGACAACTTCTGGACTGTCAGTTTATTTCGAAAGAAACTACACTCACCAAGCTCTAATTTCCCCAGGATACACAAATGCATTCACATAGGGCAAAAGCCTCTTCAGGTTTGGAGATCTTCCCATAATGTGCTTTTTCTTACATGCCAATTTTGATGTTACGATCTTTGAAGATCAAAAATGAGAGAGTCAGTTCAAAGGAATATCTCCTTTTTCACTTTTATGCCATTTAAAATGTCATGTGCAGAACTGCAATTTTCACTTCTAATACCTTACTTGCTAAATTCTTGTTAACAATTTTCTGTGCCAGTTCAACTTTCTTCACATATGTTGTGTTTAAAACTACAGCTTTCTATCGTGAACATGTGTTTTATGCTGCTCCTTTACAGTAATATATATCCTTCACCTTGTTTCTATTACTTATCCTTGTGGTTATTTTCTCCTTATTTGTTGTTAGGTGTTCCCAGCTGGGCTAGATCTCTGATCATTCAGTTAATAGACAGAAAAATCCTAGCACACTCATTGAAACTGTATTAACATTTTGTATGCTGAGAGCCTATGTTTGAGAGCCTATAAAAGGTGAGAAGTTATTCAAATATCCGAATTATGGAAGGGAGGTAGTTTAGTGATTGAGCAGTTTTAATTAATCAGTTAAGGTAACTGTAACAATGGTGATGTTACTAGGTTAGTAGTCAACAAATCTATATTGATAATCTGGGGAACAAATCTCACCTGAAGAATATTGACAATTGGAATTCAAGTGTTTTTTAAAATCTGAAAATAAGAAGTCAACATCAGAAAATGTAACCATGAAGTTGCCAGGTTATCAGAGAAACTAGTTTAAAAATATAAGAAACAGAGGCAGGAATAGGCCATTCAGCCTGGCATTTAATGAAATTTTGTCAGATTTCAACTCTGTTTTCCTGCACAATGTCTGAATCCCTTATAACATGTGGAAATCTATCAACCTTGGTCTTGAACATCCTCAATGTCTATGCCTCCAAATTCCTCTGTTGTAGAGAATTCCAAAAATTCATCACTCTGAATGAACAAGATTTCTCCTCATTTTAATCCTAAATGGCCTGCCACTTATTCTGAGTCTATTCCATAGGTTCTAAACACCCACATCCCATACCCAGCTAAGGAAGAGAGCCTTCTCATGCCTTCCCTATGGAACCTTGTATATTTGACCTATACCCCCCATACTTCTAAACTCCAGAGAATGTAGGCTGGACTCAAAAAATCATAATAGTCCATCAGCGGGGATGCACATTCTTCATTGGACAGTTCTTCCTCCCAGGAATTAGGTTAGAGAATCTCAGTTGTCTTCCTTCTAAAGCAAGTATATATTTGCTTATTGTTTGGAGAAATGCAACAATACAGAGTGTGCTGGTTGGGCTACTGTAGTCATATGGCCTCTACTTCTCTTGTAAGGTCTTTGTGTATAGCCTGGCAGACATTCAACACTTTACTTAAAACATGGACTTGAATTCTATATGAATCTGAGTGACATGAACTGTGGTGATATGTCTGGCAGAATAGGGAGACAAGTGTGGCAAGGACCATCTCAGCTGAGAAGACTTTGGTCCATTTTTATGCTTTTCACAGAGAGTTTAATGAGATTCTAATGAAGCAGCAGCTAGATGCCAACTGATGCTCTTTACTGAAAGTTTAATACTTTGTTTCCACCACAATTTGCCTCATTAATACTCAGTCTTCCATCTTACAAAACTTGCTTGAGATTAGGAAAGTGGACAAGGAAACTAGAGCATTTATCTGACAGATTCAGCTCCTATTTGCTCCAATCAACTTCAACATTGGAAACTAGGCAACAATGTTTCAGGACACTCTACGTAGTTATTGGCTACATACACCTCACATTCATGGACATTGGCATCCAACATTGGCTATCTTCTAAGAATCTTATGGCACACATTGGATCTATTTACAGTTTGAAGCTACACTTCAACTTTTTACTGTGAACTACCCCAGCTGCAAAGACAGTGTTCAAGCGCGCTTAGAAACACACACCCAGCTCTTGAACTGGACCAAGCTGCATCTCTGGACTCTTCGCTAGCTGTCATATTACTTGCTTTGACATTACCTGAATGCTCACAATTACCTTATCGTAATTTGTCCCCTCAGCCAGAGATACCTGGCTAATATTACTATGGCTTAATTAGTTATTGAATACAGACACAAAGCCTTCCACTTGTAATCGCTGTGAGCAGGTCATTACACAGTAAGTCAAGGGCAACCTTTGATAACAGCCCAGGCCCTGCCTAGAGCAGTCAGAATCTGGATCCTCTCCATAAGAGGTGAAAGGTGGAATAGTGGTTAGCATACAACTTGTCTAGAGTCTTTCTTCTTCATGAAATCAAGAGAGGCAGGTGTCACTGAAGATAAGAGCATGAGGCACCACTATTACTGTTGGTCCAAATGGAGACATATTACGAGTCAGGAAGTAGGAAACTCAGAAAGCATGCAGGATAAAGGTTGGGTTGGGTTAGAATAAGTGAAGGGAGATTTTGTGAATGGTAAAGCGTGAGGGTAGCGGATACAATAGCAAGCTAGAGTGAGTGTGAGATGACAGACAGGACGATGTTACACTGGCAGAGTGGAGGAAGGTATTGACCTTCCTTCCTTCCTGTGCATTCCTTCAGATGGCTGAGCCTGCTTTAACTCAGGTGAAAACCTTAGACCAAGCTGGAAAGGAGAGCTGTTGTAACCTGCACTGCTGGTCATAGGGAAGAGAATGCCCTGAGTTGGCTCCACCCCATACAACATGATCTCCATGGTCCTGCCGACATCACAGGATACTGAAATCCTGTGTCTACCATGTCCAGAGCAAATTTCAGCAACTGTAGAGTATACCTCAGGACTGACAGTGCTTGTCTGGGTGGACTATAAGCTTTAACATGTTGGCACAGGTACAAGGAATACTGATGAATTCCAGGATATCAGCTGATAAGTTCTACAAATGGTGTGTGGTAAAGTGGGAAGAAATTGACTATGAAAGATACCAGGAGAATGTGAGGACTGCAGATGCTGGAGTTCAGAGTCAAAAAGTATGGTACTGGAAAAGAACAACTGGTCAGGCAGCATCCGAGAAGTAGGAGAGTTGACATTTTGAGCATAAGCTCTTCATCGGGAATGAAGAGCTTATGCTCTAACATCGACTCTCCTGCTCCTCTGTTGCTGCCTGACCAGCTGGACTTTTCCAATACACGTTTTGACAGTGAAAAATGCCACCCTAAGTGTGAGAGGCAATGAATGAGGTAAGTTTGGTAAGATAGGGTGAAAAACCTACCAATGAGAAACCCTCTAAAAAAACCTGATGCAGTTTAGCCCTAACCAAAACAAAGATTCGTCCCACGGCGTTACAACCATCCCTCTGAAAGTGTAGATTTTCAGAATTATAAGTGAGCCAGCCAGTGTGAAAAAGATAGCACCAACTGTCCAGCTGAAAATGGGTTGTTTATCAGAGCTGTGAAAAAGTAAGCTTCTGAAAGGAATAGCAAAGAAACAGTTAAATAAAAATATTCTGCAACTTCAAATTATTGCGACAGTCAAAATATCTGTGCATTTTCCATTTTCTCTGCTGTAGAAATGATTGAAGATAAGAGACAGAATTGGAATGTTTATCCACTTGCAACAGCATAACAATGATAAATAAACAATGGGTAAATAATAGTAGAACCCCTATTATCAATGTTAGGAAATCAGTGAACAAAGAGAATAAAGAACAAAGAAATTTTACAATCCAGGAACAGGCCCTTCAGCCCTCCAAGCCTGAGCCCATCTAAAAGTACTGTCTAAACCTGTTGGTCAATTCCTAAGCATTTGTAGCCCTCTGCTCCCCACCTACTTATGCATCTGTCCAGCCGCATCTGGGCGGCACGGTGGCATAGTGGTTAGCACTGCTGCCTCACAGACCCGGGTTCAATTCCCGCTTCAGGCGACTGACTGTGTGGAGTTTGCACATTCTCCCAGTGTCTGCGTGGGTTTCCTCCGGGCACCTACTTATGCATCTGTCCAGCCGCATCTGGGCGGCACGGTGGCATAGTGGTTAGCACTGCTGCCTCACAGACCCGGGTTCAATTCCCGCTTCAGGCGACTGACTGTGTGGAGTTTGCACATTCTCCCAGTGTCTGCGTGGGTTTCCTCCGGGTGCTCTGGTTTCCTCCCACAATCCAAAAATGTGCAGGTTAGTTGAATTGGCCATGCTAAATCGCCCGTAGTGTTAAGTGCAAGGGTGCAAGTGTTAGGTGTAGGGGAATGGGTCTGGGTGTGTGCGCGTCGGTGTGGACTTGTTGGGCCGAAAGGCTTGTTTCCACACTGTAATCTAATTTAAAAAATTAACCTTAAATGAATCTACCGTGCCTGCCTCTACCACCTCTGCTGGAAATGCGTTCCAGATGTCCACCTCCCTGTGTGTGAAGTACTTGCCACATGTATCCCCCTTAAACTTTCCACCTCTCACTTTGGAAGCATGACCTCTCATTATTGAATCCTTCACCCTGGGAAAAAGCTTGTCTCTATCCACCCTGTCTATACCCTTCATTATTTTGTAAACCTCAATCAGGTCCCCCCTCAATCTCCTTTTTTCTAGTGAAAGTAAACCTAACCTACTCAGCTTCTCTTCATAGCTAGCACCTTCCATACCAGGCATTATCCTTATAAACCTTCTCTGCACCCTCTCAAAAGCGTCCACTTCCTTTTGGTAATGTGGCCACCAGAACTGTACACAGTATTCTAAATGCAGCTGAACCAATGTTTTGTACAATGTTAACATGACTTGGCAGCTCTTATACTCAATACCCCGTCCAGTGAAGGCAAGCATACTATATGCCACCTTGACCACTATCCACATGTGCAGCAACCTTCAGGATACAATGGACCTGCACTCCCAGATTTCTCTGCCCATCAACTTTTCCCAAGGCTCTTCCATTCATTGTATAATTCACTGTAGAATTAGACTTGTGTAAATGCATCACCTCACATTTGTCTGGATTGACAGCCACCTGCCACTTTTCCACCCAACTCTCCAGTCTATCTATATCCTCCTGTATTCTCTGACAATCCCTTATCCTTTCTGCTACTCCACCAATTATCGTGTCATCTGCAAACTTGCTGATCATACCAACAGTGCCCTCTTCTAGATCATTTATGTAGCCCCAATACTGACCCCTGGGGAACACCAATGGTCACCTTTCTCCATTTCAAGAAACTCCCTTCAACTACTACTCTCTGTCTCTTGTTGCTCAACCTAGCTAGAACACCCTGCACACCATGTGACTTCACTTTCTCCATTAGTCTACAATGGGGAACCTTATCAAACACCTTACTAAAATTCATATAAATGACATCAACAGCCCTTGCTTCATCAAACAACTTGGTCACTTCCTCGAAGAACTCTATTAAGTTGTTAAGGCATGATCTCCCCCGCACAAAACCATGTTGCCTATCACTGATATAAATAGATCCTATTTAGAAAAGAATGAGCTTATCTCTCAATACCCTCTCCAGCAACTTCCCCACCACCTACGTCAGGCTTACTGGTCTGCAGTTACCCAGAATATCCCTACTACTCTTCTTGTACGGGGGGGGGACAACATGAGCAACCTTCCAGTCCTCCGGCACCTCACTTGTATGTAAGGATGCCGCAAAGATATCTGTCAGGGCCCCAGCTATTTCCTCTCTCACTCCCTCAGCAACCTGGCATAGATCCCATCCGGTCCTGGGGATTTTTTTCACCTTAACCTCTAGCATACCCAACACATCTTCCCTACTTATGCCAACGTGATTCAGACGAATCAAACTTCTATCTCTAATCTCAAGATTCATCATGTTCCTCTCCTCAGTGAACACTGATGCAAAGTAATCATTCAGAATCTCACCCGCTCGGGATTGGCACACAGCCTTCCTTCATTATCTTTTAGTGGACCAATCCTTTCTCTAGTTACCTGCTTGCTTCTTATATAAGAATAAAATGCTTTGGGATTTTCCTTAATTCTGCTTGCTAAAGCTATTTCATGACCCCTTTTAGCCCGCTGGATTCCTTGTTTAAGACCTGTCCTACTCTTTCGATATTCCTCCAGGGCCCGTTCTGTTCTTAGCTGCCTAGACCTTATGTACACATCCCTTTTCCTCTTGGCTAGTCGTACAATTTCTCCTGTCATCCATGGTTCACGAATCTTGCCCTTTCTATCCTTTGCCTTCAACGGGACATGCCTATCCTGCACTACCATTTAACCTATCTTTGAAAGCCTAAAATGTGGACTTCCCTTCAAATAGCTGTGTCCAATCCACATTTGCCAGCTCCTGCCTAATTTTGATATAATTGGCCTTGGCCCAGTTTAGTATTCTTCCTTTAGGACTACTATCTTCTTTATCTATGAGGATTCTAAAGCTTACAGAATTGTGGTCACTCTTCCCAAAGAAATCCCCCACCATCACAATTTCTATCACTTGCCCTGGCCCCTTCCCTCATCGGACTATTGACATACTGCTCTAGAAAACTCTCCTGGACACTTCGTACAAATTCTACTCCATCCAGATCTCTGCTAAGTGTATCCCAGTCAATGTTGGGAAAATTAAAATCTCCCATCACCACTACCCTATTGACTCTACATCTATTCATAATCTGTTTATCTATTTGTTCTTCTATCTCACGCTCACTGTTGGGAGGTCTGTAATACAGCCCCAACAATGTAACTGCATCCTTCTTATTTCTTAGCTCCACCCATAATACCTCACTACCCAAGACTGTCATAGTGTCCTCCTTTAGCACAGCCGTGATATCGTCCCTGACCAGCAATGCAACTCTATTCCCTCTTACTTCCCTCCCTGACCTGTCTGAAGCATCTATATCCTGGAACATTTAGTTGCCAAAGTGTAGCGGTTTTAAAAGCTTTGAAAGCATAATTTGAACTCCGTTATAATGTTGCTTATGTTCCCAACATCAGAACTCAAGAGGAGAGAGAGAGAGAGAGACTATCGATCAGTATGCATCAACATGAGTTTCACAGAACTCCGTTATAATGTTACTTATGTTCCCAACATCAGAACTCAAGGGGAGAGAGAGAGAGAGACTATCAATCAGTATGCATCACCATGAGTTTCACAGATGTGTGTGCAATTGCTCAAGATGGTGACCTGTTGCAAAGTTTGGTAGAGTAATTGTAGATTGGTAAGCAGGAAGTTAGAATTTGAATTTGGTGTTTGTAATATTGTAAACTGCTAGTGTGGAAAGCATTGTGTGGTCACTTTAAAAGATGGTGCTTTTTCTGTACCTTAAAGATGCTTTAAGATGCCTGTACTCAAAGCCCAAACTGAAACATATGTATTGAAAGGTCGTACAGCTAGCAGATCAAGCAGCAGTTTTGTCAAAAAGTATGGTGCGAGAAAAGCACAGCAGACCAGGCAGCATCTGAGGAGCAGGAGAACCGACATCATTCCTGATGAAGAGCTTATGCCCGAAACATCGACTCTCACGCTCCTCAGTTGTTGCCTGACCTGCTGTGCTTTTTCAGCACCACACTTTTCAACTCTGACTCTCCAGCATCTGCAGTCCTCATTTTCTCTTAAGTAGCAGTTTTTATCAAGACAAGAGGTTTTGAATTTAGCCAATCAATTTGAACCAGGCACTTAGATACCATAACTTATTAAATTTAAATCTGATGGCTTTGACAACATAAGACCAATCCTATTTTAAGAAATATTGATATATCATTACGGGTATAAAAGAAGAGGACAGTTGAACAAAGACCCCAGAGCTAACAACCCTCAGCTCTCTCTCTCTCTCTCTCGAGAAATTGGCTCACAGTCATCTCTGTATTAGTGAAAACATCTAAATAATAATGATACCAATGAAAAAGCTGTTCCAGACAGAAGAATAATGAAAAAGGCATTCCTGACAGAACACTCTGGAAGACGTGTCAACATGCTAAATTCTATCTTGTTCTTATATGACTGAGACTCACATTTATTAGAAAAGCAGACCATTAGAATCTTGTTTTATTAGGGAATAGTTAGTCAGAAGGGATTTATTCAGTTTGCTAATAGTTTAGTTAATTTGCTCACTGTTAGAGTTAGATAAAATAATTATACATGTTGATTTTAATGTGAGTGTCAGGGATTTATTTTATTTAACCACTAGAAGTTGCTCAAGAGCACGTTCCATCACCTTTCACACTCGTTTTACAGATTACAGGGTGAGGTGCTCCTCTTTGGATGTTTCTATTTTAACATCTTGGGGGGAGGGGGGTGGTGGTAGTGGTGCTGGTGTCATCCGCTGCTTTATAACAGATTGGGTGCTCGAGTCTTGGATTTGGACAGATTTGAACAGCTTTAGGGTACGAAAAGGTCCCAGCTATTTTAAACAAACTTGAAGACTAATGTCCAAGATCTTTAAATCAAACTTAAGTGAGAAGTGGAAAGTCTGTTTAATTTGATTGCTTGTTGTTGGATAAAAAGTGGGAAAATGGCTGTTAACATTGCGGGAGAGGTTTGGGGGGTTGAAGATGCTCCCCAAGAAGGTTTAGAAAGACTGAAAAAGGTGACACTTTTAGAATAGCAAACTGGCTAAAACAGGATTAAACTAGAGATAATAGGAAAGCTGAAATTGTGATACAGTTAGTCAAACATTTAGGTATGTCAGAGAAACGGTCAAGTGCAGCAGAGTTAGAAAAAATTAAATTGCAAACGAGGCGATTGGAGTTAGAATGTGAATTTATAAGATTAGAGTTGGAAGATAAGCAAAAGGAGAGGATTAGATTAGATTCCCTACAGTTTGGAAACAGGCCCTTCGGCCCAACAAGTTCACACTTGCCCTCCAAAGAGTAACCCACCCACACCCATTTCCCTCTGACTAATGCACCTAACACTATGGGCAATTTAGCATGGCCAATTCACCTGACCTGCACATCGTTGGACTGTGGGAGGAAACCCATGCAGACACGGAGAATGTGCAAACTCCACACAGGCAGTCGTCCAAGGTTGAGTCGAGCTGAAACATTTTGAATTACACTTACAAGCAGAGGAAAAAGATAAAGAAAAGGAAAGAATTTGAGTTGGAAAAGATAAAGCTGGAACTTGAAGCAAAAAGACTTCATATGACAGAAGTAAAAGTACAGTATAGAAGTGATGAGCAAACTCATTGTAGCCAAGAGCCTAACAGGGATATATACAAATATATCCAAACATGACCAAAATTCAATGAAAAAGATTAACATGCCTTTTTTATTGCTTTTGAGAAATTGGCTAAACAGATGAACTGGCCAGAGACTGTGGGTAATGTTAATTCAGACCAAGTTGCTAGGCAAGGCGAGTGAAGTGTTTGTAGCACAGTCAGCAGAGGTGTCAGGAGAATATGAAGTAGTAAAAAAGGCTATTTTGAGTGCCTACAAATCAGTATCAGAAGCATATCGACAACAGTTCAGAAATGTAAGAAAGGAACCAGGTCAGTTTTTTATAGAGTTTGAAAGCGTTAAATGGATAGATAGATGAGACCATTAAAAATAGAAAAGATATGAGGCTCTTAGAGATATTAGTCTGCTGGAGAAGTTTAAAAACTCACTTCCAGAAGTGTTAAGAACTCATGTTGAGGAACAGAAAGTTAAAACAGTGAGATGAGCTGCGGAGATGGAGGATGAATATGCATGAGTGCATAAATCTAAACCAGCTTGTGACGGCAATTTCATTCCATGAGGGATAAAAATTGGGAAAGAGGGAGATCTTCCAATGAAAAACAGAAACTAGATCACACTGGGAACAGTTTAACATGTGGAGAAAGAAACCAAAGAGGGTGGAAAAAAGGTGAAAGACATCGGGTGTCTTCACTGCAATAAGGATGTGGTTAAAAAAGCTAAACCAGTGGGATTAGTTAAGGCATTGAAGGAAATCCTGAGAAAAGTTAAGGAAGTAAAGAAAAGTGCACAGCCTAGTCACGGGCTAGTTTGCAAGATAGTGCCCGATCTTTTCGAAGACTTCACCAGTGTAGGTAAGATTTACTGAGAACAGGGAAGGTAGGTAAGAAGTTAATATTGAAAGATACATGAGCTAGTAAGAGATGAAAATATTTGCACACCTTCTGAAATATTTCCTGAGAGAGTGGTAATCTATGGAATGAATGGAGAGAAAATTAGTGTTCCCCTGTGTAAGATAAGGCTAGAAAGTCTAATCAAGACCTAGGAAGTGATAGTGGGAGTGATGAAAGAAATTGACTATTCCAGGAATACAATTTATTCCTGGAAACAATATAGCTGGATCACAGGTGGAAGTGATGCCCATTGTAGTGAAAAAGCTAAAAGAAAACCAGGAAACTGAGGAGTTAAAAGAAAAATACCCCAGAGTTTTTCCAGACTGTGTGGTGACAAGATCCCACAGTCATAAGTGAAAACAAAAGAGAAAGATGAAAGAGTTGAGGTCCAGTTAGCTGCCGCTCTGTTTGATAAGATGGTAAAGGAAAAACCAAAGCAGGTAGAGGATCAGGCAGAGGTGTTTGGTTCCGAAATATTAATGGAGTTGCAACAAAAAGATGAGAAGATAAGGTATTTATATCATAAGGAATAAGAATGTATTCCAGAATGCTATTACCTTAAGGATAAAATCTTAAGGTGGAAATGGAGATCTTGGCAGGTGTGTAATGATGAGAAATGAGAGGAAATTCACCAGATTGCGTTGCTGGTAGAATACAGACAGGAATTTCCTGAAGGAGGTCACCTTGGAGTAAGGAAGTCTCAGGCAAAGGTACAGAAGCATTTCAATTAGTGTGGATTGCAAAAAGATATGGGTGAATTTTGCCATATCTGTCATATGTGTCAGATGGTAGGAAATCCACGGACAATGATAAAACGAGTGCCTTTGATGCCAATTCCCACATAAGAAGAACCTTTCGCATGTGTTATAATTGATTGTGTTGGTCCCCTCCCTAAAACCAAAAGTGGGAATCGGTATTTGCTAACCATAATGAATGTGTCTACCAGGTTTCTGGAGGCAATTCCATTACGGAATGTCAAAGCACAAAAGGTTGTGGAGGAATTGTTTGCTTTCTATACCCATTATGGATTACCCAGAGATTCAATCAAATCAAGATTCCAATTTTTCTGCCAAATTATTTAAGCAGGTCATGGATAGTTTAGACATCAACCACTTTACATCAACTGCATATCATCCTGAATCCCAGGGAAGATTGGAAAGGTGGTATCAGACCCTAAAGACAATGTTGACGGCTTATTGCTAAGGTTACCCAAGTGATTGGGGTAAAAGTACCCAATTCGTATTATTTTTTATTAGAGATGCTTCAACTGAATCAACTTAGTTTATTCCATTTGAATTGATATTCGGACATGTAGTAAGAGGGCCTTTAAAATTAATGAAGGAAATGTTGATAGGTCCAAAGTCCGAGATCTCACAGTTGGATTTGAGGTGAAAGAAAATCAAACAGAGGTGGTGTTTTAGCTAATTCATTGTATGAATTAACTTGACAACATTTGAAGGATGGCACAGCACCTAATAAATCAAGAAGTAGATAAGGAATCTAAAATTTGTATATTTACCCATGAGATGAGGATTTGGTGGTGTTACCAGTGGCAGTCCTTATCAAATTGAGAAGAAGTTAAGTCAGGTGAATTATTTGGTAAAGATGTCAGATAGGGAAAACATTTATTGGGTATGTCATATGAACATGCTGAAACAGTGTTATGACTGGGAAAGGGAACCGGAAAAACAGGTATTTGGGCAGGAATCAAATCCAGATGACTTGGATTCTGATGTGCCTTAGGATAAATTAAATAATGAGGGAATGGGTTAGGATAGTGAGCTCTCTGTCCTGGGAACAGAGAATTGAATTGAAAGGCTTGTTACAGTGCTAGGAGGACCTATGTAGAAATAAAATGGGGAGGAATAATGCTATAGCACATGAGGTTGAGGTAGGGAATGCTGTTCTAATAAAACAATACCCCTAAAGGCTTAACACTCAAACAGTGTGGGTTCAGATGAAAGTGGAAGTGATGCTCCAAGAAGACATCATACAGACAAGTCAAAGTGAGTGGGGTTCGCCAATTGTGTTGGTTCCCAAACCTGATGGTACTCAACAATTCCGTATAGATTATTGGAAGGTCAATGCAGTGACTAAATCTGACTCATAGCCAATTCCAAGGCTGGAGGATTGTGCGGAAAATGTAGGACAAGCCATTTACATTACAAAATTGGACTTACTTCTGGGTTACTAGCAAGTGTCTTTGTCAGATTAAGCAAAAAGGTTTCAGCTTTTGTAACCCCCAATTTAAGGTAATGAAAAACACACCAGCCACTTTTCCGAGGCTTATGAACAGAGTTGTTGCAGAATTGACTAATTGTCCATCTACATAGATGATTTAGTGATCTGTAGCCATTCATGAAAGATCGCTTGGTGCATTTGGCAGAGCTATTTGAGGGACTACAGAAGCCAAGTTGGTCATAAATTTGGCAAAAACAGGATTTGCAAAGGCGGGAGTGACATTCTTAAGGCACAATTTCGGATACGGATGCATGACACCAAGGAACGTGAAGACAAAGGCCATCAAGGAATTCCCAAGACCAACCTTGAGGATGGAAGTACTACGACTCTTAGGATTGAGTGGATTCTGCAGGAAATTTATACCAAAAATTTAGTAGCATACTGGCACAGTTGATGGATTTATTAAAAAAGAACACAAACTTTTGGTGGACAGAACATTTCAGAATGCCTCCCTTCTTTTCAGCCACATGTCACTTCTCAACTACCTCTGCTCCAGTGGAAAAAAAAAGTCGCAGCCTATCCAGCCTTTCCCACTTAAAACATTCTATACCCAGCAACATCAGTGAATCTCATTGGCTTTTTTGAAAATTGACAGTCATTATTAGAACGTTTAATTCCAGACTTTTATTGAATTCAAATTCTATCAGATGCCATCGGAAGATTTGAACCCAGATCTCCAGAATGTTACCTGGGTTTCTGGATTAACAGAAAGGAGAAAGTGAGGACTGCAGATGCTGGAGATCAGAGTCAAAACGTGTGGCACCAGAAAAGCACAGCAAGTTAGGCAGCATCCAAGGAGCAAGAGAATCGATGATCTCTGGGACACACGCACCAAACAACCCCACTGCCCTGTGGCCAATCACTTCAACTTCCCTCCCACTCCACCAAGAAAATGCAAGTCCTGGGCCACCTCTACTGTCAAATCCTGGCTACCCAACACCTGAAGGAAGAATGCCTCTTCTGCCTTGGGATCTTCCAACCACATGGCATCAATGTCTATTTTGACCAGTTTCCTCATCTCAGATCCAACCCTCCAACTTGGCACGCCCGTCTTATATTGTCCCACCTGGCCATCTTCCTTGCCCCCCCCCCCCCCACGTCTTCCCCCAGCCCCATCTCCCCTCCTATGTATCTCTCAGCTCCCTTCGCACCCCCCCACCCCATTCCTGATAAAGGGCTTCTGCAAGTAACATCGATTCTCCTGCTCCTCAAATGCTGCCCGACCTGCTGTGCTTTCCCAGTGCCACACTTTTCAATGCTGGATTAATAGTCCAACAACCATACTGCTAGGCTGTTACCTCCCATTATTGCATGTTGTTAACATCTAATAACATGCCTGTTTAAAACAATAGCCCCTCCTCATTAGACTTCCAATGGGTGTTATCTATTGCATTGGATTAATTTGACCCTTGGCCCAAAGTTGATGTCAGCTGCAACCTATGGTGTGAGTCAGCCTCAAGAGGCACCAGTTCTCAGATATGTTGTGTGACCATTGTATTTGGATCACCTCTCCTTCATTTTGGATCTTTTGCTCATTTCATCTTCTCACTAGAGGAAGGCATATGGCTGAAGAGAAGGCAGATGTTGCAGCTGCTAGAACTGATGGCAGTGGTGAGCCTGGACTTTAGGTTCTCTAGCAGATGTGGAAGGTGGAGCTGAACAGGCTGATTAACCTTGCTGGGTGACAGCTGGCGTCAATAAAGTGTGATGCTGGAAAAAGCATAGCAGGTCAGGTAGCATCCAAGGACCAGGAGAGTTGACATATCGGATAGGACCCTTCATCAGAATTGGGGAGATGGAAGGTGACAGCTGAAGGAAGCTAAAGTACTGGGTTGTGAAATGACTTCTATGCATTTATAAATCATCTCTAATGCAATAATGGCACACTCTCAGAGCAGTGATCTCATCTGGCTATGGTTGGAGCTCTTCAACTTCATCACTAAAAACCTCCCAGCTTGTCAGTTTCATGGAGGAAGTCCCTCACTTGGTGCAGTTCCTTTCTATAGTCCATTTGGGTGCAGGCACAAGATTGAATTTTTGGGAAAATGGGAATCCATACACAAACTTGCACCATTTTTAGCTTTTGTATTTGGTTCCCCTATTGTCACAGTTTTCCTGCAGCATTCCAAAACTGCCCCTGAAAAAAAAACACTCAAAGTGGGTCTGGACCACATTGAGATCTTAACCCAGTGTCAGTTTCTGTAATTTTTTTCTGCTCTACAAAGCCACTTCCATTGGCCTGGCAAAATTCCATAAAAAGAATTGAAAGTGCTGGCAATACTCAATAGGTCTGGCAGTGCCTGTAGAGTGAGAAACAGCATGAATATTCTAAGTCTATGGCCTGCTTGGCCAAAGTGAATTCCTTGGAACATTTTCAGGTGTGATAAATGCTGTATTACTGTAAATTCTTTGTAGAAAGCCAGCAGTCCAGGTGAGAAAGACAATCTAATGAAAAATGTGAAAAGAGGCAACATTAGGCCTCCTCCACCCCCGCTCCCTCACCACCTGAAGGACTACCGCCTCATCTTCCGCTTCAGAACACTTCAAACCCCATGGCATCAATGTGAATTTCATCAATTTCCTCATTTCCCCTTCCCCCACCTCACCCCAGCTCCAGTCTTTCAGCTCAGCACTGCCCTCATGACCTGTCCTACCTGCCTATCTTCCTTTCCACCTATCCACTCCACCCTCCTCTCTGACCTATCATTTTCATCCCCACCCCCATTCAGCTATTGTACTCTGCTACATTCTCCCCACCCCAACCTCATTTAACTCTCCACTCTGCAGGCACCCTGCCTCTATCCCTAATGAAGGGCTTTTGCCCAAAATGTCGATTTTCCTGCTCCTCGGATGCTGCCTGACCTGCTGTGCTTTTCCAGCACCACTAATCTAAACATTAGTAACATGTTGATTACTGAGCACCTACCCATCTGTACCAAGGGTGATGGTAATAATCGGTCTCTACGAACAGACTGTCAGCAAGCTCTAGTATCTTCCAGGAAAGGTGCAAGCAGCAAAAGAGGAAGGAGACGTATTACATTCAGTGTTGCTATTGGAAGGAGAAATCCCCTCAGGTTCAATTTTGAGTACATTGTTTGCAAAATATGCTGAAGGGATCTGCATGTAAAAATGATAGTATTAGCAGTGATTTTGAAAAGCCTTTTTATCTTGGAATCCATATTTGACATATTTAAATATCTCTAAATAGCATTCTATACATGAAATTCAGTTAATTAAGTTACTGCCATACTATGAAATTTGCAGACTAGTCTAAGAGGTAATAATCATATTTTAAAAAGTGGCTGAAGTGTACCTTGTAAATAGTATTCATTGCTGTTCAGTGTAATGGTGGTAAAGTAAATGAGTACTTAAGGTAGGGCCAGTGAAGCAAGTTGATTTGTTCTTGGTGGTGTCAGATATATACTGACAGAGCCACATTTATCCAGACAGCCTGACCTTGATGTAAACTTATCTCTTACCTTTTAAATTCTTAAGGATTTAAATCCATACGTCTTTCTGTTCCTCTATTTCTTATTAATGTTTTTCCATTCAGTGTTTATTTACAATCCTTATTAGTTTTCTAAAAGTGCATCGACTCTCATCAATGGAAAGTTCATCTAATTAACTTCCCTATAACCTGCTGGAATTGGAAAATTTGCTACTTTGTAAACATGCTAATTTGTACTGTCTAAAAAGTTGATATATTCAAGGCCAGATGACTGGTGGGTTATTTTAATACCCTATAGCTCCAATACAGCACCTTATCAAAAACCCTTTGAATTTTTAATACACAACTTCAATTATTGGCCTTTATTTACTTCTAAACATCCTCTATTCTATTTCTCAGACATGACTTATCTTTTATGAATCTATGTTAGTTGTTCTTAATTAACCCATATCTCTCCAGGTTTGTATTTTGGTTTTTTACTATGAAGGGGCATAGGCATGGCAGGGGCATGGGAACCCAGATTGTAGCTTCAGGGTGCAGGGCCTGGAGTGTAGGGAGGTGAGGAACATGGCATCTACTGATGGAATTTGGTCAATAGTTACTTTTCTTATGATGGTATCCTTAATCTTGAATCATTGTACTGGTCTGTTCTCTGGAAAGGCTTTTATATTGAATGATATCTGAAAGACAGTCCACCAAATGCTCTGCTATTACTCACTGATTTTCTTCAATGAAGGGATGAATGGCCCTTGGGTTGCTGTCTTTCCCATTTTGAACTACAGGGTTTTTTTAACTCTTTACCATTGTTCCCTTTCTGTACCTCTTCACTCCCACTACCATTCTATGAAAACAAGACAGAATTCATCCATTCAGTATTTCCACATCTCCTTCATCCTGCATAGAGAGATTATCCATTTCATCTTTAATTATTCCTATCCATTCTTTAACTATTCTTTTATTCATTCATAAAGTTATTTCCCTCAATGTTCCCTTGCAACATTTCTTTAAATTGGTGCAGCATGGTGGATCAGTGGTCAGCACTGCTGCCTCACTGCATCAAGGACCTGGGTTTGATTCCACCCTTGTCCGCATGGTTATTTGCACATTCACCCAGTGTCTGTGTGGGGTTCCTCCCACAGTTCAAAGATTAGTTGGATTGGCCATACTAAGTTGTCCACAGAATGCAGGCTAGGTGAGTTAGCCATGGGAAGTGCAGGATTACAGGGATAGGTGGGAAGGTGGATCTTGGTGGGATATCCTTAAGAGGGGCACTGTGAATTTGATGGGCCAATTGGCCTGCTTCCAGGCTGTAGGGGTTCTATGATCTTATAACTCATCCAGCACTGACAGAAGTCTCATGGTCCATATTTCCATGGCTTTTCCTTACAGCCTTACTTCATAAAGTATTGGAAACTTAAATGTTATGTCATCTCTACACTACTTCCATTCAAGTGGAAAGACTAAAGCACCACAAAATCTCCAAAGGGATCATTAATAAAATCAAATATATCCAACACAGATATGTACAAAACAATTCTTGACTGGACAAATACATCTATGGAAGGTATGGGAAGTAGTTCAGTCCAAATGTCACATTGCATACAATCTAATCATCTAATAGTGAAAAATAAACCAGTGAAACCAGAAGTAATAACAGATTTGATAACAAAATCAAGGCAAAATATCAAAAAGTCAAATTTCACTTTAATTAAACTGACAAGTTATTCCCAGAGATGAATACTATGAAGACAGTCATACTGCATATGGTCAACGCTCTCAACAGGAGTCAGTCTATATGGCAACTTGTGTTCAGCAGTTATCACCGCAATCAATTGTTGGGAAGTATTATCACTAGACTATTAACTCAGACCTAGATATTGTCCTGGGGACCAGGCCAGAATCACACCTGGACGGAATTGTAATTCAGTGAAAAAATTTGGAATTTAGAGTCTAATGATGGCCATGAATATCTTATCTCAACTTCAGAGGTCTATGATCTCACCATCTGCACAATGTGCAGAATGACCATCAGTCCCAGAAATGGAACTGGACCAGTATCAACAGTTACCACAGCAACAGTACTCACCACCTGAATGACATTCTTTAGAGAAGGAATATCACATTAGCAATTATCAGATATAGATGAACAGACAATATGTACACACCTACAAATGGACCCCACCACCAGAGAAATATTTCCCTCCCCACCCCTATCTCCACTTTCCATAAAGACTGCTCCCTCTATGACTCCCTTGTCAGGTCCACACACCTCACAAACACACTGTCCCCTCCGGGCACCTTCTGCTGCCACAGCAGGAATTGCAAAACCTGCCCCCACACCTCCCCCCTCACTTCTGTCCAAGGCCCTAAAGGAGCCTTCCATATCCATCAAATTTTCCCTGCACTTTCACACATGTCATTTACTGCATCCGTTGCTCCCGCTGTGGTCTCCTCTACAGTGGGGAGACAGAATGCCTACTCATAGAGTGCTTCAGAGAACATCTTGGGGACACCCACATCAACCAACCCCATCACCCCATGGTCGAACACTTCAACTCCCCCTCCCACCCCACTAAGGACATGCAGGTCCTGGGCCTCCTCCATTGCCATTCCTTAACCACCTGATGCTTGGAGGAAGAAAGCCTCATCTTCTGTCTCAGGACCTTCCAACCCCATGGCATCAATGTGGATTTCAGCAGTTTCCTCAATTTCCTCTCTCCCCACCCTATCCCAGATCCAACCTTCCAACTCGGCACAGCCTTCATGACCTGTCCATCTTCCTTCCTACCTATCTGCTTCACCCTTCTCTCTGACCTATCACCATTACTCCCACCTCCATCTACCTATCACACTCATCTATCTTACCCCCAGCTCCACTCCCCTCCCATTTATCTCGTCACCCCCTCAGCTCACAGCCTCATTCCTGATGAAGGGCTTTTGCCTGAAACATCAACTCTCCTACTCCTCAGATGCTGCCTGACCTGCTGTGCTTTTCCAGCACTAACACTCTTGACTCTAATTTCCAGCATCTGCAGTCCTCATTTTCAACATATACATATCTACTTAAGGGGAGGTGATGGTCTAGTGGTAGTGCTACAAAGTGGAGGTCTAATCCCTTTGCTAATTAAAAATCAAAACACCCAGAAAAGCTCACCTCACCTTGTAATCTGCTAAAAGTAAGTGAAAGAAAATACCGATTTCCACTCTTTAAAGACAAAAATAACAATTTATTTTCCTAACTCTAACAGTGAACATCAAACAAAGGCTATTAACAAATCCAAGCCTCCTTTTTCTTAACTACTCATTTTCTGATCCTAACTCTATAAAATGCTGTTCCAATAATAAAATTATTAAACATTACATCAACTTAATCTCTCAAATTCCATGTAGTCTCTTATGCTGCCTTCCTTCTGGTTTTCTGAATCTGCTGTCTTCTTTCTATCCTTTCACTTCTGCTGAGTTCTCCCTTGGTCGTCTTCTTACTTTTTACTACTTTTACTCGAAAAGGTACCTTTGATAGGTCGAGCTTCTGAGAGATTTCTTTTTGAGATACCCTTTCAGATTACATGTGCTCTCATGTTTGCTGGCAGTTTCTCTGTGGTTTGATGGGCAACAAGCTCTCTAATTTTCAAAATGCCCTGAAATTCTTATAGCCTGATTGGTTTCAGGCTGTCAACATCATTAGATTTTAATTTGATTGGCTTTGAAGGGCTGAATGTTTGGTTTAAATCAATTGATTTGATTTGAATTGTTGTCAAAAACTCAGGTATTCATTTAGCAGCCATTCATGACAGAGATCTATTTTGGAACAGCCTGTCTCTTAGCTCTTTGGTAAACTGGCAGCTTTTGCTGTACTGTAAACTTAGAAGAGCACTTTCTGTCTTAAAGTGACCATACATTACAGTACTATCACTAGTCTATTAACTCAGAGACCTAAATATTGTCCTGGGAACCCAGGCTCGAATCACACCTGGGCACAACTGGGTGGAATTGTAATTCACTGAAAACATTTGGAATTAAGAGTCTAATGATGGCCACAAATCCATTGCTGATTGTTGGGAAAACCCCACCGTGTTCAATAATGCCCTTTAGGGAAGGAAACTGCCATCTGGTCTACATGTAACTATAGGCCCCCAGCAATGTGGTTTACTCTGAACTGCCCTTTTGGGCATTTCAAGATGGGCATTAAATATTGTCCATGTTGCAAATGCAGCACCTTCATCCAATGAATGAACAAAATTTTCTGTGATATAAAAACTATATATATGCAATGTATGCTTGAGAGACCAATGGAAGTAGAACTGTTTAGAATCATAGAGCTGTGCAGCACGGAAACAGACCCTTCAATCCAACTCGTCCGTACCAACTAGATATACTAAATTCATCTAATTCCAACATGAGCAAAACTAATGTAGTGTACAAAATACCATGCAAGGACTGCACAAAACACTATATAGGACAAACAGGAAGACAGCTAACAACCCGCATACATGAACATCAACTAGCCACGAAAAGACACGACCAGCTATCCTTAGTAGCCAAACACGGAGACAACAAGCAACATGAATTCGACTGAGACAACACTACTATCATAGGGCAAGCCAGACAAAGAACAGCCCAGCTCGGCGAACAGAACCACAACAACGAGCACCCGAGCTACAAATCTTCGCACAAACTTTCATCTAATTCCATTTGTCGGCATTTGGCCTATATCCATCGAAACTTTCCGCTTCATTTACCGATCCAGATGCTTTTTAATTTCCCTGGGATGGGGGAGTCCAGAACTAGAGGACATAGATTTAGGGTGAGTGGGGGAAAATATAAAAGTGAACTAAGGGGAAAATGTTTCATGAATAGGGTGGAGCATGTATAGAATGAGCTGCCAGAGGAAGTGGTGGATGCTAGTACAATTACAGCATTTAAAAGGCATCAGAATGAGTATGTGAATAGGAAGGGTTTAGAGGGATATGGGACAAGTGCTAGTAAATGGGACTAGATTAATTTAATAATGTCTGCTCAGCATGGACAAGTTGGACTGAAAGGTCTGTTTCCATGCTATACATCTGTGTCTATAAATGTCACATTTGTATCATTCCTCTGGCAGCTCATTCCACACATGCATCACCCACTGTGTGAAAATGTTGTTCCTTGGGTCCCTATTAAATCTTTCCCCTCTCACATAATGCCCTATGCCCTCCAGTTTTGGATTCCCCACTCTGGGGAAAAGATGCTCCAGGGAAAATCGTCCCAGCCCATTCAGCCTCTCCCTCCAACCCTGAAACAGTCCAACCCTGGCGACATCCTTGTACATATTTTCTGAACCCTTTCAGGTTTTGCAACTTCCTTACTATAGCAGGGAGACCAAAATGGATGCAGAATTCTAAATTGCCTAACCAATGTCCTGTACAGCTGCAACATGACCTCCTAACTTCTATGCACAATTGTGGTGTAAAATTCCAAGCAGTGGAATGTGGTGAAACGGTTAAAAAATTATGTCCCAATACATGTGTGAATCTAACCGGAATGGAGGTGTTGCTTAGTCCCGTGTGAATCTTATTACACACCTCCCCGTGTGAATCTTCTTATCTGTATGTAACCAGAATGGAATGTGTTTTTTAGCCTTGCTCTGCTGTTCACATGAATGTTTATATCTGGAAAAGAGTATATCAGCTGGAAAAGTCTCCAGTTCGGTGAGTCTGCTCCGGGGTTACGTTTAACCGCCGAGCGTGGGTTGTTGGCAACCGCTCTACGAGAACTGACGGCTCCCAGTTCCGGTAACATGTAGAGTGAGTATAAGCCAGACCCGTTGTGGCGACGCTGCGGGGAATAAAATGCCCATATTCTAGCAGACTCGCCTCTTGGTCGTTTGTTCTGTGTCAGACTACTCTCCTGCGAACCTGACCTTGAGAATTTTTTAAAACAACAATGCACTGACCAATAAATGCAAGCATACCAAACACCTTTTTAACTATCCTGTCTATCTGGGACTCCACTTTCAAGGAACTATGAACCTGCACTCCAAAGTCTCTTTGTTCAGCAATCCTCCCCACAACCTTACCGTTAAGTGCAAAAGTACCTTTCCAAAATGCAACATCTTATATTTAGGAGGAACTGGTTAAAGTTCAATGGTACAATACCTTAGGGATGACAGTGGTGGAACAATGGCAGATATTTCTGTGTATAATGCAGAAGTTGCAAGATCAGTTCATTCCAAAAAGGAAGAAAGATTCTAGGAGGAGGCATGGGCGGCCGTGGCTGACGAGGGAAGTTAAGAAACATATCAAGTTAAAAGAGAAAAAGTATAACATAGCAAAGATAAGTGGGAAAACGGAGGACTGGGAAGCTTTTAAAGAACAACAGAGGATTACTAAGAAGGAAATACGCAGAGAAGAAAATGAGGTACGAAGGTAAACTGGCCAAAAATATAAAGGAGGATAGTAAAAGCTTTTTTAGGTGTGTGAAAGGCAAAAAAATGGTTAGGACTAAAATTGGGCCCTTGAAGACAGAAACAGGGGAATACATTGCAGGGAACAAAGAAATGGCAGAAGAATTGAATTGGTACTTCAGATCTGTGTTCACTGGGGAAGACACAAGCAATCTCCCTGAGGTAACAGTGGCTGAAGGACCTGAACTTAAGGGAATTTATATTTACCAGGAATTGGTGTTGGAGAGACTGTTAGGTCTGAAGGGTGATAAGTCCCCAGGGCCTGATGTTCTGCATCCCAGGGTATTGAAGGAGGTGGCTCGAGAAATCGTGGATGCATTGGTGATTATTTCCAGAGTTCGATAGATCAGTTCCTGCGGATTGGAGGGTGGCTAATGTTGTACCACTTTTTAAGAAAGGTGGGAGAGAGAAAGCAGGAAATTATAGACCAGTTAGTCTGACCTCAGTGGTGAGAAAGATGCTGGAGTCTATTATAAAGAATGAAATTACGACATATCTGGATAGTAGTAATACGATAGGTCAGATTTATGAAGGGGAAATCATGCTTGACTAATCTTCTGGAATTTTTTGAGGGTGTAATTCTGAAGATGGACAAGGGAGATCCAGTAGATGTAGTGTACCTGGACTTTCAGAAAGCTTTTGATAAAGTCCCACATAGGAGGTTAGTCAGCAAAATTAGGGCGCATGGTATTGGGGGCAAAATACTAACTTGGATTGAAAGTTGATTGGCTGATAGGAAACAAAGAGTAGTGATAAACGGCTCCATTTCAGAATGACAGGCAGTGACCAGTGGGGTACTGCAGGGATCAGTACTGGGACCGCAGCTTTTTACAATA
>NC_057723.1:60842239-60852609 GCF_004010195.1 Chiloscyllium plagiosum | reverse complement strand
AAGAGGGATTGCGTATAGAAGCAAAGAGGTTCTTCTGTAGCTGTACAGGGCCCTGGTGAGACCACACCTGGAGTACTGTGCGTAGTTCTGGTCTCCAAATTTGAGGAAAGACATTCTGGCTATTGAGGGAGTGCAGCGTAGGTTCACGAGGTCAATTCCTGGAATGGCAGGACTACCTTACACTGAAAGACTGGAGCGACTGGGCTTGTATACTCTTGAGTTTAGAAGACTGAGAGGGGATCTGATTGCGACATATAAGATTATTAAAGGATTGGACACTCTGGAGGCAGGAAACATGTTTCCGCTGATGGGTGAGTGCTGAACCAGAGGACACAACTTACAAATATGGGGTAGACCATTTAGGGCAGAGATGAGGAGAAACCTTTTCACCCAGAGAGTGGTGGCTGTGTGGAATGCTCTTCCCCAGAGGGCAGTGGAGGCCCAGTCTCTGGATTCATTTAAGAAAGAGTTGGATAGAGCTCTCAAGGATAATAGAATCAAGGGCTATGGAGATAAGGCAGGAACAGGATACTGATTAAGGATGATCAGCCATGATCATATTAAATGGTGGTGCAGGCTCGAAGGATAGAATGGCCTACTCCTGCACCTATTATCTATCTAAATTAAACTCCATCTACCACTCATCAGCCCATTGGCCCATCTGATCAAAATTGCATTTTATTCTGAGTAAACTACTTCGCTGTCCACTAAACTTCCAATTTTAGCATTATCTGCAAACTTACTGACCATACATACTAGGTTCACATCCAAGTCATTTTTGTGGCACATTACTGGTCACAGGCCTCCAGTCTGAAAAGCAACCAGACTGGTTTGTTGATTAATAATAACTTTATTTGTGACCATGTATATTGGGTAACTCATATAACTTGGAACTGCAAATCATAGTGCATGCATTTTTATTTATTAAAAGAGAGATATTTGGAAAATGCATTGATATCGAGGGTACTGGCTGACTTGCTGTAATCATGTGACCTCTACCTCACTTGTAAGGGTCTTTATATGCAGACTGGGAACTATTGAACATCACTTGATAATAAATAAGGAGAGTAAATCTGCAATCAACACTCCAAGTGTGTCCTGACTAAAGCCCTACACAATTCAAGGAAGACATCTTTACTCTCAAATTCTCTTGCAGTAAAGGTCAATATGTAATTTGCCTCCTCAATTGTTTACTGTTTATGCATGTTATATGGATAAATGTGAAGTTACCCACATCAGTAGCAAAAATATTATTTGAATAGCTGTGTGAATGAATGAATTACATTGGCCTTTGCAGTGAAAGGATTGGAGTACAGGAACAAGAATGTCATGGAATAAGCAATAATACAGTACCTTGGTGACGTCACACCTGGAATACTGTATGCAGTTTTGATCTTATCTGAGGAGGAATGGTCTTGCTTTTGCAGGAGTGCAGTGAAGGTTTATCAAATTGATTCCTGGAATGGCAAGACTAATATATTGAGGTAGTTAGGATCGTTATTCATTGGAATTTGGAAGAAGGAGGGGGGGATCTCATTGAAATAAAATGAGGATTAAGCAGATTAGATGCAAGAAGGATGTTCCCAATGGTGGAGTCGTCCAGAATGGTGGGGTCATAGTTTAAGGATGAAAGGTAAACCTTTTAAGATTCAGATGAGGACAAATTTCTTCATCCAGAGAATGGTGAGCCTGTGGAATTCATTACCATAGAAAGTAGTTGAAGTCAAAACATGCTGTGTTTTCAAGAAGGGGGTGGTTAAGCTAAAATAAAACAAAGAACTGTGAATGCTGGAGATCTGAAACAAAAACAGAAATTGCTGATGCAACTCAACAGGTCTGGGACCATCTCCCATGGTTGCTGCCGGATCTGCTGAATTTTGCCAGCAATTCTGCTTTTATTCAGGTAGATATAATTTTTTGTGGCTAAAGGGTTCAAGGGATATTGAGAATAGGTTGGAATAGGCTATTGAGCTTCATGATTATCCACAATCATATTGAATGCAAAGCAGGCTAGAAACGTTGAATTGCCTACTCCTGCTCTTATCTTCTGTGTTTCTATGTTAACTTTCAGTGACTCGTGAACAAGAATATCCAAGTCCCTTTTAAGTCAAACCTCCCCAGCTTTTCACTATTTATGAAATGCCCTGTATTTATGTTTCTCCGACCAAAGCATATTATCTCACGTTTTTCCACATTGTATTTCATCTGTCAAATATTTACCTGCTCACTTACTACTTCAAATCTCCTTGAAGTACCTTTTGCATCCCCCTCACAAATTACATTCCCATTTAATTTTGTGTAATCAAACAAACTTGATAGGCAAAACTGAGGACTGCAGATGCTGGAAACCAGAGTTTAGATCAGAGTGGTGCTGGAAAAGCATAGCAGGTCAGGCAGGATCCGAGGAACAGGAAAATCAATGTTTCTGGCAAAAGCCCTTCATCAGGAATAGAGGCAGGGAACCTCCAGGGTGCCTGACCTGCTGTGCTTTTCCAGCACCACTTTAGATCAGAGTGGTGCTGAAAAAGCACAGCAGGTCAGGCAGGATCCGAGGAACAGGAAAATCAATGTTTCAGGCAAAAGCCCTTCATCAGGAATAGAGGCAGGGAACCTCCAGGGTGCCTGACCTGCTGTGCTTTTCCAGCACCACTCTGATCTAAAAACATAGGATACTTAATGCCCATATCCAAGTCATTGATATAGATTGTAAATAACTGTTGAGGATAAAATTGTCATACCAACTTACAATCTAAGAGCAAACCAGATGACACATCAAATCTGCACCACCATTCACTAAGATTATGACACAAATGTTATATCAACTTTATATTTCTCCTCAGTTCATTCCTTTCTGTTTGACACCTTACCCTAAAATCATGGCCCCTAATTCTAGATGCTGCACACAATGGGAACAGCATGTCAGTTTCTACTTTGCTGTAATACATTTCCATAGTTATACTCAATATATCAGTACACCCTGAATAGATATGCTCATACTGTCATACATTTATCATAGCATATGACCTGATGGTATAGAAATTCCATATTTGTAATGCACCGAATCACCTGAAGCAACAGAATTGGGTGTGGGTGTAGGGAGAGCTACCAATAAAGGGGGTGGCAGGGGGCAGGGTGGTGAAGTAGGGATAGAGGGATAGGTGAAGACAGGCAGAGGGTATGACCTGGTTGGCCAATGGGAGGAATGAATCCGGTTGATGGCAGGGAGGAGTGGAAGGGAGGGGGAAGGGCCGGGAAGGGTGTTGGGGAATGGGAAGGGAGATTATTTGAAATTGGAGAACTCAATGTTGAGTCCTCCGGGCTGTAGGTTGTCCAGGCAGAAGGTGAAGTGTTGTTCCTCCAACTTGCGGTGTGGTTCATTATGGCAATGGAGGAGGCCAAGGAAGGTCATGTCGGAAAGGGAGTCAGAAGGGGAGTGAAAATGGGCGGTGACTAGGAGGTCCAATCGGCCCCTGCGGGCCCAGCTCCGATGCTCGGCGATCCATTCCCTGAGTTTACATTTGCTCTCCCCGATGTAGGGAAGACCACATTGGGAGCACTTAGATTGGAAGAGAGGCAGGTGAATCTCTGTCTCACCTTTTCCAGTAAAAGTAGTAAAAAGCAAGAAGATGACCAAGGGAGAAGACAGCAGAATTGGAAGGATGGAAAGAAGATATGCATAATAATAAACATAAGTGAAATTAAGACAAAGTTTCTCACATTTCAGTTAATGGCTCCTGGGCTTCGGGAAAGCTGATTCAGGAACAATGGAATATCCAGAAGACTCAGTCAGGAGGAGATCACCATTCAGGGATGAGGCCATTACACCTGGCTGCTGAAATATTGGGCGAGAAAGCTCCTCTGACGACAACGACGCCAGGCTGAGACACCACACTTGGACAAGACAGCCTGCTGGGCCGCTAGAATACCTGTAAGCTGACGCCAAAGAAATCCCTCCACATGAGGACGAGACTTCCATTCTGGGACAAGACTGCCACACCAGGAGATCATCACTCCTAGATGAGACTACCTGCTGGGCCACTGGAATAACTGGTAGTCGCGCCGATGAAGATCTCCATATGGGAATGAGACCTTGATATTGGGACAAGATTGCCACACTGGACAGCTGGAAGACACCTCATTACTGGGCTGGGAGAAGCCTTCCACCAAAACCATTCAAGGAAGGTAAGATAAATCTTGATTAAAAACTAATTACTGGAAACATTTAATAAAAGGAAAGGAAGATAAAATAGTAAAACCAGGCAGAGTAAACAAGCTCTGGACTCCTGGGCTAAGGAGCCCGCATGCTGCACTATTATTTTGTCTCCGTCTTATGACAGAGATTAAGAAATAGGACATTCACAATGTGATGAAGCAATTGCAGAGTTGGGGAGTGAGTGAGTTTTGTGTGCTGTTCATCATGAAGCAATTGTTTTGCAGCTGAAGAGAGCCAGGAGAAGTTTGCAGCAACTGTCAAAGAGGTTTATTATTTTGGTCTCTTCAACTGCCTCAAAGCAAGCCATTTTTCTAATGGGAGTCACATTTACTGACCAACTAGCACTCCTAAGTGTAACAGATTGATAGCTACAAGTTCTGAAACAGCTAAATCAATTTTCATTCAATAAATCAAAAAATAAAGACTGATACTGACAATACCAGCATGCCGTTTAAAATTAACATTATCTAAATAATAGCTCACGGATCAATAGCATGAGGTTTTATAAATGTATTTGCCCCTCATATGCTCGTAGAGAAAAAATGTAAAGCCCCTGCTAACTCTTTGCACATCTTTCAAATGTAGTCAGTACCAGGCAACAAAGCCCATCAAAGAGGTTAAAGTGCAATGTATATCAGAAGCAGGATGGGAGTTAAGAATTCAAATTTTTCATTCATTATAATTCACATTTTTAGGGCACATTTTGATAGTGGAGCAGAGCTCCCATTTTCTGGCATATATGTATCATTTAGAACTGGATTAAACAATTTATGCTGCTTAAGTGAGTTGTTAACCTTTTTTTACAAAGGTCTGATTAAAAGAAATGATAACTATTGGAAGTGCATTGTGCTTCGGTTACTTAGTTACCGTACTTTCATTAGTGATTCAAAGCAAGTACTTGCCATACTTTTCAGGCTTCTTTTTTCTCACAGCATGGATTACCACAGCAGAATTCCTTTCAAAGTATTTTTAGGATTAGTCTGATATCATGTTGTTTTATAGAGCATTGGAATTTTTATATGTACCTATAACCCATTGAATGCATTCTCATTTTCAGCTGTTAGGGACAGTATTTTGCAGAGAAAGAGCAAAATGATTGGAAAATTAGTTAGATAACACTGCCAGTGCACATCATCCAGTTACACTACAGTCATCTGTGGTCAAATCAGCTGTGTGTTCAGTCAGTCAAGTAGTGATACATGGTACAGAGAGACCTTAAAATGGGAGGGGACACATATTTTAAAAAACACATCTCTGAATGCTGTTCTAAATTAGGATGCATGAGATTGACATTATGTTTGAGTAACCTCATTGAAAACTGTCTGAATGCATGTTAAGGGTAAGATTAGAATAATGAGTTGTGGCACTGGTCTCATGCGTATTACAAGAGGGAAGAGCTGAATAAACCAATCACTCTTCTTCATTTCCATGCTTATATGTTGCTGTTTTTTACAGAATAACTGATTGACTTGTCAACATCAATTTTGTTGTGCATCCTGAGCCTTGATATGAGACACCACAGCAAAGAACAGCTAAAAGATTTAATGTCTGCAAGAGGGGAATGAGAATCTGTTGGTGCTGAAGAGAATAATGGCAACAGGATCATAGGTTTAGTTTGCTATGTGGTTCTTTCTTATTGTTTAATCGGAAACAGATGCCACAGGGAATGAAATGCACTTTTTATACTTAAAAGGTTGCCAAGAACAATACAAGAGGAACTTAAAATGGAGAATGTTGAAAGCTTTTTCAGCCTCACTAATATAGCAAATATTGGCCTGTACTTGTTGCCAGTTCAAACAAAGACCCAACCTACTATCCAGGAAACCATGAAAAATAAGAGTAATGTGCTCATTGTCAGACTTTTGGTCTTGTGTTTTCTGAATATATAATAAACATTCCTCTGGAGAAAATCAGAAAAAAATCAACTCCATTTGCGGTATGATAAAATATAGAATTACATGAAAGAAAGATAGATTGTTCACTGCCTAATATCTTCCACTGGCAAGCTGCTACATTTATGCAATCTTTCTGGTTTTCTTCCATCCACCACTTTTAATAGTAATATTGAAATACTTTGCTCTGGCCCTGACAGAATTGGACATAAGAAAGTCATTTCTTTGCATTCCTTGAGACCCTATGGAGGTATCATCAGCTATGACTAGATCTGATCAGCTCTTCGAAACCATTCTTATGTTTTATTTGGCTCTCAAACAACTGGAACATTCTTCATTTCCTAAAGATATGTCGGAGATGAGCAGTCACAGATAAAAAGCAAAAATAAAAAATTTATCATGGTGATATTTTATATTAATAGCATCATCTGTGACGGCGTAAGACATTTGTCTCCAAATTAAGCTGGATCCAGAGACTTGAGTACATAATCTAAGTTGATACTTCAGTGCAATGCTGAGGAAATGCTAACCTGTTAGAAGTGCTGGACAAGACATCAAAACAAGGGCTTCCCTAATTCTTTAATGACCATAAACTGTGACATAATTCTAAAGAAGACCGGGGAAGATTTCTCCGCAGTGTCAAAGCTAATATTTATCACTCAACCAATACCTATAAAGTACTGATCTGGCTACTTACCTGTCTGTGAGATTTTGCAAATTGGTTTCAGCGTTTTCTGTATTACAGCAGTGATTAAACTTCAAAGGCATTTAGTGGCTGTTAAATGCCTTGGGATGTCAAAGTGGCTATTTACATGGAATTTCTTTCCTTAGCATACGGCTTTCCCAATCAGGAAAAAAAAGTTGTGATCCCTGAGAGCTACCAATCAATCGGAGGCTAACAGCTCTCCATTGCTACCAGTACCACCAGGGACTGGGGGATTGCTACCGGTAAAACATCATTGCTTTTAATCAAGGCAAAGACCTAGACCAAACATGAGGGCAAAAATGGAGTCAAAAGGAGGTGGTTGATAGTTGTGGGGATTCAGGACTCTGCATTCTCTTGCTTGATCAATCCCTGCACCCATCCACCATCTCCAAATACACCTACTGGATGAGGCATTAAGTTCTATCTTTACTTATCTAAAATGTAATTTTCATTAAAGTCCAGATAGCTGTACATGCTTTCTTGGAAATCCTCCAACTCTACTTCCTACTTTATTAAACTTGTGGCTGTTCCTTCCCATCAACTGTATCAATCAAGTTTAGTGAGACACCATTCTTCAGAACTCTCAAAATGATCCTCCATTGTTCTCATATTTACTGCCATGCTCAGGGCTGTAATCCTGACAGTTCACTCTGCTGTTTTGACACCAGCTATGAATGGGTGAAGTTTGGGCTGAAATAAATTTGTACCTTCCTCAATAATTGCTGTTTAGTAAGCAGTTAATAAGTTTAAAATGCATTAACACCTGCCTTAGAAATACTTAAACCCAAGAACAAATGTATAAAAGTTAACGCCTGCTTAATTAATGGCAAGTACACATTTCTACTCCTTAATACACAATTAATATGTGTGCTAGCTGTAACACACTGAGTAAATTGCACTCCCATTGGGCTGAGTATTTTTTAAGCATGCTTTTTTAGCACTCTAGCTAATGCTTTCACATAAATTCTTGCCTTTGTTATTTTGGCATAGTCATTCCCTCCTGGGTCTTTTTTTTTGCAGACAGGAATTTATGCAAACATTTTAACCATTGTGCTAAAAATAGTACACAGGGAAATTTGCACTTACACCACACTACCAATAACACACATCTGAATGCAATCAAAACATTCTTAAAGTATTTTTTCCAGCCTGCCATTCTTAATCTTAGAAGTAGCATGATAAAATAATATGTAAACTAAATATTGATTTTAATAAAAGTGAATGTGAATGGATTATGGCAGCCTTTCCATATAGTCCTCGAGATAGAAGTAACAACAATCTGGGGGCACTTTGTGAATTGACATTGCTTCTACTACAAGATTCATGATTTGTATAAGTGAGTGTGATGCATTTTATTAAAGTGGACATTTCCAGTGAAAAAATTAACTCAAGCATAGTGAGTTCACAAAACATTTGAAAGTGTTCTTTCATTTTTTTAAATTCCACATGACTGCCAAGAAAATAGTCTTTTTAGTATGAGGTGCAGCATCATTTTAATGCATGGAATTAACTGTCTTGTGGCCTGATGCTGTTAGTAGAATCTGTCTCTTTGAATTAATGACTATAGGTTGTTAAAAATGTAAAAAGAGAGGGGGTCCCATATATCTTTTTGAAAAACCCATTACTTTCCAAATTATTCAAAAGCATTTCATAACTGGCAATTTAAACTGAACTCGAGAACAGAAACGTGAGGAAGACACGTTGGTTTATATAGAACAAACATATGCTTACATTTGATTTTATACCCACAATCTATCATGTTACGGTCATAATTGATGCATTAATTTTGATGCAGTGGGCTGAAAATGATGGAACTAAAGTGTGAAATGTGTAACTAATGGCAAGTTTATTGTAGTGGATTTGCAACTAAAAAAGACAGTTCCCTATTTGCAAGATGCATTTTTTTTCTGCATTGACTTCAACAATAAACAATCTTTTATTGCAGAATTTTTTGTATTTCACAAAAGGTATGCAATTCCTAAAGCTCATCTCTCTCAAATAAAAAAAAACGCAAATCAGCAAATTATTGCAGCAGTGACCAAGTTGATAGATGAAGGAAAGCCTGTTGATATCATATACATGGACTTTAGTAAGGTGTTTGATAAGGTTCCACATGGTAGACTAATGAAGAAAGTGAAGTCACATGGTGTGCAGGGTGTTCTAGTTAGGTGGATAAAGAACTGTTTGAGCAACAAGAGACAGTAGTAGTTGAAGGGAGTTTCTCGAAATGGAGAAAGGTGACCAGTGGTGTTCCACGGGGGTCAGTGTTGGGCCACTGTTGTTTGTAATATACATAAATGATCTGGAAGAGGGCACTGTTGGTATGATCAGCAAGTTTGCAGATGACACGAAGATTGATGGAGTAGCAGAAAGCACAAGGGACTGTCAGAGAATACAGGAGGTTTAGATAGACTGGAGAGTTGGCAGAAAAGTGGCAGATGGTTTTCAATCCAGACAAATGTGAGGTGATGCATTTAGGCAAGACTAATTCTAGAGCGAATTATACAATGAATAGAAGAGCCTTGGGAAAGGTTGATGGGCAGAGAGATCTAGGAGTGCAGGTCCATTATACCCTGAAGTTTGCTGCACATGTGGATGGAGTGGTCAAGAAGGCATTTATTATGCTTGCTTTCATTGGACAGGGTATTGAGTATAAGAGCTGGCAAGTCATGTTAAAATTGTACAAGATATTGGTTCAGTCGCATTTAGAATACTGTGTACATTTCTGGTCGCCACATTACCAAAAGGAAGTGGATGTTTTGGAGAGGGTGTAGAGAAGGTTTACAAGGATGTTGCCTGAGATGGAAGGTGCTAGCTATGAGGAGAAGTTGAGAAGGTTAGGTTTATTTTCATTAGAAAACAGGAGATTGAAGGGGGACCTGATTGAGGTTTACAAAATCATGAAGGGTATAGACCGGGTGGAGAGAGACAAGCTTATTCCCAGGGTGAAGGATTCAGTAACAAGAGGTCACTCTTTCAATGTGAGAGGTGGAAAGTTTAAGGGAGATACACACGGCAAGTACTTCACACAGAGGGTGATGGATGTTTGGAATGCGTTGCCAGCAGAGGTGGTAGAGGCAGGCTCGGTAGATTCATTTAAGATGCTTCTGGACAGATGCATGAGTGGTGGGGAGCAGAGGGATACAGATGCTTAGGAATTGGGCGACAGGTTTAGACAGTTGATTTGGATCGGCTCAGGCTTGGAGGGCCGAAGAGCCTGTTCCTGGACTGTAAATTTTCTTTGTTCTTTCTTGCTGTGGTTCTGTTCGCCGAGCTGGAAGTTTTTGTTGCAAACGTTTCATCCCCTGTCTAGGTGACATCCTCAATGCTTGGTAGCCTCCTGTGAAGCGCTCTGTGGTGTTTCCTCCAGTATTTATAGTGGCCTGTCCCTGCCGCTTCCGGTTGTCAGTTTCAGCTGTCCGCTGTAGTGGCCGGTATATTGGGTCCAGGTCGATGTGTTTGTTGATGGAGTTTGTGGATGGCACTCTATAAATGCCGGAGGAAACACCACAGAAGCGCATCACAGGAGGCTCCCAAGCACTGAGGATGTCACCTAGAC
>NC_057723.1:60825686-60841828 GCF_004010195.1 Chiloscyllium plagiosum | reverse complement strand
ACTACCATTATAGGGCAAGCCAAAGAAAGAACAGCCAGGGAATTCCTAGAAGCTTGGCACTCATCCACAAACTCCATCAACAAACACATTGATCTGGACCCAATATACCGGCCACTACAGCGGACAGCTGAAACTGACAACCGGAAGCGGCAGGGACAGGCCACTATAAATGCCGGAGGAAACACCACAGAAGCACTTCACAGGAGGCTACCAAGCAATGAGGATGTCACCTAGACAGGGGACAAAACGTTTGCAACAAAAACTTCCAGCTCGGCGAACAGAACCACAGCAACGAGCACCCGAGCTACAAATCTTCTCACAAACTTTGTTCTTTCTTTGTTCTTTGTTCAGTGCTCAGCTTTCAATCCCATACGTTACTTAGCGATGGAATTAAGTCATACCCACTGAATCCCTAACACCTTAATTTTCTAGTTCAGATTTTGCATTATTCAAAAGGCCAAAGTATAGAATCCCATAAAGCTCCCACACAAAGTGTGAAAGCAAGTGATCAGCAATATTAATGTATGACTGACTGCTGGGGACTCTATTGAAATTGGTGTTCAATTTTAGAAGAAGCCATTGTCAGTAATCAGGCGACTGTCCTACTTATGCATTTTATATGACATCATATGCTCATCCCTTCAGATCAGTATTGAGCACAAATATACAATGCAACAAAAAAGTACGTCATGGTCCACGAGGAACTAATTCAAGTAGATCATTACTCGCATGCTTGCAAATTGTGTACCTCAACATAAATAAATACTGTGAGAGTTAATGCAGAAAATACACATTCTACAGAACTGTGTAGCAATTCAGATGAAGTCAACTAAATAGAGCCACAGAATCATACAACATGTGAACAGCCCCTTCAGTCCAACGAGCTGACCATGTTCCCAAACCAAACTAGTCCCACTTGCCTATCTTTGGTCCATATCCCTCCAAACCTTTCCTATTCATGTACTTATTCAAATGTCATCTAAATAATGTAACTGTACCTGCATCCACCACTTCCTCTGGCAGTTCATTCCACATACGAATGTGTAAAAATGCTACCTCTTATGTTCTTAGATTAGATTAGATTAGATTACATTACAGTGTGGAAACAGGCCCTTCGGCCCAACAAGTCCACACCGACCCGCCGAAGCGAAACCCACCCATACCCCTACATTTACCCCTTACCTAACACTACGGGCAATTTAGCATGGCCAATTCACCTGACCCTGCACATCTTTGGACTGTGGGAGGAAACCGGAGCACCCGGAGGAAACCCACGCAGACACGGGGAGAACGTGCAAACTCCACACAGTCAGTCGCCTGAGGCGGGAATTGAACCCGGGTCTCAGGCGCTGTGAGGCAGCAGTGCTAACCACTGTGCCACCGTGCCGCCCACAAATATCTTTTTAAACCTTTTTCCTCTTGCCTTAAAAATATGCCCCCTAGTTTTGAACTCCCATACCCGAGTGAAAAGACCTTTGCAATTCACCTTACCCATGCCTGTCATGATTTTATGAACCTCCATATGATCACCTCTCAACCAGTGAAAGAAGTCCCAGCCATTCCAGCCTATCATTAAAACTGAAATCTTCCATTCCTGGCAAAATCTTGGTAATCTTTTCTGAACCCTCTCCAATTTAATAATATCCTTCCTATAGCAGGGTGACCAGAACTGTATACAGTGCTCCAGAAGAGGCCTTACCAACCTTAACATCTCAAATAAAGAAGAATTAAGAAGTTGACAGCCGAAGAAGCATTTACTTTACCAACAAGAACATTTAAATTAATGCTAAACATTGTCTTTTCCATGACCATTTTAAATGACAAGCCATACAATAAAATAAATAATGAACAGTTTCAAGCAAATTGGCTTTCTATCAACAAGCTCTGACAAAATATGTGTGTCCAGGACTAACGCTGATATTAGGAACTGAATATGAAGTAGATACTGATCATGATAAAAAGGAAGCCTTTAAAAATCAACAAAAGGCAATTAAAAAAGCAATGAGAGTAGGAGGAGGGGAGAAGATGAAATATAAGGGTAGTACCATGAAGAATATTGCCAGTTTTTTTCAGATCTAAATAAGATAAGAGAAAGGCATGCAAGAATTTTGGATCACTGTAAAATGAGGCAGGAGAATTAGCAATGGTATAGAAGACACCAGTAGCATATCAGAACTTCAAGAGGATCAGAGGGCAGAGGTGAGTGCAATGGCCATCACTAAGGTGAAGGGGCTGGGAAAGCTGAAAGGTCTGAAAGTGGAAAAATCATCCAACCCAGATGGACTATATCCCTGGCTACTGAAGGAGATAGCTGGGGAGATTATAGAGGCTTAGCAGTGATCTTTCAGAAACCACCAGAGGCAGGGAAGGTCCCAGAGGACTGGCAAATGGCTTGTGTAGCACTCTTGTTTAAGAAGGGAAAGAGGCAGAAGACAGAGAAAGACAGGCAGAAGATAGGCAGGTCAGCTTGGCCTTGGTAGTTGGTAGGATTTTAGCATCCATTATTAAGGATGAAATTGCAAGTACTTGTAAATGCATAGTAAAATAGATTTGAGTCAGCATAGCTTCATCAAGGTGAGGTCATGCATGACAAATCTGTTAGAGTTATTTGAGGAAGTAAGGAGCAAATTAGACTAAGGAAGGCAAGTGGGTGTAATTTATTTGGATTTTCAGTAGGCCTTTGATAAGGTGCCACATAGGAAGCTACTAAATAAGACCAGAGCCCTGGTGTTAGGGGCAAGATACAGACAGGAATAGAGGATTGGCTGACTGGCAGAAGGCAAAGAGTGGGGATAAAGAGGTCTTCATTAGGGTGATAGACAGTGACTAGTGGAGTTCTGCTGGGGTTAGTGTTGGACCCGCAACCATTCATTTTATACATTAACAATCTGGACAAAGGAATTAAGGATATTGTTGTGAAATTTGCAGATGATATAAATGGAGGGGCAGGTAATGTTGAGGAAGTGGAGAGGTTGCAGAAGGACTTTAACAGGCTAGGCGAGTGGGCAAAGAAACAGCAGATGGAATAAATTGTGGGAAAGTGTGATGTTATGCACTTTGGTGAGAAGACCAGATATGTAGTCAAATTTCTAAATGGGAAAAGAAATCTGAAACACAAAGGAACTTAGGTGTTTTAATTCAAGATTCTCTTAATTTTAGTATGTAGGTTCCATTGGCAGTTGGGAAGGCAAATACATTAGCATTCATTTCAAGAGAGCTATGGTGCTAGAGCAGAGATGTACTGCTGAGGTTGCAGAAGGCTCTGCTCACACCACAGTTTGAATATTATGAACAGTTTTTGGTCTCATATCTAAGGAAGAATGTGCTGGCATTGAAAGGGGTCCATAGTAGGCTTACGAAGACGATTCTGTGGATGAATGGCTTGTCATATGAGGAGTGGTTGAGGATTCTGGGTCTGTTCTTGAAGAAGTCTCGAAGGATGAGGAGGACTTCATTGAAACTTACTTAGAGACCTGAATTGAGTATACATAGAGAAGATACTTTCGCTAGTAGGTGAGACTAGAACCCAACAGCAAAGTCTTAGAGTATACTGATAACCCTTATGAACTGAGATAAGGAGAAATTTCCACAGCTAGTCTGTGGTGAATCTGTGGAACTCAATGTCATAGAAAGCTGTGGAGGCCAAGTCACTGAATGCATTTAAGACAGAGAGATCTAAGGAGAAGGCAGGAGAATGGGGTTGAGAATCATATCAGTCATGAATGAATGACTTGATTGGCTGAATGGCCTAATTCTGCTCTTCTATCTTCAGGTCTTATGGTTGGGGAATTGGAGTTTGCAACAAAAACTTCCAGCTCGGCGAACAGAACCACAGCAGGAGAATGGGGTTGAGAAACATATCAGTCATGAATGAATGACTTGATTGGCTGAATGGCCTAATTCTGCTCTTCTATCTTCAGGTCTTATGGTTGGGGAATTGGAGCTGTGCTTCAGCCCCTTTCACTCAGGAATCTGATGCAAGGCTCATTCAATCCCTCATGCTGGAAATATATCTTTTATACAATTAAAGATTCTCCATTGCTCCTGTATTTCTCAGCAGTACATTCACATGAGAGAGCCATAGGATTTCTGCTGTGCACTTGAAACCTTAATATTTCCTTTATGTGCAATAACATTGTCCTTCACTTACAATAGCAAAGACAAAGGTGACTTGATGGGTTTTAGTTACTGTGCAGGAAAATTTGTATTCTGGTTAATCTCACAGCATAAGCAATTGACAAGTTACTCAAACTACAGCTGTTTTATTGATATAAGGTGATCAGACAGCATCACCTTTGGTAAGCAGAAATTATTGCTGGGCAGGCTTCAAAACAGGTCACATGACCTATTTTATTTATCCTAATTTTAAGACATCTTCCGTGGACATAACATTCTTATAAACCTCATATTTATAACACATATCTGGAATGGATGGGCTGTCATTTGAGAAGACATTAGCTTGTTTGAGCCTGAATTTGCTTGAGCTTAAAAAGTTGAGAGGTGGATCTGATTGAAACATTACATTCTGACAGGGCTGGAAAGACTGGGGGGTTGGGGGAGTGCAGTGGGGAAGGGGTTCCTTCCCTAGTTGTGGCGTCTGGAAGTAGGGTACACCGTCTGAGGATATGGGCTAGGCCATTTACAGTAGCATATAATGTAAATTTATTGTCACATGTAGTTTTACATGAAAAATACGGAGAAAAGTTTTGTAAGCTGCCCCACATCGGTGCCACCATCAATGACAAAAGTCATACGTAATAACAACAAATAAATAAAATTAAGAAAAAGTTTATCACAGTTCAGTTAACAGCTCCTGGGCTCGGGGAAAGTTGGTTTAGGAATGATGGAATACCCTGAAGAAACAGCTGGGACAAGACCGTCACACTGGGCCGCTGGATACTGGACTGGAAACCTCCACCATAGAAGACCGCGATGCAAGGCTGAGACTGCCATTCCTGGACAGGACTGCCTGTCAGGCCACTGGAATATCTGGATTCTGAAGATGAAAAAGACCTTTACACAGTGATGAGACTTCCATGCTGGGACAAGACCATCATACTGGAGACTACCACACATGGAGACTGAACAATAAGGAGACTGCCATGCCAAGCTGAGACCATCCTTCTCCTCTTTTGGACACTCGGCCTAGCTGTGGACATGGAGTCTCAGCCTAGCCTGCAAGTCCAGGTTGGTGGAGTCAGCCCGGAAACATTGGGCAATGGTGAAGCCGTGTCTTGCTTGTCCTACTGCAGCTGGAGACCCAACAGAAAAGAGAATGGAGAAAGAAAAATATACAAAAGCAAAAAGAAGAGAAAATATGAGAAAGAAAGCTGAGGGAACAAGTCCTGGGCTCAGCCCCCTTATTCTGCTGCCATCTTGAAAAAATGTTGCATGTTAAAAGAGATGGTAGGAACACTCCTACACATAAAGGATGGTAGATGTTTGGGATTCTGTTTTACAAACAGCAGTGGATGCTGGATCAGTTGCTCATTTTAAATCTAAGAGAGAGATATTTTTGTTAAGCAGAAGTATTGAAAGATGTGGGCCAAAGGCAGGTATATGGAGTCTGGATTTCATAGAATGTAGAACAGGTTAACTCCTGTTCCAAAGATGATCAAATTCACAGAAAGGGAGTTAGAAGATGGAAAGTAGTCTGTTAAATTCCACTGTGAATAAAGGTCAGCTTTGTGATTGTTTCTCTAAAGAGAGCAGATGATACAGAGTGCTCTCCATCAGGCTGTAGATAGACTGTGTATTCCTAGAACTTGTGCTGGTTAAATACATGAACCAGTTCACTGCCTTTTGAGGTATTTCTCTTCCAAATCTGCTTACTCATCCCCACCTAGCACTTTTAAAATTCATCTATGAGTCATTGAAAGATTTGGGTTACAAGGACAAAAGAAATTGGGAGCTCAGGACTGGCATCACTTGAATGGCTGGCTGCGTCTACCAGATGCTCACAGCCAGCCACTTGGCCCGTGACTACTCTACCACAAGTATGCCACAGTTCAGTGGGAAGGACCTCAATATATTACAGCACTGCTTCAGTGCAACCATGACTTCCCCAGATAATTCTCTAAAACTGGGGGAACATCAGTGAACGAGCACTCTTTCAGTGTACACTTTTAAACTGTATAGAAAGCATCTCTACTCTTTTAAACTGAAAGGAAATCTCTCTATATATTCTATTAAAATAAAACTAATAAACTGAGTTTAAACTGACTGCTGAGAGGATATGGGATGAAATCCCACCAGGGCAGCTGCTGAAATTTTAAATTCAATTCATGTGAGTTTGAAATCTGAAAACTAACGGTGACAGTCATGGATTGTCATTAGGATCACATTTGGTTAAATGATGTCCTTGAAGGAAGAAACTCTGCTGTCCTTAACTGATTTGGGCTAGTTGTAACTCCAGACCTATGGTGATGCGGTCAATTCTGAAATGACTAAGCAAGCCACTAAGTTCAAAGGGGGCAGCTAGGGATGGGCAAACAGTGCTGGCACTGCCAGCAATGCCCACATCCCATGGAAGCATAAATTGAAATTCTGCTGATGTGCAGCTCTTCCTGTTTGTCTCCCACCCTCTCTTATGTTCTAGCATCATACTACTCTCCCCTCTGCAGTGGACAAACTCCACATTGCAATCTTCTTGCCCATTGTGGGGGTGGGGGGTGGGGGAGGGTGGTGTTGAAGCTGTCCTCCCACAAAGGACAGCCATTTGCAGGGACAATCACTAAATGCTGCTACTAGGCAGCCGCTGACTTATCTGATGGTGCATTTGAAGGTCATTTCCCTAGGATGGGGAGTCCAGAACTAGAGGGAATAGGTTTAATGCGAGAGGGGAATGATTTAAAAGGTGGGTTGGGATCTCTGGTTGGCATGGATGAGTTGGACCGAAGGGTCTGTTTCCATGCTGTACCTCTCTATGACTCAATGAATTTGTAAATGTCTTTACCTAGTGAGTGGAGAGAACACGGGACTAACTCCCACATGGTGTCTTTGAGGTACATAATGCTGACGTATTCAGGGTCATGTATGGAAAGCTGGATGAGGGAGAAAGGAACAGAAAGACAGTTGGGCGGGGGGTTAGATGAAGGGAGGGTGGTAGGAAGATGCATGTGTGGAGGATGGGGAATCGAGAACTAGAAGGCATTAATTTAAGGTAAGAGGGGAAAGAGAAAAAGGGAATCCGAGGGGTAACATTTTTAACAGAGATGGGATGAACTGCCAGTGGAAGTGGTTGAGGCGGGTACATTAACAACATTTAAAAGGGTTTTGGATAATACATGGACAGGATCGAATTAGAAGGATATAGGCCAAGTTCAGGGAAATGAAGTTAATGTAGATGGACATTTTGGTTGGCATGGATCAGTTTGTGCCAAAGGGTCTGTCTCTCCATTCTGTAGGGTGCTGTGATTCTATGATGCTATGATTTCTCATACTGTTTCCATCTGTAGCTTTGTCACAGTCAGGAAGCGTCCCAGGATATACTTGCTGTAACACCTCAGTTGCCTGATTTTTGACTACCTTTTCAACCATGGTAGGCATAACTGCCACCTGTGACCCAGCTATATTATTACCAAGGATAAATTGGATTCCTGGAACCAAGAATTTCTCTATTACTCCTATCAGCACTTCACGACTTTTCCCCGGACTCTTCAAGCTCACTTTACATAATGGAGTACTGCTCTTCTTATCAAGAATTCCACATATTACCACCTTTTCTGGCAATACTCGTTCTGAATTTCATATCTCTTCATCTCTCACCAGAAAAGATTGATTTGCTGTATATCTCTTAAAATTTTAATTTCTTCACCTTCTTCTGGCATACATGAGTAAACCTTACATCGAACATAGAACATAAAACAGTACAGCGCAGTGCAGGCACTTCGGCACCTTGATGTTGTGCCAATCTTTTATCTTACTCTAAAGATCAAACTAACCACGTACCCTACAATATACTATAATTCATGTGCCCATTCAAGAGTTGCTTAAATATTCCAAATGTCTCTGACTCTACTAACCATTGCTGGCAGTGCATTCCACACACCCACCAGTTTCTCTGTAAAGAACATACCTTTGACATCTCCCATAAACCTTCCTCCAATCACCTTAAAATTATATCCCCTCGAGATAATCATTCCTGCGATGGAAAAATATCTCCAGCTATCCAATCCATCTATGCCTCTCATCATCTTGTATAACTCGAACAAGTTACCTCTCATGCCTCTTTGTTCCAAACTCTAGCTCCTTCAACCTTTCTTCATAAGATATGCCCTCCGGCCCAGGCAGCATCCTGGTGAATCTCCTCTGCACCCGGCCTTAATCCTTCCTATAATGAGATGATCAGAACTGAACATAACATTCCAAGCATGGTCTGACCAGGGCTTTAGAGCATTGCAGCATAACTCGCGGCTCTAAAACTCAATCTCCCTGTTAATGAAAGCCAACACGTCATTCGCTTTCTAAACAACCCTATCAACTTGGGTGGCAGCTTTGAGGGATCTATCAATGTGGACCCCAAAATCCCTCTGTTCCTCCACAGTGCCAATACTCCTGCCTTTAACCCTGTAATCTGCATTCAGATTCAACCTTCCAAAATGAATCACTTCAACTTTTCCAGGTTGAACTCCATCTGCCATTTATCAGCCCAGCTCTGCATCCAATCAATGTCCCATTGCAACCTACAACAGCCCTCCATACTATCCACAACTCCACCAACCTTTGTGTCATCAGCAAACTTACTAACCTGCCCTTTCACTTCCTCATCCAAGTCATTCATAAAAATCACAACGAACAGAGGTGCCAAAGCAGATCCCTGTAGAACACCACTAGTCACTGAGCTCCAGGCTGAATACTTTCCATCTACTACTGCTCTCTGTCTTCCAAGGGCCAGCCAATTTTGCATACAGACAGCCAAATTTCCCTGTATCCTATGCCTTCTTATTTTTTGAATGAGCTACCTTGGTGAACCTTATCAAATGCTTTGCTAAAATTGATATATCATTTGCGAAAACCAATTGGATTTAAAATAGTGATGGAAAAGGATAGACCAGATCTAAAAGTTGAAGTTCTAAATTGGAGAAAGGCCAATTTTGATAGTATTAGGCAAGAACTTTCAAAAGTTGATTGGGGGCAGATGTTTGCAGGTAAAGGGACAGCTAGAAAATGGGATGCCTTCAGGAATGAGTTAACGAGAATCCAGAGAAAGTATATTCCTGTTAGGGTGAAAGGAAAGGCTGGTAGGTATAGGGAATGCTGGATGACTAAAGAAATTGAGGGTTGGTTAAGAAAAAGAAGGAAGCATATGTAAGTTATAGACAGGATAGATTGTGTGAGTCCTTAGAAAAGTATAAAGGCAGTAGGAGTATACTTAAGATGGAAATCAGGAGGGCAAAAAGGGGATATGAGGTAGCTTTGGCAAACAGAGTTAAGGAGATTCCAAAAGGTTTTTACAAATACATTAAGGACAAAATTGTAACTAGGGAGAGAATAGGGCCCCTCAAAGATCAGCAAGGCGGCCTTTATGCGGAGCCACAGAAAATGGGGGAGATACTAAACGAGTATTTTGCATCGGTGTTTACTGTGGAAAAGGATATGGAAGATATAAAAAGTAGCAAAATAGATGGTGACACTTCCAAAATGTCCAGATTATAGAGGAGGAAGAGCTGGATGTCTTGAAATGCTAAAAGGTGGATAAATCCCCAGGACCTGATCAGGTGTACCCTAGAACTCTGTGGGAAGCTAGAGAAGTGATTGCTGGGTCTCTTGCTGAGGTATTTGTATCATCGATAGTCACAGGTGAGGTGCCGGAAGACTGGAGGTTGGCTAACGTGGTGCCACTGTTTAAGAAGGGTGGGAAGGACAAGCCAGGGAACTATAGACCAGTGAGCCTGACGTTGGTGGTGGGCAAGTTGTTGGAGGGAATCCTGAGGGACAGGATGTACATGTACTTGGAAAGGCAAGGACTGATTAGGGGTAGTCAACATGGCTTTGTGAGTGGGAAATTATGTCTCATAAATTTGTTTGAGTTTTTTGAAGAAGTAACAAAGTACATTGATGAGAGCAGAGTGGTAGATGTGATCTATATGGACTTCAGTAAGGCGATCGTCAAGGTTCCCCATGGGAGACTGGTTAGCAAGTTTAGATCACATGGAATAAAGGAAGAACTAGCCATTTGGATACAGAACTGGCTCAAAGGTAGAAGACAGAGGGTGGTGGTGGAGGGTTTCTTTTCAGACTGGAGGCCTGTGACCAGTTGAGTGACACAAGGATAGGTGTTGGGTCCTTTACTTTTTTTCATTTACATAAATGAGTTGGATGCGAGCATAAGAGGTACAGTTAGTAAGGTTGCAGATGACACCAATGTTGGAGGTGGGTTAGTGGACAGCGAAGAGGGTTACCTCAGATTACAACAGGATCTTGACCAGATGGGCCAATGGGCTGAGAAGTGGCAGATGGAGTTTAATTCAGATGAATGTGAGGTGCTGCATTTTTTGAAAGCAAATCTTAGCAGGACTTATACACTTAATTGTAAGGTTCTAAGGAGTATTACTGAACAAATAGGTCCTTGAAAGTGGAGTCGCAGGTAGATAGGATAGTGAAGAAGGTGTTTGGTATGCTTTCTTTTATTGGTCAGAGTATTGAGTACAGGAGTTGGGAGGTCATGTTGCGGCTGTACAGGACATTGGTTAGGCCACTGTTGGAATATTGCATGCAATTCTGATCTCCTTCCTATTGGAAAGATGGTGTGAAACTTGAAAGGGTTCAGCAAAGATTTACAAGGATGTTGCCAGGGTTGGAGGATCTGAGCTACAGGGAGAGGCTGAACAGGCTGGGACTGTTTTCCCTGGTGCATCGGAGGTCGAGGGGTGACCTTATAGAGGTTTACAAAATCATGAGAGGCATGAATAGGAGAAATAGACAAAGTCTTTTCCCTGGGGTTGGGGAGTCCAGAACTAGAGGGCATAGGTTTAGGGTGAGAGGGGAAAGATATAAAAGAGACCTATGGGCAATATTTTCACACAGAGGGTGGTAAGTGTATTGAATGAGCTGCCAGAGGACGTGGTGGAGGCTGGTACAATTTAAGAGACATTTGGATGGGTATATGAATAGGAAGGATTTGGAGGGATATGGGCCAAGTGCTGGCAGGTGGGACTACATTGGGCTGGGATATCTGTTCGGCATGGATGGGTTGGACTGAAGGGTCTGTTTCCATGCTGTATATCTCTGTGATTCTATGACTCTATATACTACAACAAACTGTTCTACCTTCATCACTGCATTTTTTCACATCTTCAAAAAATTCAATAAGGGTTGTGATGCATGAGCTGCCCCTCACAAAGCCTTGCTGACTATGTCTTAAAAGCTTTTCCAAATAGTCGTAAATCCTATCTCTCAGAACCCTTTCTAATAATTTGCCCACCATTGATGTAAGACCGACTTGTCTGTAATTCCCAGGGGTATCCTTATTCCCTTTCTTGAACAAGGGAATAACATTTGCCATCCTCCAACCATCTGGTACTACTCCAGTGGACAATGAGGATGCGAAGATCATCGCCAAAGGCAAGGCAATCTCTTTCCCCACATCCCGTAGTAACCTTGAGTATATCCCATATCACCCAGGGGACTTATCTGTCCTCATGTTTCCAAAATTTCCAGCACATCCTCCTTCTTAACATCAACCTGTTTGAGCATATCAGCCTGTTTCACGCTGTCCTCACAGATGACAAGGTCCCTTTCACTCGTGAATACTGAAGTAAAGTATTCATTAAGGATCTCGTCTATCTCCCCCAACTCCAGGCACAAGTTCCCTCCACTATCCCTGATCAGCCCTATTCTCAATCTGACCATCCTTTTGTTCCTCACATAAGTGTTGAACGCCTTGGAGTTTTCCTTAATGCAACCCACCAATTCTTTTTCATGCCCCCTTCTAGATCTCCTAAGTCCATTCTTCAGTTCCTTCCTGGTTAACTTGTAACCCTCTAGACCCCTGTCTGATCCTTACCTACTTTTGCAAATAAAGTCTTTAAAGAGATTTGGCACTTACTTCTCAACCAACCAGATTGTACATTCTTTTGTCATTTTATTTTTTAGCTTCCAATATGCATTCCTTCATCACTTCAGTAAAATTGGCTTATCCTGTTTTCCCAAATCCTTCTTCCGGGTGCTTTCTTTAAACCATGAACATTGCATCTTCATGTGGGCTATTTTATTGCAGTGAAAACACCTGAACTTTTTAAATTTCTCTTTCCTCCTCATAGTTTATCACAGGATAAAAAGGAACCTATCTCTATTATCTCCAATGAGATATCTTTTTCCCTCACCACCTGCGTATTTCTCGTTCCCCAATTACCAGCCCTCACAAATTGCAATTGGTATCGGAATCCAAACTTTGATTTATGAACTCATGATCATATATCAGTTCCACTGCTAATCTTCAAGTTTTAACTCTCTTAATTTCCACATGAGTTGTCATTATTTCAGGAAGTGAGTTCTTAAACTCCTCCAGAATAATTGTTTCTCATATACCATCATGTGTTTGATCTACTTTTAGCATCTTTATCCATCTATCAACAGTACTTTTGTTTGATCCTTTCAAACTCAATGTGCGTTTAATTACATCCCTCCTTAGATTCCCCAAATATTGTCTGTAGGTTTCTGGTACTAGTTCATACGCACTTTAGATAGCATTTTCACCTCATTTTATTTCCCAGATACCTTATTTGATAGTAATGCAAATACTTCACCAGCTCTACCTACCAACTTTGAATCAACAAAGTTACATTAACCACCTGACGAAGGAGCGGCACTCCGAAAGCTACTGCTTCCAATTAAACCTGTTGGACTATAACCTGATGTTGTGTGATTTGTAACTTTGTATCCTCCAGTCCAACACAGGCATCTCCAAATCTTGAATTAACAACACCTACATGGTCACTGGCCATGTCATTTATTTAGCATTTTCTCAAATGAAATAATAAACTATTCTACATCTTCTTGTGGAACAAATGCAATATTTGGACATATTTAAACAGATCCCCACTGGGCCTTTGGCTAAGATGGGACTGCTCATGATCACTGTCCTCATCACTACTCTTACTTTTCACCTCCAGCTCTGCTATTTTAAGACAACTTCCAGTTTCAGTTCTAACCTCTGAAGTTCAAAAATGCACTCTTTCTCCCTTTCTTCTGCAAGGGCCATCTGTTCCTGTTCTTTTTCTTCAGTTAGAGCTATTCTCTCTTTCTGCTTTTGAGCTGCTTTCAAACATAATGAAAACTGATTTATTTCCTTTACAGGTTCAAGCTGCTTCATTTGCATTTGAATTTTAACCATTTTTAAACGTCTGATAGTATTCCTGGCAATTGTAAATGCAGCATGATTGCCATAACTATCTCTCCTTTCCTCGTCGACGAGGGCTACTTTCGCTTGTTTACCAATTCTGAAAGGATTGCCTTGCTCACTTTCTGTAAAACTCCTGAAGTGACTTGTTCTACTCCCAGGAAATTTTTAGTGAATGAAAGAGCTATTATCACACAAGGCACACCCTGTTGAAACCAACCGAATTCAACACCTGACTTAAAAAAAATTAACATTCGCCCTCACTGCCTTTGAATCCAATAAACCTAAACCCAACCCAGCATTAGAGATTTGGATGCAGACAAGAACCCGTAATTTGTTATAGATCAGACCAAAGTTTCTCAAAATTAAGTAAGATAGCTTAGACCCTAACCTTTTCTTATGTTAAAGACTGGTGACAGGCATTGCATTCCAGATGCAATTCATTGGTTAACCTACCAGACTTGAAGTAAAACACACTTTATTCATACACTATCGTTAAACAACAAAAGAAAGAAGAACCAAATACAGAAATTGCTGAAAAAGCTCAGCAGGTCTGGCAGCATCGGTGAAGAGAAATCAGAGTTAATGCTTTAATCCGGTGATCCTTTCTCAGAAAAGGAAGAAGAAATTTGAATAACTTAATGCTACTGGAAAATTTAACAGGATAATAAATCATTTAAATATTAAACAGTAACTGTTCCAATATAGTAATATTTTATAAACATACCTTTGGCAAAAGGAAAACTCAGTAAAATAGATTGTCTCACAGGCAATTCTACAGTCCAGGAGAAAGAAAACATCAAAAGAAAACTTTGAGAGTAGCAGGAGAGATGTATGCGGCTCCTAAACCCAGTGTTTAGACCCCAGCAACAGCTACTGAAAATTTAAAACTAAAAATCCTGGTTCTGTAGGAGCTTCACCCCACCCATTCAGGCTGTTTTATCTTTCCAACTTTAAAAAAAAGCTGCAAAGCTTCACAATCTGTTTATTTTAGTGGCCCTGTGTATATAGCTCAACACCTCTCTGTCAACATTGTTTCATTAAAAAAAGAATCAAATACACTTCTTAAAGCCACAGTGTTATCACATTATCATGATACTGCTCCCCATGTAGGGAACTACCACAATCATTATGTCCCAGGCCTTGGCAGCCTATCTGTTCCAAGTATAGAACAGTATATAGCCTATCTTAGTTGAGCATACACATCGAAAGTTATAATTCTCACTTATACTTGTGAAACCTGGAAGGTTATTTTCTGCACTGTAATCAAGACCTACAGATGACTCCATGGTTATAATCCTCTTCTACCACCTCAATCCATGGAATAGGACTATTGTACTTTAAAATAAAGTAGAATAAAGTTTTTAGTGAATGCCATTTAGAATTGGGGGCAACCTTCCTTCTTACCATCTGGCTCTGCAAAATGTACTCCTGACACCTCTCACTCTACCCCCAGCATTCCAAACCCTCAGTGAATCTGCTTCCTTGTGAGTCTTTTTGCAAAATCTGTACAAGTTCTTCAAATGAAGAGTTCATCCTACTCCACACTGCTTTTCCTCTGTAACCATTATATTCTTCCTTTTCAGGTAATAATCTAATTTCCCTTTGAAGGCTGTGACTGAAGTTTTTTCTATCACATTTTCTGCCACTGCATTCCAGATAACCACCATTTTCTCAGAGGCATCAGAGATGGGCAATAAATTTTGACACAGCCAGTAACATCCACATCCGATGAATGAATAAAAATAAAACACTTTCAAATATCCTGTCAACACTTTATTCTCCAAGCAAAATGATCATGCTGTTTGTAGTCTATCTTAATAGCCAAAGATTGTCATTTTTGAAATCAATCTTGAATATTTTCTGCACTCCATCCAATGCCTTTGCATATTTTTTTAACTGTGGTAGTGCTCCATTTAAGACCAAACCTATGTTACATGCACTCTGTGTACTGACTAATGATGCCTAGAACATTGAATAATCTCTCAACTTGTCCAGCCACCTTCAATGACACAATGCACATTTGTCCTTCTTCTCCTATACCTTTCTAGAGTTGTTCTCTTTGTTTTAGATTGTCTCTCTGTATTGATCATCCCAAAATTACTCAATTGATACTTCTTTGCGTCAAACTTTATTTGCTACTTCCTGCACAATGCACACAAAAAAGGGAAGTTCAGGCAGAGAAATTTTTAAAACGTTTTTAAAGATTAAGTTCAGAAGTTCAGAAATAATTTTGCCCATTCACTCTGTTCTGGTACAAACATCTGGCCCTTTTTTGATTCTGGGTAATCCAAGATGGAGGACGGGAAAGATTTCTGGCTGTAAGAGCTGATCCTTTTTTTGAGGTATTTTAGGTGTTGGAGGTGATTTCCTTGAATTCCAGGAGCAGCAATTACTGTTTTATATACTGTTGTATTGTTTTGGAACTTTGGGAAAAAAAAGTCAAAACAACAGCAGATTAAAAGGGAGAAGAGCAGACAAAGGAAGCACATGGTGAGGACAGTGCGGGAGAGAGAGAGAGAGAACCTGCACAGTTACTGCCTTTGCTGTTTGAATTCGTATATCGCTGGAGTGCATCTGGGAAAATTAACAAACAGTGAAATTCACAACTAATCTTGGAGGAACTGTTGGGTGAAGTTCACAGCACAGAATCAGATAAGTTTTAAGTCTGTCCAAGAGAAAGGCTGCAGTAGTGAGTATAGTGGATTCTTTCTTGATTATATATTTTTGGAGATAAGTCTCTTGATTAAACTTAAAATATAAGCCATAGCTATTAATTTAACCTGGGGCAGTGTTTGTA
>NC_057723.1:60752288-60822333 GCF_004010195.1 Chiloscyllium plagiosum | reverse complement strand
AGGACTTATACACTTAATGGTAAGGTCCTAGGGAGTGTTGCTGAACAAAGAGACCTTGGAGTGCAGGTTCATAGCTCCTTGAAAGTGGAATCGCAGGTAGATAGGATAATGAAGAAGGCGTTTGGAATGCTTTCCTTTATTTGTCAGAGTATTGAGTACAGGGGTTGGGAGGTTTTGTTGCAGCTGTACAGGACATTGGTTAGGCCACTGTTGGAATATTGCGTGCAATTCTGGTCTCCTTCCTATCGGAAAGATGTTGTGAAACTTGAAAGGGTTCTGAAAAGATGTTGCCAGGGATGGAGGATCTGAGTTATAAGGAGAGGCTGAACAGGCTGGGGCTGTTTTCCCTGGAGCGTCGGAGGCTGAGGAGTGACCTTATAGAGGTTTACAAAATTATGAGGGGCATGGATAGGATAAATAGGCAAAGTCTTTTCCCTGGGGTCGGGGAGTCCAGAACTAGTGGAAATAGGTTTAGGGTAAGATGGGAAAGATATAAAAGAGACCTAATGGGCAACCTTTTCACGTGTATGGATGAGCTGCCAGAGGATGTGATGGAGGCTGGTACAATTGCAACATTTAAGAGGTATTTGGATGGGTATATGAATAGGAAGGGTTTGGAGGGATATGGGCCGGGTGCTGGCAGGCGGGACTAGATTGGGTTGGGATGTCTGGTCGGTTTGGACCAAAGGGTATGATTCCATGCTGTACATCTCTATGACTCTATGACACTGGAGTATACGTTTCACGGCACTGAAGTTCACTGGGGTCGGATCCCCCAGCGGTCTGACTCTCACCGAGGTATGGGTTTCCCACACTGATTACTAATGGTGACTTTCTCTAAGGTAAGGATGTCCTTTGCACTGATTCTCAAAGGTTTAGATGCCACATGCACTGACTTACACAGTATGGCTGGAGATACTGACTCTCAGTAGACCACAGGTTCACCAGAAATTGAAGTTCTTAGTTTTCAAAGAGACAGCTTCTCAAAATGGTATAGATTTCAAACACACTTTATCGGTCTCACCACAAATAAAAGCAAGATAGAAAATAAAGCAATGTGAGGGATGGACTGGTATATGATCCATACTACAGGCAAGGAGTCAAACCACTGGGATTAGAGACTATAAATGACTGATTAAAACTCAAAAGTGTTACCTTTTGATGCAAAATAAGTTACTGATTGTTTCTTGAATGCATATGAATGCGAATGATATTATAAATTTTTGTTTGTGGCAGAAATAAGATTAGGAAAACACCTTCACAAATGATAGCACAAACAGTCCTCTATGACAGCAGGTGGTAATTCAATCAGTTTTACATTACAGATTAATAGATTTTTGCTCGATAAGATTGTGAGGATAAAGAACCAAATCGGAGATTTCTCCTGCTCAATGTAGGAGCAAATTACTGCAAATACTGGAATCCGTACTGAAAACAAAAAAAAACTGAATATCATAATTGGTCAGGCAGCATTCATAGAGACAGAGAGAGCAAGCTAATATTTTGAGTCTACATTACTCTCATTCGAGCTAAAATGAAGTGTAGAGTGGGCAGCATATGTGCAATAGTAGTTGGGGGGTTGGTATGGGAGGGTGGAGCTGGATGTTGATAGTTCTGACTGTCACCATAACCTTGTCCCACTTGAGTGGACTGTCTGTTCTTCCCAGTTTGGCAGTTAGATATACCATTGTTCTGCTATTCTCACATTCTGATCACTTAGTCTAAACTATCAACATCCTTTCTCCCCCAGCACTCCAAATCCCACTCCCCCAACTATTGCATAAATGTTGCAAGTAGAAGAAGGAAAAAAAGAAAAAAACACAAACACTATAGAGGGTTCTGCTATAACGTGATAGTTCTGTTCTTGTGCAATCTTGTGTTATAAGAAAATCACGTAATAGCAACACCATTTAAACTAATGGGGCGGGAATTGCTTTATAACCAACATGCTTTAAAAGTTCGAGCTTTAAAAATAGCATCCTCAATTCGCCAGTGGCGTTCCAGCAAATTCACATTAACAAAACACACATTATAATAGAACAACCTGTATTTATTTTCTGAGGGAATCAGACCCCACAACTGCATAATTAAATACTGAATGCCAATAGATTATTTGGCAATAATTATCAGTTATCACACTGTTACTTCTGTATGTACCAACCCTAATTTTTTCCTGCCATCTTTAATGCAGCCATAATTTCATTGAGGGGCAGACAGATGAAATGGATTGAATGGTCTATTCTGTTCATATATTTTATGGTCTTAAAGTGCAGAACTAGTGAACTTTCAGAACAGTCATGAACTGCAATGATACAAATATCTGGTTATTTAAAAGTTTTAAAAATCCATTCATGAGATGTGAATGTCACTGGCTAGCTTGCATTTATTATCCATCCCTCGTTGCCCTTGAAAAGGTGGCTACCCTTGCAGCCCATCTGTTGGGGGTTGACCTGCAATGCCATTCAGGAGAGAATTCCAGGATTTTGACCCAGCAACAGTAAAGGAATGGCAATATATTTCCAAGTCAGGATGGTGAGTGGTTTTGATTTGGTTTGATTTGAATTGATTTATTGTCATGTGTACCTAAATGCAGTGAAAATCTTTGGTTGCAAGCAGTACAAGCAGATCATAGTAAGCAAGAACATAAAGATCATAGGGTGAATCAAAGAACTTAGACAGTAAGGCATAGAAGATACAAAGCACAGGATGTGTGCCAGGCAAACTCAGCATCATTTGAAGTTAGAGAGCCCATGATCAGTCTCATAACGGCAGGGAAGAAGCTGTTCCTGCACCTGTTGGTGAATGTGTTCAAGCATCTCCATTTTTTGCCTGATGGAAAAGGTTGTTGGAGAGTATTACTGGAGTGGGATGGGTCTTTGATGATAGAAACAAAAAAAAAACTGCAGATGGTGGAAGTAGATAGGCCAATACTGTCTTCCGCTTTGCCGTGATCCTCACCCTTAATAACTTTTCCTTTTACTCCTCCCATTTCCTCCAAATCAAGGGGGTGGCCATGGGCACCAAGATGGGCCCCAGGTATGCCTGCCTCGTTGTTGACTATGTTGTACAGTCCCTTTTCAGTACCTACATAATTCTTCTCCCATTACAGCATCCTGCACCCAGCAGAACTGGAGTAGTTCAACGACTTCGCCCATAACTTCCAGCCCACCCTCAAATTCAATTCGTCCATCTCGGACATCACCCTCTCCTTTCTTGACCTCTTCATTTCCAGCGCCAATGACAGTTTCAAGATGGATATTTACTACAAACCCACAGATTCCCATAACCATCTGGACTACACTTCCTCCCACTCAGTATTCCGCAAGCACTCCATCTCGTTCTCCAAATTCCTCTGCCTCAGCCACACTTGCTTTGATGATGAGACATTCCACTCCCAATGTCCACCTATTTTGAACAACATGCTTTTCCTCCCTTTGTCATCCAGACAGCCCTTCACTGCACCACTTCTATTCCCTGGTTCAATGTTCTAAACTCACTTCCCCACCAAATGTAATGAAGATTACATTCCCCTTGTCCTCACCTACCACCCCACCAGTCTCCGTATCCAACGCACCATCCTTAAACACTTCTGCCAACTGCAACTAGACCCCACCACCAGCAGCAATTTCCCCTTCCCACACCTCTCAGCATTCCATAAGGACTGATCACTTCAACAGTCCTTGATTTGTGCCACTCTCCCCACCAACAGCCTCCCCCCCACCCCACCCCCCCACCAAGGTACCTTCCCCTGCAACTGGAAAAGATGCAAAACCTGCCAGTACACCATCCCCCTCATCTCCATCCAAGGCCCCAAACTGTCCCTCTAGGTGAGACAGAGGTTCACCTGTTGCTCTTACAACCTAGTTTACTGCATCAGCAGCTCCCAATGTGGTCCTCTCTACATTGGCGAGACCAAATGTAAACTTGAGTAACATTTTACCGAGCATCTCAACTGGGTCCACAGGGATGACCAAACCTCCTAGCCATCACCCACTTTAATTCCCATTCCCACTCCTTTTCCATTGTGACCTTCCTTGACCTCTTCTATTGCCACAGCAAACCAAACCACAAATTGGAGGAACAACTCCTCATCTTCCCCCCCGGGCAGCCAACAGCCTGGAGGACTCAACATTGAGTTCTGCAATGTCAAATAACCTTCTTCCCATCGCCCGACTCCCTTCCTAGCCTTCCATTCCACTCCTCCCAGTCACCTGTTGGATTCATTCCTCCCATTGACCAACCAGATCATACCCTTTGCCTGTCTTCACCTATCCCCACTTCACCACCCTGACCCTGCCACCCCATTTTTCTGCTGCTCCCCCCACACCCACCCCAGTCTTGAAGAAGTGTTGCACCCAAAACATCAAACTCTCCACCTCCTCATACTGCCTGTCTTTGCTGTGTTCTTCCAGCCTGTCTTGGGGGACAGATAGGTCTGTTGGAGAGGTCCTGGAGACTAGCCTTGCAGGGTATGGACGTGTAGAAGGACTGCATGTCCATAGTGACAAAGTGCTGGGGAGCCAGGGAACTGGAAGTTGCTGAAGAGGCAGAGAGCATGGTTGGTGTCACAGATGTAGGTGGGAAGTGCCTGAACCAAAGGAAGGACAATGGAGTCAAGGTAGGACAAGATGAGTTCATGGGGCAGGAGCATGCCAAGACAACGTGGTGGCTGGTGTAGTTGGGCTTGTGGACCTTGGGGACTAGTGTGGGCTGGAGTCCAAGAGTTTGGAGGCAATGGATGGGAGATCACTGGAGGCAATGAGAATATGGACAGTATGTGCGATTATGGCATGATGGGTCGCAGTGGGGTCATGGGCAAAGGGAGATAGGGCGTGTTGTTGAAGAATTGGCGTTTGACCTCTGAGACATAAAAGTCCGTTCTCCAAACTACCACTGCCCAGCCTTTGTGAGTAGGTTTGATGGTGAACCAGGGATTGGTGTGGAGAGAGTGGAGCGCTGCATGTTTGGGATAGGGGGAGGGTTGGGTTTGGAGTGGGTCGGGGGGGTAGAGAAATTGAGGCGGCCAATGTCACATTGGCAGTCTGCAACGAAGAAGTCTTGGGTGAGTACAAGGCTGACAGGGGTGTGACCAAATGGAGGAGGAATGTTGGAGGCAGGAGAAAGCATCGTCAGAGGGAGGTTGATGTCCACTCCATTAACGTAGGTATGGGCGCGTTCTCCTACTTTCTTTCTGAAGTCAAGGATCAGTTCTTTAGTTTTGTCGACATTGAGAGAGAGGTTGTTATTGCAATTTGTCACCTAGCTCTCTATCTCCTTTCTGTATTTTGACTCATTGCTGTTTGATATCTGTCTTACCGCGGTGGTGTTGTCAGCAAACTTATAGATGGTGTTTGCTTGGAATTTGCCAATGTAATTGTAGGTGCATAAGAAGTACAATAGGAGGCTGAGAATGCATCTTTGGGAGCTCCAGTATTCTCATGCAGGAGGTGCCATTGTTTGTTTACACTTATTGTGGTCTATGGGCTGATGATCCAATTGCAGAGGGTGGAGCTGAGACCTAGGTCTCATAATTTTGAGATCAGACTAGAGAGGATAATGGTGTTGAAGACAGAGCTGTAGTCAATGAGTTGGAGTCTGATGTAGGTGTCCTTGTCCAGATGTTCCAGGGATGAGTGCAAGACGAGCAAAATGACATCCGTTGTGGACCTGTTACATTGTTAGGGAAATTACAAGGGATCACGGCAGGGTGGGAGACTAGAGTTGTTGTAGGTCATGACCAGCTTATCAAAGCACATCATGATTATGGAGGTCAGAGCCATTTTCTTAGATACTGGGATGATGGTAATCTTAAAGCAGGTGCGGACTTTAGCTTGTAGGAGAGCGGGGTTAGGGAGGAACCTGCAGGTGGTAATGTTCCCAATAATCTGCTGCCCTTGTCTTTCTAGAAGGAAGTGATCATGAATTTGAAAGGTGATATCTGAGGATCTTTGGTGAATTTCTACAATGCATCTTTTGGGGCCAGATAATACATGTTGCTGCTACTCAGCATTGGTGGTGGAGGGAGTGGATGTTTTTGGGTACAGTGGCAATCAAGTAGGTTACTTATTCCTGGATAGTGTCAATCTTCTTGAGCGTTGTTGGAGCTGGACCCATCCAGGCAAGTAGGGAGTATTCCATCACACTCCTGACTTGTGCCTTGTAGATGATGGACAGACTTTAGGGGGTCAAGAGGTGAGTTCCTCTCCATAGAATTCGTACCCTCTGACCTGCTGATAAAGCCACTGCATTTCTGAGGTGAGTCTAGTTGAGATTCTCGTCAATGGTAACCCCAAGGGTGTTGATAGTGGGGAATTCGGTGAATATAAAGGAGCAGGTGGTGAGATTGTTTGTTATTGGCATTATTCATAGCCTGGCGTTTGTATGGCATGAATGTTATTTACCTCTTGTCAACCAAAACCTGGATATTGTCTAGATTTTCTTACATTTGAATATGTATTGGTGACAAATATTGTGCAATCATCTGTGAATATCCCCACCTTCTGACCCTATGAGGGAGGGAAGGTCATTAATGAAGCATCTGAAGTTGCTTGGGCATAGGACACTCCTCTGAGGAACTCCTAACTGGGATGTATTAGAGCTGAGATGACTGACCCCAGCAACCATGACCATCTTCCTATAACTCCAACCAATGGAGAACTTTCCCCCGACACCCAATGATTCCAGTTTTGCTATAGTTTCTTGATACCATAATCAGTTGATTGCAACTCTGATGTAAGGTCTGTTACTCTCACTTTACCTCTGGAATTCAGTTCTTTTGTTTGAACTAAGACTCTAATGAGGTCAGGAGCTGAGTGGCCATGCCAGAACCCAAACTGGGCATCATTGAGCAGATTATTGTTTATCTGCTTGATAGCATGTCGATGACACCTTCCATCATTTTACTAATTATCGAGTAGACTGATGGGGTGGTAATTACCTGGTTTGGATTTATGGTGATTGTAATAAGGTCAGCCAGGTGGGCCTCACAGAATAAAAGTTCCCTTACTAGGTCTGTTAATCTGACCCAATCAAGGAGCTCTGGCTGATAGATGTAAACAGGAGCGTCAGAGGTTCTGTTCACTCTGACAGCTAGCTGCAAAGCTCAATAAGTGTCTAGGACTCACCAAATGTAAATAAAGAGTGACTCAGTGATGGCATTACAGCCTCTGTGAAGTTATTTCAGGACTTGTCCTGCTTTTTGGGTACAGCATATACTGGGAAATATTCCACATTGCCAGGTAGATACCGATGTTATAACTACTGGAAGAGCTTGCATTTAATTGTACATGTGCAGATGCTAAATGTCACTGCCAGATGAAGATTGTTGTAACAATGAGTCAGTCTCAATTTGACACTTATCACAAAATCTAGCCCTTTCGACAATTAAACACCTTTTAATTCTGTTCAGTACTTCCTTAGTCCTGTGTGTATCAACATTATATTGACTGAATACTTTGATCGAGTCGTCAATAATCCTACTTGTAAATTTTAAAGTCCTTTGCTCATGGACTTTTGCGTTGTGTAGATAAATTTGATGCTTTTAGTATTGTTTTAGTTCATTGTTTAATTTTCAATTATTTAAGTATCTTTTTGTACTATTCCTTGATTCCACATGTTTAATTAGTTTTTTCATCACTTTTAAATGTTAACTTCTGCATTTGTGCTATTAGTCCAAACTTATTATAAACAAGTTCTATTTTTCTACCAGATGTGTATAAGCAATCCAAACAGCAAAAGCACTCTATAATACAAAAAAAAAGCTGGCCCAAATATAACTGAGTGGCCCTAGTGCAACCCAAACTGGGCATCTCTGAGCAGGTTATTGCTGAAATCTATTGTATAAGAACAGAAAATGGGGGCCTGATCTTGTGGTGCAGTAATGGTGTCCCTGTTCAAATTCCATCTGCTCCAGAGGTATGTAAAAACATCCCTGAACACATTTAAATAAAAAAGGTTAAGTTAGAAAAACACAGAAAATTCGGCAAGTATAAAACAGGCCTATTGATATCTTCAAAAGGGAAAACAGTTTATAACATTTAAAGTGTGTACGAGTTCATTAAAAATGTTTTGATAATGAATATATGCTGAAAAATTCATATTTTGGTTGACATATTTATATTTTCAGCATTTTATATTTGATTTCAAATTGTTCTAAGGGTCCAGACATGCCTAACAAGACTACATTTATTTTTCAGCTCTCTTGCCCTTAGGAAAGAGGCAATGTGTCCAGCCCTTGAACCACCTGCAGCACTTATAATGATAGTGTTCCTCTTTATTAATTTGGGAACTCAAGATTTCTGACCAGCTGTAGTGGTAAATGTCCAAGTCACGTTAATGTGAAATTTGTTGCAGACTTTACAGATAATCACAATCCTGTTAAATTGCTCTGATTATCTTTTTACATGTAATAAGACAGACAAATGTTACTGATGTTGCATGGTGAGTTTTGCTGCAACAAACTCTGGAAATTGTATGTCCTGAAGCCAAATAGTAGCAAAGGTGGGTTTTACATCCAGGAGCACTATTCTGTCCTGAATGTTAACCTGTCTCTGTGATGAAAGTTGACTTTCTTTAGTCTTGATGCAGTTTGCACCCATCCACTGTAGCTTTTCATTTGTGTAAGCTCATGTGGGACTTCTCTGATCATGGTCCTTTAAAAAGAATTTTCTATTTATTATCACTCCATACTTACCTTTGCTAAAATGTTTTCAAATACAATTAGCTAATTTTGGATTAATTCCACAAGTGCCAACCTTCTTTACAAACATGTCATGGATATTAATGTATCCTCAAAAAACTTAGTTGTTATTCCTAATGGAATAGTTTATCAGGTCATGTATTTGCCGGCTTAAAGTATTCCTGTAGTATAGCTAGACACCATCTATAGATTCAATTCCCTTGCAGATTATTCATGACAATATGCCATGTTATATAAATGAACATTATAAGAATTTCATAAAGCTTGCCAAGTACTGATATTTGCCTATAGCCTCACATTTTAAGAATAACAATTGATTTCTTGCAGGATTCTAATGTATATGCACTTGTACTGGTGCCCTATATATTAGTAATCCTTTTAACTTTTTGCACACCTCATTTTTCAAAGTATTTTACACAACTTTATCATCCATAACTAGATTTAAAATTATGATAATATAATTTCCTCTATTATTTCCCACGAGCTTACCATATCACACTAGCCAAAGGCATAAATGTTAACGGCATGTATTCAAAGTTATTGCACCTCAAAGGACAAAGTTTGAATATCATTGTCCAAAGGCCCATGATGATATATCTAAAAGTGATCAAATATTCAATTGGTGAACATTAGTATATGTAAGGAGTCTGAATCAGTTCATGAACATCACTAAGTGGTAAATAGGCAGAAGAGTGTTTAGTAATCTGTATTTTTTAAATGTATTGGTGCTGAATTGACAATAAATCAACAAATTTGAAACTCAGCTGGACTCACCAAATAAATACAGTGGCTACAATAACAGATCAGAGGCTAGGAATATTGTGATGAGTAACTCACCTCCAAGCATCTCTAACGGATGCTTCAGATGCAATCTATGCTTGTCACTTCATGGTGGCACGGTGGCTCAGTGGTTAGCACTGCTGCCTCACAGCGCCAGGGACCTGAGTTCGATTGCAGCCTTAGGCAACTGTCTGTGTGGAATTTGCACATTCTCCCCAGGTCTGTGTGGGTTTACTTCGGGTGCTCTGGTTTCCTCCAAAGATATGCAGGTTAGCTGAATTGGCCATACTAAGTTGCCCATTGTGGTCGGGGATGTGTAGGGTAGGTGCATTAGTAAGGAGTAAATCTAGACCGATTGGGTAATGGAATGGGTTTGGGTGAGTTACTCTTGGAGGATTGGCGTGGGCTTGTTGGACCAAATGGCCTGTTCCACTCTGTAAGGTTTCTATGAATTCAGCCGCCAATCGAGCACGACTGGCATCATGGTGGTATTGACTCTCACACATCTGCCAAAGCTCACAATGAAAACACTTAGAAGTTCATGCATTAGCTGATTACTGCCCTTTCATCACAACCAGGAAAGCTTACATTTCTGAATGCTTTACGTCAAATGGTCACATGACAAAAATAATAGCCGTGTGAGTTGAAGCTCCTTTCGAATTTAGCTCTACTTACTTGGCCTGACAAGATTTGCTGGCATCAGCCAGTGTGATTGCTTCATCTGGGCAAGCTTATTGGCCATATCAGGCTTTGCCTTTAAAACTAAAAGCATTTAACAACAAGAAGTCATTTTGAAGTCCCCAGCCCCAAGTCCAAAGCAGCCTGGAAATGCTATCCCTCCTTGCCCAGCCTGGGTAGCTGCACACTATTCAATGCTTTGCTGTACTATCATTACCTGTGCCACTGCTCAAAGTTATGCCCCGACTCCTCATCAATGTCTCCTCATTCCTAGCCTAAGCTGTTGATCCCAGCCTTTGTCTCACTCTGAGATTCACAAATCTTGCCTCAATAGGGCCAATTGTGCAGGTGCAACCAATATGATATTATCACATATGAAATTTAGAGAAAACCAAAAGAACTGCAGATACTATAAACTAGAAATTGCTGGCAAAGCTCAACAGGTCTGGCAGCATCTGTGGACAGAAATCAGAATTAATGTTTCAGGTTGAATGACCTGAATGTGCATGTCCAGACTCATTCTGGTTTAGGGGGCATCCATCGTACACAGCTAACGTCATGGCCTTGTGTATGCATTAACAGGTGGTCATTGTAATATAATGTAAATGAAATTTGAACACAGGGGAGCTGATGAATATTCATGACATGCTAATGAGCACAAATCAGGTTCTCGAACATGCAGGTCAGGAAAGTTGACCTTCCTGAAATGTTCTGAAAACGTAATGGTATTAACCCACATCGGGATAATAAACTTTGCCTCCCATCCAATTAAGTTCCACCATCTGCCTACAAAATTCTGCCTGCAATCTTTTTGACTGCCAGTTTTATTGTTCATTCAAATAAGTGTTTAAGACAAGAATAATTCCAATATCAAAATTAAAACAGTTCTAAATATCTCAATAATCTTTCTACAAAGTTGCTGAGTTTTGTCAGTTAAGACATTTCTCACAGATAGATTTTCCTTCATTTTATAACCTGGTGATACATATGTCTGCACGTAAGAGTGAATCATGGGAGTTATAATATGCACCCAAATCACGTTAAACTGTTAAGCTTCTATAGATCATACCTATTTATGTGCATACACACAAATGCATAAACACATTACATACATGCACACATAAATACTGTTTTTCATCTGTATGCATACATATGTACACTTCCTTCCATGCACTCACTTATACAAAATGAAAGTCATTACAGTTATAGTCCTACAGACTTTTGCCTCATTAAGAGAGATGACTGCCAATGAGTTTAACTGAGAGTGAGTACACCTCAGGCAAGGGATGACATTCAGGACTTTCATGATGTCTTCAGCCGAGCTACAACACCATTGTTGACACATTCCCTCAGCTTTGGGAGAATGGACCTCAGACTAAATGTCCAGAAAACAAAGGTTCTACACTAGCTCAGTCCTGTCACACAACACTGCCTCCTGACCATCAATATCCATGGAGAGACCCCATACAGCATGTATCATTTTGCATATGTCAGGAGATTCCTCTCGATGCAAATACCCATTGATGATGAAATCTGATATTGATTCCAATGTGCCAATGTAGCACTTGGAGGTCTAAAGAACAGAATGTTCAAAGTCCAATGCTTCAAACCCGGAACTAAGCTCATGGTCTTCTGAGCAGCCATGGTCCACATTCTCCTGTATGCATCAGATACATGGGCCATGTAGAGCAGACATCATAACTCCTTAGGGAGTTATTGCCAGTGCTGTCCCTGTTAAATACTTCAAATCCACTGGCAGATTAGGCATACCAACATGCGTGTCCTCTCCCAGGCCAACATCCCCAGTGTTGAAGCGCTGGTCACACACAGCCAGCTGCAATGGGTGGGCAACATTGGCTGGGGGTGGGGGGCTGCAAGGGAAGGGGGAGAAGGGGTGCAGAAGAAATGTTACAAGGATACCCAGAAAATGTCCCTAAACAAATGCAACATCAACACTGACTTGCAGGAATCGTTTGCCCTCAAATACACAGACTGGAGAAGAAGCATCCCACGAAGGCACCAACCACTTCAAGTGTCACTCTGTGAAATATATGAGGCCAAACAGCAGCAGAAGAAAGTGCAGAATCCTGAATCATCTGCTCCACCTGTGGCTGAGTCTGCAGCTCCATGGTTGGAGTATTCAGTCACTGCAGAGCCTGTTCTCCTTGATGTGGAGATGTCAGAATTGGAATGGGGTGGACAAGGTCAAAAATCAAATGATACCAAGTTATAGTCCAGCAGGTTTATTTGAAATTGCAAGCTTTCAGAGCTCAATTCCTTCCTCAGGCGTGGTATGATAAAGAGTATATATGAGCAAAAAATTCACAACTTTAAAATTAGCTGTCCTTGTTGAATCCTTTAATCAGTTAGGGGATAGACTGCTGATTTAAAGTGTAAAATCCAGATTCCTTTCAAGTCCTTGATAATTAAAGGCTTTATCACTGTAGATGTGGTGGACATCTCAAGTTAGGAAATGCACTTTAGGTGTGAGGTCATGCTTCAAATCTGTCTATGTTTTAAGCAGTGGTCAGGGACTGTCAAAGAATAAGAAATATGGATACTGGTACCACTCCAGTTCAGGTGCAACCCATCCTCCTTGTACTTCCCCAGAAGTATCCCAATGATCCACTTACCTCAAGCTCTCCCTCCTACATCAAGACTGTAGTCATATATTCAACTGCACTTACTCCCTATTCCTAGCCTCATTAACGCGTGGCACTGGTAGCAATCCTGAGATCACCACTCTGCTCATCCTGTCTTTGAGCTTCCAACCTAACTCCCTATATCCACTTTTCAGATTCTTAACCCTTTTTCTAGTGATGTTATTGGTACTGAGGTGGACCATGACTTCTTGCTGCTTACCCTCCCCCTTAAGAAACATGTAGGCATGTTCTCCCATATGTCCTCCCATCTTTCAGAAGAGATCTCCACTCCTAGCTCTTGCTCCCAGATCTCACACAACCATTTAATATGCTGCCAGACCCTACCACCCAGCAGGCAATAGAGAGCACTAACCAAAAGGGTGCTTGTGGCATATAGCAACAATCTCCCTGTATTGGGCTTATAGGGTTTAGTGAGAAGCATAGTTTTCTTCTGGATGAAATCGCTAATCTGAAAAAAATGGAAAAGATTTCTGCTGGGCAGCCAGTATTTGCAACTCAGTTGCTTGAAAGACATCATAACCTCCCCTCAAACAATACTCCTAAACTGGAAACTCCTCTCACTGCCCAAAGGTGGAACCCTGAGTCCATCATCCCTGATAGGAATCAGCATACCAACTATGGGAGTGAGTGGCAAAGACTTGGATAAGCAACCCTCACTCTGGTGCATTGCCCTCCGTGCCTTGACCATACTAATGACAATGGGTTTTCAGCAGTGGTCCATAACTGTCCTCAACTTTTCCATGAACAACAGGTTAATAAGAGGGTACTTTGCCTGGGAGGCCTCGCTATCCAGCCATATTGATCCTGGATTATTACCTGCGCAATCGCACACAATGGACAGCATGGAACTCAATTGATACCTCCTGATGTCTGGGAAATCAACTCCTCCCCATTCTTGAGGCAACTGCAATTTAGTGAGTTTGATGAGGGGCCACCCATGATGCCAGACAAAGGAACCAAACCAACCCATAAGTTTCCGCAACTTTGACCTGGGAAACAGTATAGGGAGCATACGCATGGGATAAAGCAAACGAGGAAGGACATTCATCTTAATAAGGGCTATTCGGCCGAACCACATAATTGGAAGAGCCTCCCATCTTTGAAGATCCTGCCTAATATTGTCGAGGTGGTGAACAAAATTAGTCCAAAATAAGCAATCAAACATGGGGATAATAAAGATACCCACCCATCAGCACTTAAAGGAGAACCTAGGGCCACCTTCAACCTCTGGCACTTCCTTGAGGTGCCCCAAAGGCATAGCCTCTGACTTTGCAAAGTTGATCTTATAGCCTGAAATAGCCCCAAATGAATTAATACATTGTATCAAATGGGGTACAGAGGTCATCAGGTTCAACAAAACCATAAGGATGTCATTCGCATACAGTGTAATCTTGTGTACCCTCAATCCCACTTCCGGAGTGGTTATGTGGACGTTCTGATGAGTGGCTTCTGCCATTGGCTCTATCACCAACATAAACAACAACGGTGAGGGGGACAGCCTTGATGACTACCCCTGCCAATCCTAAAGGTCCCAGACTTCACCCCATTGACGATGACCGTGGCCAGAGGGTAGTGATATAAAACCTCCACCCACCGAGCAAAGACCCCACCCATTCCAAACCAGTCTAAGACATAAAAGAGATATGGCCATTCCACCCGGTCAAATCCTTTCTCTGCATCGGAGGAAATCACTAACCCTGGATTAATCATTGCTGACAAGCTTGGATCATATTTAGCAACCTTTTAAAATTATTAGAAGACCTCAGCCCCTTATAAAACCTGTCTGGTCATCTTTGACAATATAGGGTAACACCTTCTCCAATCTCAGCCCCAAAATCTCAATTTGTAATAGGATATGTGCTATGTAGTTAAAGGTTCTGCATAGCGTTCATTTGGCACCGGACCATCTGGCAAAGTTTAAAAAAGGGGCATCTCCAATGTGCCCCAAACATAAAATAAGTGTAAGTACTGTTACCCATTGCTTCGGAACATGCCACAGGCTCCGTGTTTATTGAAGCGCTGTGGTGGGAGAGATAGGGAGGGTATTGAGGTCCGAAGTTAAAGTTGTCCCAATATCTCTCCTCCTGGGTCTACAGAATTTATCATCTTTAGATGGGCATGGGAAGAAACAATTTAATATTCTTATTTACTGTGCATGGAAGAATATTCTGATGAATTGCGTGCCTGAGAACCTGCAGAGCTTGCTGGGATGGCGGAAATTAATTATGGAGCACATTCCCTTGAATTTTTTCACAAATATAGTGCACCACACAACAGACCTTTTTTATAAGACATGGCAGCCCTTTTTGAGTTATTTGGACACAGATCTGTCTGCTCTCTGAACGAGGGCATTTGTTTAATCAGGATGATTAGGTTTGCTGAGCCCTGGGCCCTGGATGTGAGTGTGTGCCTGTGTGTGTGTATGTGTGTATCTGTGTGTGTATGTGTAATAACTCCTGAGTTATTACGGGTATATATACAATGCTCCTGTTTTTTTGTTTGGGGGCTTTATTTTGTGTTCTTGTGTGTTCTTTTTGTTTTACTAGTCACTTACTTACTTATTGGTGTTGTTTTGCACAGTGTTTGGTTTTGCTTTGTATTATGGGGTAGGTTAGTAGTTAGTAGACAATAGTTGGATTGTAATTTGCTTTTTTTTATTTTACTGTTATTTGGTATATGTTCAATAAATATATTTTTGTCAAGTCAAAAAAAAGGATTTTTTTGCTAATAAATGTATTTATATTTGCAAAAAAAAAGAATCCTGTAGGCTCGATCTGAGACATCCCGGACCCTGGCACCCGTGAGTCAACACACCATCAGGGAGTCTCGCTAGCGACCACAGAATCTCCTGTCTGTTCCTCGAACCATTGAATCTCCTATCACTATCACTTTCCTATTTGCCCCCTTTCCCTTCTGAGCCACAGAACCAGGCTCAGTGCCAGACACCTTTTACCTGGTAGGTTCACCCCGCCCCCTCCACAACAGTATCCAAAATGGTATACTGATTATTGAGGGAATGCACTGACTGCCTGATTAAAAGGAGGAAGACGGGTGGGAGAGACTACACATGTTTTGGGTTTAGCCACTGCCTGAATAAATTACTTCAAATACCCAGCAGTCCCCATGCCCACTACCGCGCCTGTTCAGCCTTTGCTCCGCTGATTCAGGAGTTAAATATTTTATATTCAAATATACCTTCGTAGCTGACCCCGGCTCGCACATTCTCGACTCTTGCTGCTCAAATGGAGACTGCTGATTCCTGAGGTAAGTATTTAATATTCAAATTTACCTTCCTGGCTGACCCTGGCTCATGCTCTCTCAGCTCCCACTGCTGAAATGGAGCTGCTGATTTATGAGGTAAGTACTTTATATTTTAATTTACCTTCCTGGCTGTCCTCTATCTCATGCTCTCTCAACTCCTGCTGCTGGGAGGATTTAAACTAATTTGTCAGGGAGATGGGAAACAGAGCTACGGATCAGACAATGGAGTGGCAGGTAAACAGGCAGATACAGTGTGCAGAGAGTCTGTGAGAAAGGATAGACAGTGAATAGGTTTGGTTTGTGATGGTTTGAAGTGTGTCTACTTGAATGCAAAAGTATCAGCAATAAGAGTGATGAACTTAGAGCATGGATCAGTACTTGGAGTTACAATGTTGTGGCCATTACGGAGACTTGGATATCACAGTGGCAAGAATGGTTGTTAGATGTTCCGAGGTTTAGATGTTTCAAAAGGAATAGTGAGGGAGGTGAAAGAGATGGGCAGTGGCATTGCTAATCAGGGATAGTATAATAGCTGCAGGAAGAGAGGTTGACAAGGAGGGTCTGAGTCATTATGTATGGAAGTTAGAAACAAGAAAAGAGCAGTCATTTTATTGAGAATTTTCAATAGATCCCCCAATAGTAACAGAGACATGAAGAGCTGATTGGGAGGCAGATTGATGAAAAGTGCAGAAGTAATAGGGTTGTTGTCATGGGTGACTTCAACTTCCCTAATATCAATTGGAACCTCTTTAGTGCAAATCGTTTAGATGGAGCAGATTCTGTCAGGTGTATCCAGGAAGGATTCCTGACTCTATATATGTATATAGGCCAACTAGAGGAGAGGCCATTTTGGATTTGGTGCATGGCAACAACCAGGTCAAGTGTCTGATCTCTTGATGGGAGAGCATTTTGGTAATAGGGATCATAACTCGCTGACCTTTACTACAGTCATGGAGAGGGATAGGAGCAGACAGTATGAGAAAGTATTTAATTGGAGGAGGGGGATCTTGATCAGATGGGCTAATGGGCTGAGAACTTGCAGATGGAGATTAATTTAGATAAATGTGAGGTGCTGCATTTTGGGAAAGCAAATCTTAGCACGACTTATACACTTAATGGTAAAGTCCTGGGGAGTGTTGCTAAGCAAAGAGACCTTGGAGTGCAGGTTTATACTTCCTTGAAAGTGGAGTTACAGGTAGATAGGATAGTGAAGAAGATGTTTGGTATGCTTTCCTTTATTGGTCAGAGTAATGAGTACAGGAGTTGGGAAGTCATGTTGTGGCTGTACAGGACATTGGTTAGGCCACTGTTGGAATATTGCATACAATTCTGGTCTCCTTCCGATTGGAAAGATGTTGTGAAACTTGAAAGGGTTCAGAAAAGATTTACAAGGATTGGAGGATTTGAGCGATAAGGAGAGGTTGAATAGGCTAGGGTCGTTTTCTCTGGAGCATCGGAGGCTGCGAGGTGACCTTATAGAGGCTTATAAAATCATGAGGGGCATGGATAGGGTAAATAGACAAAGTCTTTTCCCTGGGGGAGTCCAGAACTAGAGGGCATAGGTTTAGAGTGAGAGGGAAAAAATATAAAAGAGAACTAAGGGGCAACTTTTTCATGCAGAGGGTGGCATGTGTATGGAATGAGATGCCAGAGGAAGTGGTGGAGGCTAGTACAATTGCAACATTTAAAAGGCATCTGGATGAGTATATGAATAGGAAGGGTTTGGAGGGGCATGGGCTGGGTGCTGGCAGGTGGGGCTAGATTGGGTTGGGATATCTGTTTGGCATGGACAAGTTGAACTGAAGGTTCTGTTTCTGTGCTGTACATCTCTATGGCTCTATGACAGAAATGTCGAGGTTGTTTAGAGAGCAGTTGCTGATAGTGCTGGATAGGTTTATTCATTGAGGCAATGAATGGATGGTATGGTGAAGGAATCTTGGATGACAAGGGATGTGGAACATCTTGTCAAGAGGAAGAAGGAAGCTTACTTAAGGTTGAGGAAGCAAAGATCAGACAGGGCTGCAGAGTGTTACAAGGTAAACAGGAAGGAAATGAACAATGGAGTTAGGAGAGCTAGAACGGGGGCATGAAAAACCCTTCGTGGTCCGATGTAAGGAAAACCCCAAGGTGCTCTACATTTACATGAGGAACAAGAGGATGGCCAGAGTGAGGGTGGGGCTGATCAGGGATAATGGAGGGAAACTTGTGCCTGGCATTGGAGGAGGTAGGGGAGGTCCTTAATAAGTACTTTGCTTCAGTATTCACTAGTGCGAGGGACCTTGTCGTTTGTGAGGACAATGTGAAACTGATATGCTCAAACAGGTTGATGTTAAGAAGAAGGATATGCTGGAAATTTTGAAAAGCATAAGGATAGGCAAGTCTCCTGGGTCATACGGGATATATCCAATGTTACTAGGGCACACATGGAAAGAGATTGCTTTGCCTTTGTCAATGATCTTTGCATCCTCACTGTCCACATGGAGTAGTACCAGATGTTTGGAGGATGGCAAATGTTATTCCTTGTTCAGGAAAAGGAATAGGGATAATCCTGGGAATTACAGACCAGTCAGTCTTACGTCAATAGTGGGCAAATAGTTGGAGAGGATTCTGAGAGACAGGATTTATGATTACTTGGAAAAGCATGGCTTGATTAGAAATAGTCAGCATGGCTTTGTGAGGGACTGGTCACGCCTCACAAACCTGGGTGAATTCTTTGAAGCTGTGACAAAAGATGTTAGTGAAGGTGGAGTAGTGGATGTGGTGTATATGGATTTTAGAAAGGTGTTTGATAAGGTTAGCCATTGTAGGCTCATTCAGAATATAAGGAGGCATGGGATACAGGGAATTCTGTTGTCTCGATGCAGAATTGGCTGACCTATAGAAAACAGAGGGTGGTAGTAAACATAATGTATTCAACCTGGAGCTCATTGACCAGTATTGTTCCACAGGGATCGGGTTCTGGGACTTCTGTTCTTTGTGATTTTTATAAATGACTTGGATGAGGGAGCGGAAGAGTAAGTTAGTAAGTTTGCCGATGACATGAAGATTGGTGGAGTTGTGTATAGTGTGGAGGGTTGCTATCGGTTGCAATGGGACATTGACAGGATGCAGAGTTGGGCTGATAAATGGCAGATGGAGTTCAATCTGGAAAAGTGTGAAGTGAATCATTTTGGAAGATTTCATTTGAATGCAGTTACAGAGTTAAAGGCAGGACTCTCGGCAGTGTGGAGGAACAGACGGATCTTCAGGTCCACATCCATAGATCCCTCAAAGTTGCTACTCAAGTTGATAGAGTTGTTAAGAAAACATATGATGTGTTGGCTTTCATTAGCAGAGGGACTGAGTTTAAAAGCTGTGAGGTTATGCCGCAGCTGTATAAAGCTCTGGTTGGAATATTGTGTTCAGTTCTAGTTACCTCTTTATAGGAAGGATGTGGAAGCTTTAGAGAGGGTGCAGATGAGATTTACCAGGATGCTGTCTGGACTGCAGGGCATGTCTAATTGAAGAAAGGTTGTGGCTACTTTTCTTATTGGAGCAAAGAAGGATGAGAGGTGATTTGATAGAGGTGTACAAGATGATAAGAGGCATAGATAGAGTGGATAGCCAGAGACCTTTTCCCCAGGGCAGAAATGGCTACCATGTGGGGGCCTAATTTTAAGGTGATTGGAGGAAAATTTAGGGGAGATGTCAGAGGTAGGTTCTTTGTACAGACAGTTTTGGGTGTGTGGAATGCACCAACAGCAGTGGTGGTAGAGCCTAATACATTTATGATTATTTGGAAAAGCATGGCTTGATTAGAAATAGTCAGCATGGCTTTGTGAGGGGCTGGTCATGCCTCACAAACCTGGGTGAATTCTTTGAAGCTGTGACAAAAGACGTTAGTGAAGGTAGAGTAGCGGATGTGGTGTGTATGGATTTTAGAAAGGTGTTTGATAAGGTTCGCCATTGTAGGCTCATTAGGTCCATTTCAGCAACTCCTGGATGGGCGCATAGATGATAGTAAAATATAAGGTATGTGTAGGTTAGTTTGATCTTTGATTGTATAAAAGGTTGGCACAACATCGAGGGCTGAAAGGCCTGTACTGTGCTGTACTGTTCTCTGTTCTATGTTCTATGTTCTATGGGTGCATACATGGAAGAATCCACACACATACATTGTATTCTGTGGCATTCATCTATGCCCACAAATTCCTAAAGTAACTGTGACAACGTGTCCTTCTAAAGAGTATCAGGTGCAGTTACATGTTTACCCTCAAAATATATACCTCTCAAGATACCTACTTAACATCTATATGACCAAAATTAACTATCAGTTTCCAGCATTACTTGGATTGTTAATATTTGCAAAATGGTGTGAGTCTCCTTCAGAACAAGAGTCATGTAGGACTCTGAGCATTAACTCTGTTTTTCTCTCTTACAGATGCTGCCAGACCTGCTGAGTTTCTTCAATATACAGAGGAACCTTGATTATCTGGCATTCAATTATCCGAATTTCGGATTATCCGACAAGATCACAAGGTCCCGATGCTTGGCTAAACTATGTTATCCGGCATTCGATTATCAAAATGTTAAACTCCCCGTGCATGTCCTTTAGATAATCGATGGTTCCTCTGTATTCTGTGTTCATTTCAAATTTCCAGCATCTGCAGTATTTTGCTTTGAAACCACATGCATCATGTTTGGCTATCCTCCTGTGATACTTCCCATTATGCCTTCAGTATTAGATTATTGCCACATTTTTCCTGTCATTTGTTGGATTAGTACTGAACAGAAGTCATCAAATTGATATAAAGCACAACTTTCACCCCATAGACATACTTATTATCCATAACAGAGAGAGAGAGAGAGAGAGAGTGTGTGAGTGAGAGAGAGAGGGAGAGAGAGAGCCTTCCAAGTCTTGCTTATAACTGTATTTTACTTGTCTTTGCTTTGCTGCTCTGAAACAATCAATGATATAAATTAATTACTTGCATCATCCTACATCTGCCCATTGTCTTTTCTAGCTGGCTAACAAGCAGGTGCATCTTTCATCTTCCAATAACTGAAATGATCATACAAACATGAATTTAAAAAGGATGTGAATTGATGCTGACTTAACTGTCTTGTTCCATTGTCTTTAAATGAAGTGGTAATTCTAGGTGATCACTGCAGCCATGTAGGTCAGTGTTTGTTTGTTTTCAAAGTATTTTTAGTCAATGTAATTTTTTTTAGGTGTTAGAATTAGATAATGTTTCTCAATATCTTAACAGCATGGAATTTTGTACTACTGACAACTAGAGCAAGGGGTTGGTTGGGACAGTTGGCTGGATGGCTGATTGGCAATGTGTTGTGTGTTCAATTTCTCCACCAGCCGAAATTACCATGAAGGTCTCTAAACCTTTCCCCTCAGCTGAGGTTTTAGTGACACTCAGGTTAATCTTCCATCAGTCATCTTTCTCCAATGAGAGAATAACCTTATTAGCCTCTGGGTTTCAGAAATAGGTGGGATGTCCATCCTAGGGTTGGTGTGGGCCAAATGGCCTGCTTCACAGTGTAGGGATTCTATCATGAAAACTTTTTCCTGTAAGGAAAGATTTAATAGTTGAGACTTTATCCTCTGAAAATTTCAAGTTTTAGAGATGATCTCATTCAAACATACAAAATTCTTAATAGGCTGAGCTCAACAGGGTAGACACAGGAGAGTTGGAAAGAGTCAAGACTATAGGTCACAGTCCCAGCATGATACATTGGCTATTTCAGACTGAGATGAGGAAGAATTAATAATCATGATCCCTTTGAATGCTGGAGCAGGCTCAAGGTCCCAAGCAACCTACTCCAGTTCTTATTTCTTATGGTCTCAATTACTTGAAATAGCCGCTGGTGAATCTTTGCAATTCTCTGTACCAGACATTTGGAGCTCAGACACTGAAGATGTTTGAGATTGCATTCAATGGATTTATGCAAAGTAAAAATATGAATAGATATGAAGATAATACAGGAAAATGTGTTGAGGTAGATCAACATGATCTAATTGAATGGTGTACCTTTCCAAATTACACTCACTCGTGCAGACTGAAGCAACAAAAAATTACTGGTCATTTGAGCAACTGCATAATGCAAGCATTACAACCTGTACAGAATATTACCTATTAAGACACAAAGTGATTAGTCTCAGCTTTGGTGACCCTGTTCCTTCTCAGTAACTCTGTCTCAAGGATCCTTCCATGATTGTTGGTCCTATGGTCTCACTCCCGACCAATCATTTGGCTGAGGGTTAAATTCTGTTTCCAAGATCCATCCCCAATGCTTCCTTATTGTCAGCTGACACATCCTATACATTTTGGTTGCCATTATCTTCGGATGTTACTAAAAATAGTTCCTGCATTCCTTGTTCTGTGATTCTTTGATGCTGCAGTTTCAGTAAATTCCATTCTTAGAGCCCAGTTCCTGCTTTTTGCAGACTTAACACAGTTCACATGGGTTCTTTTCTTCAGTTGTGTTTTGGAACTGACAGTAACTAAACCAAAGAGAAAGCTCATTCTCATGAATAAACAATTTATAACACTTCTAATATTCCTAATATTTAACTCAAAAATAGTAAAAAGAAAGCAGAGCTTGTCCATTTTGCACTCACATCCACAATGGAGTGAATGTTTAGAAAGACAACATCCAGGCTTGTGTCAATAAGTAACAAGTAACAGTCATGCCTACAAACGTCAAGTAACGGCCATCTTCAACAAGAGAGATTCTAACCATTGCTCCTTCATAATCAATGACATTACCATAACTGAACTCCCAATTATCAGTTGAAATAACTCCACAGAGGCTCATATCACAGCACAAAGTCCACCCTTTATTTATACATGGAAAGCCTTCGACACTGATCTGGCTCCCTTAGAGCCAGCTCTCAGAGTGAACGGAACCTCTGACACTTCTGTTTACATCCGTCAGCCATGGGTCTCTGATTGAACCAAATTAATAGCCCAGATCAGGCATTGGTGAGATTGTACCTGCAGTATTATGCACAGTTTTGTCCCGTTATTTGAGGAAGATGTAATGGCAGTGGAGGCAGTTGAGCGGAGGTTTACTAGATTGATCCCAGAGATGAGGGGTTTGTCTTTTGAAGGCAGATTGAACAATGCTCCCTGGAATTTAGAAGAATGAAGGGAGATCAAATTGGGGTATTGAAGATGATAAAAGGTATGGATAAAATAAAGGTGGAACTGATGTTTCCTTTTATGGGCATTCTAGGATATGAGGTCAGAGTCTCATGATAAGGCGTAGCAAATTTAAAACAGAATTGAGGAGAAACTACTTCTCCCAAAGAGTTGTGAATCTGTGAAGTTTACCCCAAAGTGCAAGGGCTCAGTGAATAAATTTAAGAAGGAGTTAGACAGATTTTTCATTGATAATGGGTTGAAGGATTGTGGGGAGAAGGCAGAAATATATGATTGAAAAGCATATCAACCATGCTTAAATCGCAGATCACAGGCAATGGGCTGAATAGCCTAATTCTGCTCTTATATTTTATGAACTTATGAACTCGTATTTTATGGGGTCCATCTGGTTGACCTAATTACAATCACTACATCAACATCCTGGGAATTACCATTGGCCAGAAACTCATCTGGACTCGTCATGTAAGTAATATGGCTACAAGAGTACCTCTAAGGGTAGGAATCTTGCAGCAAATAACTGACTCCCTGATTCCTCAAAGCCTATCCACCATCTACAAGGTACAAATCAGAAGTGTAGTAGAATACTTCCCACTTGCTTGGTGAGTGCATCTCTAGCTTCAAACCAATTCAAGACACTTGAATTCAAGATCTAGCACAAATTGGCACCACATCCATGCTGACACTACATAACAGCAGTGCATGCTACCTACAAGATGCACTGCAGAATTTCATCAAAGCTCCTATATCAAAGCTACTGCCAAACTCATGACCACATCCAACTTGAAGGTCTAAGGCAGCAGATATAGAGGAACATGCCAAACTGCAAGTTCCCCTCCAAACCACTCACCATCCTGACTTCGAAATATATTACCATTCCTTCAGTGTCACTGATCAAAATCCTGGAATTCCCTCCATAATACTACACCAAATGGACTTCAGCAGTTTTAAAGAAGGGCAGTAAATGCTAGCCGGGTTAGCAGAGACCACATCCCATAAGTGAATAAAAAAAATCTCATGCCTATGCTAGCTGCTGAATTAGAACCTTCAGCTACATGGATGAGGTGGCAAACCAATCCCAGTAGCCCTGAAGATCAAAGCTGATGTTAATGTCCATGCCAATCAATCATTCAACAAGTTCTTGAAGACCTCTGTAAAATTTGGTCCTTACTTCATAAGTGTATTCAGGTAGTCATTGAGGCTCTATTGCCAGCAATTCATCTCTTTTCCTATTGCAGGGAGTCAGACAATGAGTTTATTCGACTGTGCTGCCATGATGGTTTCCCCCAGCTTCAGGGTGTAATTGTTTGCACCCACAAAGAAAACAGAACACACTACCATGAGCCAGAAAATGCTTCCATATTTCAATGTTTAAAATTATTTGTAACCACAACAGCCAGATAATGCAGGACTGGTTTAGACATCTAGAGAACTGCCACGACAGCCTGGAGCAATCATAAGTAAAATTTGTCATAATGTTTATTTTCCCACACTGCCATGATTATGGATAGATTTATTACTGACACCAAATGGGTAAGGATGCCCATGATACCAAATTGATAAGGATGCCCATACAATGTACTTGACAGAAGAAAATATTCCCTTCCTGAAAGCTGAACAGAATTATTAAATATTAATTAATAGTGAGTTACATTATATCTATGATACATGGTTATCTCTTGTGAGATGGTAAGCTCAACTTAAGAGCAAGTTCACATTACTATTTCAGCTCCATGCTTACAAGAAATTGGACTTGCAACTAGTTTGCTCCTCCCACAAGCATGTCTTATTTTTCCTGGTGAGTGGTGCTTATTTTGTGATATAATTTAACAAATTCAGGCATTAACTGCCTTATACATGGGCAGTCTCTTTCAAAGGCCCTCAGTGCATACAAGGATGATACCTGGACATCTCTAAGAAATTCACAGAATGAATTCCATTAGATGGCCAAGTTTTGACAGGGGCCAATGTATAACAGACCATTGGTCTGCTGAGGTTGCGAATCTAATGTCTGAACCAGTAAGGCAGTGTGATGCAGTGTACCTGAGACAGGGTGTCCTACATTATAGGAGAAAGTGAGGACTGCAGATGCTGGAGATCAGAGCTGAAAATGTGTTGCTGGAAAAGCGCAGCAGGTCAGGCAGCATCCAAGGAGCAGGAGAATCAACGTTTTGGGCATAAGCCCTTCATCAGGAATGTTCCTCAGATGCTGCCTGACCCACTGTGCTTTTCCAGCACCACACTCTCAACATGTGGAATATTTGGAATATATAGTTGAGTATCTCAATGAGATGGATGTTTATTGTGAAGGAGAATTAATTCCAGTGAGTTACATAATTAATAAGTTGCAAATATTTGCATATTAAGATTTCCCTGCCTGATGGCAAGAAAATCCATTTACCTTTTGTGAAGGAAGAACTTAATTGTTCATCTCAACAGCGAGAATTTGATTTCTGATCTCTCAGCGATTTATGTCATTATGGGTAACACCACTCACATCGCAGCTGGAAGCAGAAAATCAGACCCTATAATATTAAATTAACAATCGCCTTTTAGAAAGTAAAATATTCTATGAATACATTAGTAAGCAAAAGGAAAACCAGGATCCAAGTGCAGACACTAAGGAATAGTTAGGATAATATTCAGGCAATTATAGAGCAATCATTAAAATGTAAAATAATTATTTTATTTTAGCATTTATCAGAGTGATCAATCAGATGAACAATATGAGAGTAGATATGATAGAATCACTCATAAAATGAAAGAAGGGAGAAATACTAAATAAATTAATCAGACCCAAAGAGGATAAAATCTTTGGGCTGGACAGATCAAATAAATGCATTTTAGAAAAATCTGGAGTAAACAAAATAGAAAGTACGTTACATTGTTTTAGTAATTCATTATCGAAAGAAAGTAACTTGCCAGAAGACTGGACAATATCTGAAGTTACAAATATATCGAATTAAGGGATATCAAATGATTAATTAATAATGAGGGAAATCTAATGGAATCCCTAAAGGAGTTCATTTTTAATCTAGAAATTGGAGACATAATAATGAATAGCCAGTATCAATTTATAAAGAGAATGTTTTTCTTAATCAACCTCATTGAACTCATTGAAGATATACCAAAGAGAGTAGATAAGTGTACTAAAAGCATTTCCCAAAGGCCTTTGATAAGACAATTGACCAATAAACCACCCAAAGTATGAGAAGGCTGGGGATATTTAGTTGGATGGATAATAAGCTGGCTACAAGGCAGAAACTATGTTAAAGAATAACTATTCGTAGCAGCAGAAAGGGAGAAGCAGGGTATCACAGGGATCAATTCTCATAATTTATATCCATAATTTAAAATTTAGAAACAAACACACAGATCTAAATGCATCAAAACAACAAATTGCACTAACCAGTCAATATATAGGATTGCAAAAAAAGGGAAAAACATGAAAAGAAATTGCAGAATGTGCATATAATCAGAAATAATATTCCAACATCGGTAAGTGTGAGGAATATTTTTTATATGAAATAAGGAAAGTGCATACTGTTTAGAAAGTAATAGCTAAAATAGATTAGACAAGCAAAGAGATTCAAAAACCTGGACATCACACTTGGTTAGAGCATATAGTTCTTTTTGTGATATTAATAATAATTTGTAAAGAGACTGGAAGTTGTATAAAAATGATTTGCAAAGATGGAACAAGAATTATAAAATCATAAGTGTTTGGAGAGTCTGAACAGACTGGGTTTCTTTTCTCTTGAACAGAAACAGTGCTAGGACCTCTGCTGTTCGTGGTCTACATAAATGATTTGGAGAAAAACATAACTGGTAAGTGTGCAGAGGATACAAAGCTTAGTGGGGTTGTGGATAGTGAGGAGGATTGTCAGAGAATATGGCAGGATATAGATCAGTTGGAGGCACTGGCAGAAAAATGGCTGATGGAGTTTAATCTGGACAAATGTGAGCTGATGCAGTTTGGAAAGTCAAGTACAGTTGAAAATTATACAGTGAATGGCACTACCCTTAGGAATTTCGATATACAGAGGGATCTGGGTGCGTAGGTCCACAGATCACTGAAGGTGGCTGTGCAGATAAATAAGGTAGTAAAAAAGGCTTATCGCATGCTTGTCTTCATTGGAAGCGTAATTGAGTATGAGGATAGACCATTCATGCTGAAGCTTTATAGAACTTTAGTTAGGCCGCACTTAGTCAGTGAACTGGTGGGAATTCTGTATAACTTCTATGTGGAGGCCTGATAAAATTAAGTTTCTGTTCTTATCATTCCATGTGTATCTATAATCAGGCAAGCATATAGCTTTATGAAGCTTAAGTGGTGATGTTAATGTGATAATGATACCAGTCTCATTTTTAATAGCTGCTAATGTATATTATAATCCAACAGGTGAGCCAGTTAGTAAATCAGTTTGTTAAGTGATAGCATCCCAACCATATCAATATCTGTGATAGAGGTGGAATATGTACAATGATTTTCTGATAATGGCTAAGAGAACACCAGGAATTTCACCAGGGATCATCTTGATCCCTGGATTAAGTGAGTGAAAGTAAGTATGAGTGTCACAGAGAGGGGTTTATGGCATGCACAGAATAGTTACTTTCAGTGTCCTCCATCCCAATGTCAGGTCCCCTAATTGAACACAGGGTCCTTTACAATGAGGGAAATTACCACTAAATAAGATAATTTATAAAAAAGAGTTAATTCAGCTTCTATGTGGAACCTGTGCTCACTCTGATATTAACACAATCACTGGACAGCATTTGACCAGTCAGTCAGCAGTCTTAAAGTATCTTGGGCTATTCTGGGCATTTGTAGTTGGAGACAGTCATCTCTTCTTTTCTTTGCGTTATCATCAGTATAATGTAATTTCTGTATCATTACAAAGTTGTAATAAATGTTAATGTCTTACCCAAGATAAGTGTTTTGACTGACTGGGTTTATTTTTCCTTACTTATCTCGAGAACAAATTCTGGAATTAAGAATCTACTAATGACCATAAAATGATGTTGATTATCAGAAAAATCCATCTGGTTCACTAATGTTCTTCAGGGAAGAAAATCTGCCATCATCACTTGGTCTGGCCCACATATGACTCCAGACCCACAGCAAAGTAGTTGACTCCCAATTGCCCTCTGAAATGGCCTAGCAAGCCATTCGATTGTGTCAATTTCTAAGAAATTAAGCCCTCAAATCCACCTGGCATCAACCTAACACCAAAAAAGACAATGGCAGAAACAGCCCTGTCAACCTTGCAAAGTCCTCCTTACTAACATTTGGGGATTAGTGCCAAAACTGGGAGATCTGTTTCCCAGACCTGTTAACCATCAGCCTGACATACTCACGGGATTGTGCCTTACAATGTCCCTTACAAATACGATTATCCCCATCCCCGGACACATTCTATCGCACCAGCAGGACAGACTCGGTAGAGGTGGAGGCACAGTGACATGCAATCAGGAGAGAATTGCCCTGGGACCCCTCAACAACAACTCTGGACTCCATGATGCTTAAAGTTAAACATGGTCAAGGAAACATACTGTTGATTATCACATACCATACTCCCTCACCTGATGGATTGGTACTCTTCCATGTTGAACAACCCTTTGGAGGAAGCACTATGGATGGTAATAGCACAAAGTGTACTTTGGATGGGGAATTTCAATGTCCAGCTTGAAGACTTATTCAGCAGCAGTACTACTGATCATGCTAATTGGGTCCTAAAATGCAAAGCTGCTGGACAGACTCTGCAGTTAGTGGTGAAGGAACCATCAAGAGAGAAACACATATGTGAACTTATCCTTAACAATCTACTGGCTGTAGATGCATCTGTATGGGTAAGAGTGACCAGCACACAGTCCTTGTGGAGATGAAGTTCTGGCTTCACATTGAGAATAATCCTCATCAGGTTGTGTGGCATTATCACATGCTAAATGCAACAGACTTTGAACAGATCTAGCAACTCAAGACTGGGCATCAATGAGGCACTGTGGGACATCAACAGAAACAGAATTGTCTTCATGGCCCGGCATCTCCCCCACTCAACCATGACCATCAAGCCAAGCAATTACCCTTGGCTCAATGGAGAGTTCAGGAGGGCATGCCAGGAGCAGCACCAAGCATACCTGGAAATTAGGTGTCAACCCGGTGAAGCCACCAAACAGGACAAATGGGTACCAAACAGTATAAGCAGCAAGTGATAGGTGGAGCTAAGCAATTCCGTGACCAACAGATCAGATCTAAGCTCTGCAGTCACAAAGTCATAGCGTAATACAACATGGAAACTTTGGCCCAAATTGGAATATGTTGACCATGGTGCCCACTCAGTTATTTCCAATTGCCTGCATTTGGTTCATATCACTCTAAACTCTTCCCATCCATGTACCTATCCAAATGTTTTTTAAATGTTGCTATTGTCCCTGCCTCAACTTCTTTCTCTGGCAGCCCAGTTTCTGCTGCTTAGACTGCTATCTGACACATAGGAAGATGTTTGCGGTTGATATAGATCAGTCATCTCAGCTCCAGGATATCTCTATGGGTGTTCCTCAGAGTAGTATCCTAGGCCCAATGATCTTCAGCTGTTTCATCAATGCCCTTCCTCAATCATAAGGTTAGGAGTGGGGAAGTTCGCCAATGATTGCACAATGTTCTGCACCATTCACTTCTCTCCAAAGCAGTCCATGTTCGAATGCAACAAGATCTGAACAATATCCAGGTTTTGGCTGACAAGTGGCAAGTAACATTCACAGCACACGAATGCCAGACAACAATAATTTCTAAACAGAGACAATCTAATCATCAGTCTTCAACATTCAATAGTGTTTCCATCAATGAATCCCGACTATCAATATTCTAGGGGTTACCATTGACTATAAACTCAACTGGACTCACCACATAAATGGAGTAGTAACAAAAGCAGGTCAGAAGTTAGCAATACTGTGATCAGTACCTCACCCCCCACACTCACCAAAGTCTGTCCATCATCTGCAAGGTATCAAGTCAAGAATATCTGGAATACTCCCCACTTGCCTGGAAGGATGCAACTCCAACAACACTCAAGAAGCTTGGCACCATCTAGGATAAAGCAGCCCACTTGATTGGTACTACATCTACAAGATTTCTCCACCACCAATGTTCAGCAGCAGTATTGTGTACTATGTAGAAGATATATTGTAGCAATTCACCAAACATCCTCAAACAGCACCTTCTAAACCCATGACCACTTCCACATAGAAGAACAAGGGCAGCAGACAAATGGGGGCAGCAGACAAATGGGAGCACCACCACCTTCAAGTTCCCTTCCAAGCCACGTACCTTCCTGACTTGGAAAATATCACCATTCCTTCAGTGTTGCTGGGTCAAAATCCTAGAATTACCTCCCTAAGGGCATCGTGCGTCAACCAAAAGCAGGTGGACTGCAATGGCTCAAGAAGGCAGGTCGCACCTTCTCAAGAGCAAGTAGGGACGGCAATAAATGCTGGCCAGTCAGTGGTACACACATCTCACAAATGAATAAAAAAAATTCATCCTTATCACAAAGTAGAAAGATACCAGACCAGCATAAGAAGAAGTATTTGTGGCAGCATTCTATAAAAGATACCTGAGCCTTCTCATCATTCTCATAATAACCACCATTTTCCATTCCCAAGAAGGCTATTCCCAAACATTAGCTCATATTTAATCCCTGATCCACTCATTAACTTCCAGTGGGCTCTGAATATTTAGTGACAACTAGCTCATAATCAAAGTTCTCTTTGCAAAGGGGCAAGTTGTTAACATTAGATATTTTCCACCTCCAACATAGTGCAAAAATGTTCTTTTTTGCTAACTAACTAACATGTGACTTCTCCCACAATAAAGTCATCATGTTTCCCATTGCAACAGGGCTGGATTAAACTCTCCCAATTGTATGGTAATGATTACGATAGATGAGCTTTACTGTGATTTCCTGAAAACAAAAATCAAAATATCCTTAATGCCAAGAGACTAAAAGTTGTGATGAATAAATAGATCTGTACGCAAATCGTTAGAGGTCAGCTCTCATTTACAGTAAGTAATTTAAAAAATGAATGGTTGTCTTTATCTTAAGTTGGTTGGAAAAGAAAAATGAATAAGTTATGATTCTATTGTTTGAAGTCTTTAATCATATCTGAAATATTGCATTCAGTTTTTGAGATTGAATTTGCAGGCATGTAATCTTGCCTTGGCATGGTACCAGACACTAAAGAGTTAAATTGTGAGTATGGTTTTCATAAACTTGATTCGTACTTTCTTGAATTTAGGAGGTTGTGGCATAAACTAATTGAGATCTTTAAAATGATATCGGCATTAAATATTGCAAGCAAATGGAGTTTCAAAATAGTTGGGCCATGATTGAATTGAATGGTGGAACAGGCTTGAGGAGGTTGAATATTTTACTCCTGTTCCTATGTTACTGTTTCCTCTGGGTGCTATGCATTAATGGCTTTATAAATTTAATAAGAACTGAAATTGTAAATCTATTTTATTCGAAGTAAAATTGTAATCATTTTTTTCGGGGAGCTTATAAATTTTGTAGACTTGGCAGTCTTGCTAATATATTGAAACCTGACCAATGAGTGTTGACAAGTTCTATTTTGCCATTAAATTCTAATTATAAGATTTTCATATTGAGCTATTCCTACCAACATCATTGAAATAGCTATATGTTATCCAGACAGCGCTGTTTTACACAGGTGAATGGAAACTCTAAGGAACTCAATTTCTGATCCGAACCTGAGCAACATTTCAAAATTTTAAGCTTTATTTTTAGTGTTCTTTCTAGCTTATATTTTATCAGTTATTAAGTAGTGTGGTCAAAAATGAAAGTTGCAATAAGATAGTAAACCCTTAACAAATCCTTGAAATTCTTCCAACTTCACAGTGCAAAAAGATTTCTCTCACAATGTCAATCAAGGAAATGTTAGATCTGATCATTAAAGTCTGATGTGTAGAAGAATCTGTGAGACCCTAGTTAAAATTCAAATTGCCATTGTACCATGGAATAAGATATCGCCTATGCTATTCAATTCCTACTAGGGGAGTTTCGTATGAGAACAATCATTAATTTCTTTTCCAATGCTACAATAGAACTATTTATCTTGAAATAAATGTTCTATTGTCACATTCCAAGAGTGATAAGTTTTAACATTATTTTCATTTTATATTTTATGACTTCATTTCCATCACACGTTTACAGGTTTCATTTTAATGGTATTGCTATACTTCAAAGGATTCCATTAAATTGCAATAAACTACATTCTGTAGTTAATGTCTGTCTCCATATAAAATGTGTTGCTTTACATAAAAGCTGTGCACCTAATGCATTTGCACAGTAATACAGCATGACTTTTGCTTCTGAATAATGATTTAGTTTGAAAAGATGTACTTCATTTGGAATGTCCAGGAGTTGGTGCAATAAGGTGCAAAGAAACGATGTGTGGGAATGAAGACTGATAATTTTGTAACTGTGCATTTGGGATCTTGTGGTTGTGCTACATTTGATTAAACAATGCAAATACTTTTGTGGTATATTGTCACATAAGCAGAACAGCGTTTACAGTACACCGTGGTGGGCGGCACGGTGGCACAGTGGTTAGCACTGCTGCCTCACAGCGCTAGAGACCCGGGTTCAATTCCCGCCTCAGGCGACTGACTGTGTGGAGTTTGCACGTTCTCCCCGTGTCTGCGTGGGTTTCCTCTGGGTGCTCCGGTTTCCTCCCACAGTCCAAAGATGTGCAGATCAGGTGAATTGTCCATGCTAAATTGCCCGTAGTGTTAGGTAAGGTGTAAAATGTAGGGATATGGGTGGGTTGCGCTTCGGCGGGGCGGTGTGGACTTGTTGGGCCAAAGGGCCTGTTTCCACACTGTAAGTAATCTAATCAATCTAATCTAATCTCGACATGCAATATTCAAATATTCATTCTGAAGTATAGCATAACCAGATGATTTAGTCTACAGTCTCTGATTAAACTGTCATATTCAATATCTGTGATTTACAGTTATGCAAATGATCAAACAATTCAAATGCTAAATTCTCATCATTATTTGTAGAATCTTTTAAATATGATTGTCTTCTCAGATACATGATATGCAAAAAATACAACTGCAAAATACAACAATAGTTCTTTGCCTTGAGATAGATCTGTACTGTCTTCTACTGTCCAATATAGCTTGGATTCTAGCATGGTGAAGTCATCAGTACTTACTGTTACTATGGTGTAAACCAAGTCAAAACTGTCAAAATCTGCACATGGACAAATAAAACACAGAAATCCAGATGTTGCCATTCAACTTGCCCTGTCACAATGTCAGTATCTCACTGAGCAATTTGATAGGAAAACAGAAGACCAAAACATTGTTTAAATATTGAAAGACAAAGAAGTCTTCCTACTCAAGTACACAAATGATGCAAAGTTAATATTCAAGTACAGCAAGTAATTATCAAAGATGCAAGATAACATGGTTAAATATGAGGTTATTCACTTTGGTGGAAACACAGGCAGCCAAATTATTATCTGAATGGTGATAAATTGGGAAAGGGGGTTGTACACTGAGACCTGGGTGCCCTTGTAGTCCAGTTACTGAAAATAAGCAGATGCAGTAAGCGGTGAAGAAAGGAAATTGTGTATTGGCCTTGACAACGAGAGCATTCGAGTACAGGAGTAGGGGTAGAACATAGAACATAGAACAATACAGCACAGAACAGGCCCTTCGGCCCACGATGTTGTGCCGAACGACCTGTTTGCTGCAACTGTGCAGGGCCTGAGTGAGACCACACCTGGATAGTTGTCTACAGTTTTGGTCTCCCTATCTGAGGAAGGATGTTCTGGCTCTTGAAGGAGTGCAAAGAGTTTATTACTAATTCCTGGGATGTGGATTGGAAAGATATTGGGTCAGTTAGATCTATATTCAGGAAAAAGTGAGGACTGCAGATGCTGGAGATCAGAGCTGAAAAATGTGTTGCTGGAAAAGCGCAGCAGGTCAGGCAGGAGAAGGAAGGAACAGGAGAATCGACGTTTCGGGCATAAGCCTTTCTTCAGGAATATAGGTCTATATTCATCTGAGTTTAGAAGAATGAAGGAAGTCTCATAGAAAGCTATAAACTTCTAACAGCATTAAGCAGGATAGACACAGGAAGGATGGTCTCAATGACTGGGGAATCCAGAGCTAGGGGTCACAGTCAAATGATACAAAGTAGGCCCTTTAGTACAGAGAGGAGAAAGATTGAAAAGGGATCTAAGGGGCAATGTTTTCATGCAGAGGGTGGTGCACATATGGAATGAGCTGCTAGAGGAAGTAGTGAAGGCTGGTGCAACTACAACATTTAAAAGGTGTCTGGTTGGGTATATGAATAGGAAGGGTTGAGATGGATTTGGGCCAAATGCTAGCAAATGGGACTAGATTTATTTAGGATATCTGGTCGGCATGGATAAGTTGGACCGAAGGGTCTCTTTCCATGCTGGACATGTCTTTGACTCAAAAAAAGATGAGGAGGGATTTGTTCATCCAGAAAATGGTGAGCTTGTGGGATTCTCTGCCAAAGGACTAAAACATTGAAGACTTTCAAGTAAGATGTAAGTATTGCACTTAAAATTAAATGGATCAAAATATTGAGGAAAACATTGGAAAAGTTTTGACTTGGATGATCAACCATGATCATATTATAGAACACAGAATATGGAACATAGAACGTTACAGCGCAGTACAGGCCCTTCGACTCTCAATGTTGCACCAACTTGTGAAATTAATCTGATGCCCATCTAACTTGCACCATTCCATTATTATCCATATGTATGTCCAATGCTCATTTAATTGCCCTTAACATCGTTGAGTTCTCTACTGTTGCAGGCAGGCCATTCCATGCCCCAACTACTCTCTGAGTAAAGAAACTACCCCTGATATCCGTCCTAAATCTATCACAGAATGCTGCAGCAAGCTCTAAGTGCCAATGGCCCACTTCCTTCTATAGTCGATGCTTCTATGAAAGCAAATACTCCATTTGCCACTATTTGCAACGGAAAAATCTTACCACAATTACTTGCTGTACATAATATATAATTTTAGTTTATTTACCTGAGGAAGAACGTGTTTGCCTCTAGGAGTGCAATACAGTTCATTAGTACAATTCCTGGAATGGAAGTCTTCTTCTAAGCGGAGAGATTAGAAGACTAGATTTCCCCTGGATGAAGCATCTAGAACTAAGTGTCACAGTCTATAACCAAATAATGCATTTCAGAGTGAGATAAAAAGAAATTTCTTCATTAAACAGTTTGTCACTCTTTAGCATTCTTTACTCAGACAACTGTGAGTGCTCAGTCATTGAATATATTCAATACAGATCAATATATTTTTGAACATTAAGAGATGTTGGGACATTGTGGAAGCTATAACTAAGGTGTGATATGAGGCAGATGAAACTGAATGATGAGGCAGATTTGAAATGCTGATTGTCTTGTTTCTATTTTTATTTTACATGTATTTATGTTCTTACATGGTATTCAATACAAATACATATTTATTTAATGTCAGCAACAAGCGAATATGATCCTGTGCAAAATAATCACTTAAATAAGCTGAAAGACAAGAATGCAGTTGGGCCGCAGATCAGCTATTATTTCATTGAATGGTGGAACAGGCTTGAGGGCCTGAATGGCATTCTCCTGTTCCTATGTTGCTGAATCAATAATGAAAGGATAGTCAGTAGTAGAGAGTCTGTGTGGAGGCTACAAGATGCCCCAAACATTGTTCAGGAGGCAATCGAGGAAAAATATGCATTGCTGCAGCAGCAATTAAAGTTTGCACTGTGCATGATTGCAGACTGATTGGAAGATTCTCCCCTAGCATGACTGCTTGATGCCGAAGACTTTTGTGATTCTGTCCTCATCTGTGGAAAGCATGTTGTTCATAGAGCATCTAATGCTGCAACCACATAACTTATCCTTGATTCACTAATGGCTTGCATAGGACTGCTGAAACCCTGGTGTTCACCATTATTTGCTAACAGCAAGATGCACTTTCACTTATTGCAAGTCATGAAGTGTGAGTAAGCCAAGAAGGGTGGAAATGAACATGACACTTCTCATTCAGCTTTTGCCTGAAACAGTGATTCTCCTGTTCCTCAGATGCTGCCTGATCTACTGTGCTCTTCCAGCATCACACTCATTCATTGTCCACATGCCTCATCTCAGTATGTTATATACTTCCTCATATCCCAGTAGCTCAGCCTCTCCTCCCCTCCAACAACACCTCTATTGGCTCAAGCGAACTGCATGACATTAAAATCACCCCTGACCAATACTCCAACCCTCTCCCCATATATTATATCCACCACCTTGTGTCCCCTATCGCAAATCATCTGACCATGATGTCTCTTATTCAAATTGAAATAACAATTGACACAAGTTCATTGTGAGATGTTTCCAACTGCTGATTCAGAGAAAACTTTGTCTAATACACTATTGTGCAACTGGCTCCTCTCATGAGATTCTTATGTTTCGAAAGCTCAACTTTAAGAAAATAATTGAGATGATTGTGGCTGAGGCATTGTATATGAATGTTGGATCGTGATTATCATTCAGGTAAAAGCTGAACCAATCCTGAAATCCACAAAATAAATTTCAAGAATCATGTTCTCTCTTAGTCCTGTTACTAGGGAGACCACAACAGTCTACATAACAATCTGTGCAATACAACAACTGTAAGACCATGACTGTTAAAATCCTTCGGCACAATCCCTCACAAAATGAAAATACGTAATCAATCTCACAGATGGAAAGCCCTCTAAGCGCCTGATACAGGTTTGTGATCCAAGCCACTGCAGTCTATTCAATGTGCTTAGATGGACAGTTTGATTGCATACAAACAGGCAAAGAGAATATGGGTAGAAATTTATTTTGAGCAGTCAAGTGTAGAGGCTGCTAATTTGATATTGCCTGTATTGTGTTATCATTCCAATATGAATTTCTACCCTAAAGACTTTGCCAGCACAGGGACAAACAGTCATCCAATGTTTCCATGAAATTCAGTCCCACAGGAAATGATCAGAACAGAAACATTGCTAACAAATAAAGTCAGCTCTCCCAAAATTATTGTCATACACATATGTTTGCACACCTTTGTTAATCTGCTTTTCACAAACTCAGGATGTGGAAATGGTCAAATCACACATTCTAAGATTTGCAGAAAAGATCTGCAGATTTGCAGATTTGTGGGCGGCATGGTGGCACAGTGGTTAGCACTGCTGCCTCACAGCGCCAGAGACCTGGGTTCAATTCCCGACTCAGGCGACTGACTGTGTGGAGTTTGCACGTTCTCCCCGTGTCTGCGTGGGTTTCCTCCGGGTACTCCGATTTCCTCCCACAGTCCAAAAGATGTGCAGATCAGGTGAATTGGCCATGCTAAATTGCCCATAGTGTTAGGTAAGGGGTAGATGTATGGGTGGGTTGCGCTTCGGCGGGGCAGTGTGGATTTGTTGAACCGAAGGGCCTGTTTCCACACTGTAAGTAATCTAATCTCATCTAAACAGTCAAGAATGGAATGTAACAATGAAAAGAGAAGGAGGGAGACTTGCAGCAACCATTCTCCAGGGTGAGAATATTGTAGAAAGGAGAAGCATGCATTTAAGGACACAGGGAATGACTTAGAAGGATCCCTCCAGTCAGGATTGATCACCTGTAAAGATAGAATCTACCTCTCTGACTGGTGTTTGAAATTCAGGAGATTTAAGCAAAATAACTTCTGTGGGTGCTGTTTTAAATTGAAGGGAAGAGGTGCATTGACGTTTAGATGTTACCAGTGATAAAATAAGCAGAATACTAAGTTGTAGTGAGTTGTAAGCCTTAATAATTTTTAACCTCACCAACTCAAAATATAGAAAACAAATAGCGTTCTGCTTAGCTCGGTCTGAGGCGTCCATGGAAATAATGCTTTACTTATTCTGGATGGATGAGTGACATTGGTGGTGCAGAGATATTTGAAAGGAATGCCCAGTTATACTCCAGCTGATATCTTCTTCAATCCTGAATGCCCAATGGAGGAAAATAAGATGGCACTGAGGAGGATGACAATAAGACCCATCATGAGGTGGTGTCATCATCCTCAACCTCTTTGTTTCTTCTGACTGGAGGAGCATCTGTGCAGCAAGGTCGGGTGCTGGAGGCTGCCCCAGCAATGATGCACTAACAAAAGAATGTGGACACCGCCAAGCTGAGGATCACCTACACATGTATCTCAGCTGGAAGGCAAGACAAGGGACTATATTGCCTTTACCTCCCCTGAGGACACAAGGGAAGTATTACAACAACTGACCAAGTGTGGAGGAATGATTCTGTCCCTGTCGTGTCTTTTGGCTGTAATTGCTTACTGTTTCCCTTTTTAAACACAATATAAACAATGACATTTGAAATTACACTGCAAACATCTTTTATAGATGGCAAGACAAGACTGAGGTATTGAAAACAATCAAGATTTGTTCAGTGAAGATAGTAAAACCACTAGCCAGATGTACATCCTGCAGTAGTGGTAAAAGTTTTCATGTTCCAGGCAGACCTGAAGTAAAGTGCTGAGATAACCTGGATTGCCAGAGGATAAAGGAGTGATGGCAGCTGCCAGGAAATCAAGCAGACATGCAGGATGTTCTTGTTGTGGTTGCAGATCAGCTGAAACTTGAGGGAGAGGAAGCCTTTATGTTACTAATCTAAATGACCACTCCGTGGTTGCTTTGATGGCAACTTAAAAGCAATCAGTGATAGCCTATAACTGCAGGGGTTCAGTTCCAAAACCCACTGACCCCTGTGAGGGCATTTCTGAAGGCTGAGGGTATGGCCTACATTGTTTTCCTGCCCCAAAACCCCTTCTCACACAGTTACCCCCTTCGCTTCCCGCCCCACCCACCACTCCGCATGCCTCTGCTTGAGATTCTGTTCCTTCAGTGAATCACAATGTTTGTCTTCACTACTGGACTTTAAATTGTGACAAGATTGCCAGTTACAGCCTTTCTCTTGTCAGGAAACTAGCCAATTGTTCTTGGAAGTCTTGTCCCCAGGTCTTCTGCCTTTGTAATGCCATAACAACACCCAGCATGACCTATGCTCCTACTGCCCAATGTTCCTGCCAGTTGCACTGCACCAATGCCACTTGGTTTTCTATCTGCAAAGCCCTTCTGTGCTATTCACTTTTGTTTAAAGCACAGGCAGCTCCAAGGGATGCACATGCCTAGCACCTCACTGGGAATCCACATCCCCCTACAGCTCACCCTCCAAGCAGCATGCACAACCAATACATCCATAGAAATCTCTACAGCCTTGCATTGAGGAACTTTCAAAGGGCCTCTTAACTAGCTGAATTGAACTTGATAGAATTGGACAGGAGCTGCCTCAGCCAGGCCCTCCACCCACTTTCATTCATGTGACTTAATTTAGAAAAGATGAGACACACGATCAAAACATTTTATAGAAGCAAGTTTATTCAAATAGCGTCACTTCAAAATAACTGAATTGAACACTGGAAATTCAGTAACACGCCAGTTGAAATCATCCAATGTCACTGCTCAAACAAGTGGAAAAAGAATCGCCTGACCTGTGTAAATGAAACTGACTGAGATGAGTAATTTGATGAGGGTCCAGCCAAGCATGGATGTTAATTTACAGATTCAATTCCCAGTGTTACAGGGCTTTTACTGACCTCCTCAAACTATTTAACATTGCAAGGTGGTGACATGTATTTCTTTTATTTAGAGTTGTCCATATATTCCAGCCTTTTTCCCCCACTGTATATTTTATTTTTGTGAATCAGTTCTACTTTCCACAACAAAGTCTGAACATCTTTCAAATCTTAATTGACTTTTTGCCTCCTCATGTCGCTGTAACCTTCAGATCAGCAGAATCACACTTCTCAACTCATTTCCCCACACAACCACAGGAAAAGTCTGCACATGTGGTTGACCTGCATTTGAGTCATACATGTATCATTAACACAAATACATCTGAAATAAATTGGGAAAATGATCAGTTTGGACAAATGCAATCTACAACAGAATTACTGATAGCATCACCAAGATTGCTGACACCATTACCAGCAGCAATGGAAATTGATACTGGTTTTATTGGTCTTCAAATAGCATAGTATACTGGTTTGGAATTCTGATAATACTGGTGCCAGTGTTATTGTCTTTTCATTTTGGCTTCATTGGGACTGTGAATTAGCTTTTTGAGAATTGTTTTAAATTAACAACACTGTACCCACAATGCTTATATTTAAAAAAGCAATTAAACATTTGGCCACAAGAGGACAAGACCAAGTTCAAAGATCAAGATGGTGATGAAAATATGAACAACACACACCATTGTGCAGTCTGGTTGCACCAACTATCTCTTTACTAACATATCCATCGATCAATCTAATGTGTCTCTAACTCTGTTTGAATAATTTCATTTCAGATCATTCTTTGTTTTAGGAGTTCAGCTAAAGTCCTGTTGCTTTGTGGGAAATGCAATAAGGATAATTGTGATGATTGTTAATTTACAATCTGGCTTCACAGTGTTGTTGCTTGATCCTTTAATGGTGGCTCCCTTTATGTTAAATATATTTTTCCTGAATCATGAGGGGCATGGATAAGATGAATAGACAAGCTCTTTTCCCCAGGGTAGGGGAGACCAAAATGAGAGGGCATCGGTTTAAGGTGAGAGGGGAAAGATTTAAAAAGGACCTAAGGGGCAATTTTTTCATGCACAGAGTAGTGTATGCATTGAATGAACAAACAGAAGAAGTGGCAGGGGTTGGTACAATGAAAACATTTGAATGACATCTGGATGGGTATATGAATAGGAAGGGTTGAGAGGGATATGAGTGAAATGCTGACAAATGAGACTAGATTAATTTAGGGAATCTGGTCGGCATGGATAAGTTGGACTTAAGGGTTTATTTCCATGCTGTACTTCTCTGTGACTCTGTGACTCATTAAAGGTGAATTTATTTTTGTTAAATATGAATTGATGGGTCCTCCCTTTAGAATTTTTCTAGAACTGCTTATATGGTCACAAAAAAAGTGTAGACTCAATATGGACCAGTTGTGTGTCCTATTCAGAAAGGCAAAAATGGAAAATGTGGCATACTTGAAAAAAAGTATTGAGTCTTTTACAATAAATTAAAATTGGATTGCTGGATCTATAATTTGAAATACACTGTGTCATATTAAAAACTTAGTTTACTTGTCTGTTAGTTGCTGTTGTATTTTCTATAGACTGAAAATTGCATATTCCTATTTGTCTGATGTTTTAGAACTGGAGATCTTCACCCTGAGATGTTGCTTTAACTTTGAAAGGATTTTTTAGCTGAAACAGGAAATTGAATGTTAAGTCGTGTGGGTGAGGAAACCAAAAACAGAATGAACATCAAGATATGGCAAGACCATCAGAAACTCTAAAGCATAAATTACATTTCAGTTCACATTTTAAAGATTTCAGTTTTGACCTTTTGTATTCCATTTCCCTAAGTACACTCTTTGACTATCTCTGAACAGAGCTTTCATTCAAACCTTAATGCTTGAGCCCACATGTAACAAATCAATGTATGAGCAGTACCACAAAACTGAAAAAAGGAGACAACAAACACAGTGCTCTGTTAAGTTTTATTTGTTGTTAAATTATTTGAATAAATTTATCACATTTCCTTTATAAAATTAAGCAGCTGGTTGGCTTTGATTACTTTTATCTTGTTTAAAATATAATAACTATATAACTAAATATAACTATTTGTATTTTTATAGCATCTTTAACAGCCCATGATGACTTCACAGGCATCTAATCAGACAAATGTTGACACAAAACCAAAGAACAGAAAGCCAAAGGCTTGGTCAAATAAATAGGTTTTATGTCTGGTATTAAATGAGGATACAGCTGAGTGGCAAGGTTTCATATAACATATTACAGAACATAATATTTGACCATAAGACCAGAAGATATAGAAGCAAATGAAGCAGATTGAATTAGAGGCAATGGCGAGTGAGAAAGAAAAGGACAGAACTGACCTGGCAGAACAAAAAGAAAGACAAAAGGAAATAAAACAGCTTGAATTGTGACTTTTACACTTGCAAGAAGTGTGTCCAGCTGCAGCTCTTGTTTGACCGCATGATGGCTCTGGAGCTGTGGATGGACTCATTTTGGAGCATCTGAAATGTTGAGGAGGTCATGGATAGCATGTTTAGTGAATTGGTCACACCGCAGATGAGAATTGCTGAGGGAGACAGTGAATGGGTGACTAAAAGGCAGAGAAAGAGTATGAAGGCAGTGCAGGTATCCCCTGCAGTCATCTCCCTCAAAAACATACCGTTTTGGATACTGTTGGGGGAGATGGCCCACCAGGGGAGGGCAGCAGTTGCCAGGATCATTCTGTTCAGCTTGGCTCTGCTATTCAGAAGGGCAGGATAAAGACTTGTGAGGCTATAGTCATTGGGGATTCTATTGTAAGGGGAGTAGATAGGCGGTTCTGTAGTCGAAAACGAGACTCCTTGATGGTATGTTATCTCCCAGGTACTCAGTCAGGGGCGTCACTGATCGGCTGCAGAACATTCTGAAAGGGGACGGTGAACGGCCAGTTGTTGTGGTGCATATAGGCACCAATGATATAATTTAAGAAATGAGGTGAGGCCCTGAAAGCAGAGTTCAGGGAGCTAGGAGAGAAGTTAAAGAGGAGAACCTCAAAGGTAGTGATCTCAGGATTGCTACCAGTACCATGTGCTAGCCAGGGTCGAAATGAAAGAATATGCAGGATAAACACATGGCTTGAGGGATAGTAAGGGAGGGAGAGGTTCAGATTTGTGGGACATTGGGACCAGTTCTAGGGAAGTTGGGAGTATTACAAATTGGATGGTCAGTACCCAAACCAGTCTGGAACTAATGTCCTATTGTGGGGGGGGGGGGGGGGGGGGGGGGTTGGTACTGCTGTTGGAAGGGTTTAAACTAATTTGGCAGGGGGTGGGAACTAAAAGAGAAGACTAGTAGTCAGTGAGGTGGAAACTAGACACTGTAAGGATCATGAAGTTAACATTATCAAGGGGAAGAGTAGGCAGGGAGTAGGTGAACACAAAGGAACTGGTGTTCTGAAGTGCATATACTTTAATATAAGGAGTATAATGAGTAAGACAGATGAACTTAGAGCTTGGATTGGTGCCTGGGAGTATGACGTTATTGCAATCACAGAGACTTGGTTTAAGGAAGGGCATGATTGGCAACTAAATGTTCCAGGATATAGAAGCTCCAGACAGGACAGGGAGGGAAGTAAAAAGAGGGGAGGAATTGCATCGCTGGTCAGGGATGATATCACAGCTGTGCTAAAGGAGGACACTGTGGAGGGCTTGAGGAGTGAAGCATTACGGGTAGAGCTGAGAAATAAGAAGGGTGCAGTTACATTGTTAGGGCTGTACTAGAGGCTTCCCAACAGTGAGTGTGAGGTAGAAGAACAAGTAGGTAAACAGATTATGGAAATATGTATATGAAACAGGATGGTGGTGATGGGAGATTTTAATTTTCCCAACATTGACTGGGATACACTTAGTGTCAGACGTCTGGATGGGGCAGAATTTGTAAGGACCATCCAGGAAAGTTTTCTCGAGCAATATGTCAATTAGTCCAACTAGGGAAGGGGCTATATTGGACCTGGTGTTGGGGAATGAGCCAGGCCAGGTGGTAGAAGTTGCAGCGGGGGATTTCTTGAGGAATAGTGACCACAATTCTGTAAGTTTTAGAATACTCATAGAAAAAGATGAGAGTCATCCTAAGGGAAGAGTACTAAACTAGACCAAGGCCAATTATATCAAAATTCGGCAGGAGCTGGGAAATGTGGATTGGGCACAGCTATTTAGAGGGATTTGATATGTGGGAGCTTTTCAAAGATAGTTTGAAGATAGTGCAGGATAGGCATGTCCATTTGAAAACAAGGGATAAGAAAGGCAAGAATCGTGAACCATGGATGTCAGGAAAAATCGTGCGACTAGCGCAGAGGAAATGGAAGCATACATCAGGCCCAGGCAGCTAAGAACAGAACAGGCTTTGGAGGAATATCAGGAGAGTAAGACCAATCTTAAATGAGGAATCAAGTGGGCTAAAACGGTCATGAAATAACTTTTAGTGAGTAGAATTAAGGAGAATCCCAACGCCTTTTATTCATATATAAGAAGCAAAAGGGTAACTAGAGAAAGGATTCGCCCACTAAAGGATAAGGAAGGAAGGTTGTGTGTCAATCCTGAGAAAATGGGTGAGATTCTCAGAGTGTGTGTTGCTGGAAAAGCAGAGCAGGTCAGGCAGCATCTGAGGAGCAGGAAAATCGACATTTCAGGCCAGAACCCTTCATCCGGCCCGAAATGTCGATTTTCCTGCTCCTTGGATGCTGCCTGACCTGCTGTGCTTTTCCAGCAACACACTGATAGCATAATCTGTCTGCTCGACCATTGTGGCACCCGCCTCACTTTGCTCTGCAAAAGCAATGTTGGAATGTAAAGAGGTTCAAAAAAACAGGCATAATTTGGCCCCTTTAATTTCAAATGGTGTCTCCTCATCCTTCATTTCTGAGGTCATCAAGGTCACGTTCAATATTTTTCACATTCCTGTAAACACGCTTGTCAAGTCCCGATCATTCTCCTTGGATCTCGACAGTATACTCAAGAGGTAGCAATCTCTTCTTAGAGCAAAATCTTTTAAGTTTTCGAGCATTCTATTGACTCCTCACAATAAACTTTCCTGTAATGAAAGTACAAAAACAGAAACATAGATTCCAGATGTTGCTTCCCCAAGGCCAACTGTAACTTCAATATCACTTCTTCAGATGTATAATTTCTTTCAACCTTAGAATGAAATTGTAATTGCTTCCTTCACACCTGCAAACAATTTTATCCACCAACAAGATCTCTTTCCTATTCTGTTACCCCAAACAAAAATTGCCGTATATTACGTAATCATCATTCTCATTACTCTGCACTTACTCAATTTCAAATGCATCTGCCAACCTAAATGAGGCTGTCAATAGGAAATATTTAATAGAATTCAGCTGTTTCCTGCAAAGCAGAAGATTCCAAGAGTGAGCTACGCTTGTCAATATTTATAAATCTGCCAGCAACTTGTTGGAGAGGGCCTGAGGCCTAGCAGTGTATTGCTCTCATCAGCAAAACATTACAGGAGATCAATAAAACATTACAATAGAGAAATATTCTCAGTTTTTCAAATAAAATGCAAACTAAATTTATTCTATATATATATATTATATATGGATATAATCTCTTGGTTTTACAGAGATTGAGAAGTATCAGTAAACTGAATGACCACAGTAAACAAACTACCTTCCAAGATCAACTTGAGTTAATGTCTATATTTTGAATGCAGTTCAAACCTTTATAATGCTGTATTTGCTTTATCAGCCTAAATGTATACTGACTGGATTGCAATCATCACGACAAACCAATATAAGAATTAGGCTTTCGGCTTTTAAAACTCTTCAGTGAAACTACCCCAAATCACAAAGGGTTTTGTTATTGTAAACAGCAATTTAGGAATATTAGGTCAAAGAGCCATGATAACCTGCAGCTGGTAGAACCTCCCTGGCTCTTATAGTGAGATTATTTTATGAAACATTTCAATAGAAATTTAGTAAAATTTAAAAAATGGAAGAAATGGAATAATGAGGTAAATACAATATTGGTTGTGAGATGAAAATTTTACAAAAATGACAAGGAAAGGATTATATACAATCAGGAAACAATATCTTCATGTTCTTATTTCTGTGACATATATTGTGAATTTAATTTTCTAATAACTATCTAAAATTCACATTAACTCCAAAAGTATTAGTGGAAAAAAATAACTGTGTAATTATGATGGGATTTAGGAGTTGAATTCCAGTTAGATAAGTTGGCTGAGAGTGAACCAAGATGGTTAAAACATCTGATCTGCCTAATGATGCACAACAGTGCAAATTAGATTTGCACTTTGTGCATATGTTTACTCATACAAATGTTATGGGGTTTAATCGAGGTAAATGCTTTAAAAATCCACCTTAGAATCATAAATGTTGAGAGTGTGGTGCTGGAAAAATACAGCAGGTCAGGGAGCATCCAAGGAGCAGGAGAATCAATGTTTTGGGCATAAGCCCTTCATCAGGAATTATGCCCGAAACATCGATTCTCCTGCTCGTGGGATGCTGCCTGACCTGCTGTACTTTCCCAACACCACACTCTTGATTCTGAACTCCAGGATCTACAGTCCTCACTTCCTCCTTAGAATCATAATAACCCCACTGCAGAAAGAGACCATTTGTCCCATCAAATCTGCACCTATCCTCCAAGGACCCTCCCACCCAAACTCAGCCACCCACTCAATCTTCTGTAATCCCCTATTTACCATGGCTAACCCACCGAGTCTGCACATCCCTGGACATTACAGGGCAATGTAGTCTGGCCAATCTACCGAAACTGTGCATCTTTGGGCTGTGGGCAAAAACTGAAGCATCTGGAGGAAACCTATAATTACATGGGAGAATATGCAAACTCCACAAAGACAGTCACCTGGGGTCAGAATTGAACCCAGGTCCATGGTGCTGTGAGGCAGTAATGCTAACTACTGAGCCATTGTGCTGTCCTATAAATGAGATGCAAACTGAGATTGTTAAAAATCTCATAACACCAGGTTATAGTCCAACAGGTTTATTTGGAAGCAATTGAACCTGTTGCACTACACCTGGTGTTGTGTGATTTTTAACTTTGTACACCCCAGTCCAACACTGGCATCTGCAAATCAAAACTAAGATCACATCTCCTTATTTTGATGGATTTAAAAGATCCTGTGGTAGTTTTGCATAGAAGACTGAGTCTGGTCATGCCTGGTCATCCAGCCAGCATATATCCCTCAAATAATATCACAAAAACAGAACATCTGGTCATTATCATTGTTGTTTGTGGGAGATTACTACATTACTAAACTCTAGTACACTTCAAAATATACTTTGCGGTCTGGAAAGTATGTTGTGCCAACAGTTAGTCATAAAACTAATGCAAGCCTTTAATTTCTATCATTTGTTGCACCCTTTTCCTTTGTTTAACATTTGAAAATAGATTTGAAGTAAGCAGAATTACTGGGGTGTTTTTTTTTAAAATAAGGGTCACCCAGAATTAAATTAAACAGGTACGTGAATAAAATCTGCTCCAAATTAGATTACCACCCACTTTACACATTGGCCGCATTATGCCAATAAATGAATTGAAGTTTCAAGACCTGAAACAAGAGGGAACTTCAAAACAAAACTTAAAAAAGCAATCATGCTTTATATTTAAATCAGTTTCACAAATTGTCAATATGTTATTCCAGTGAATGTACCTGCCCATGTGAAATGAGAGTATTACAGAATGACTTGCAAATTGATTGTGATTTTTTAGGTCAAATAAAAAATGCTTGGTGTGCAATTTTGAAGTTATGTATGCACTGTTCCTCTTGATTTTTCTTTTGCACTTTTTCAGGATTCATTTGTCCAATGATACATGTCAATAAGTTCAAGCTGTGTCAGACTTCGCCCACTCATACATACCATCACACCTATACAGTATATGCAGGTACACCTGCACAAATTTGGTGTGTATGAAGATTCAATTGCAGATGCAGTTACAAACTTGAAGGTCCGACTCACTATAATGCTGAACAACTCAGAAGAGGACAATGATCAGCAGCAGGCTTAATCTGATCTCTTTTATCAATGATACCCACAGCTCCTGACACACCTATCTGACAATTACTGTGAGGAGTTCTTGACTTGCAGCCAAGCATAGAGCTGTACACACTGCTTCAAGGACGCCCGTAATTAACATCCACGACAGTGCCTGCACAGTTGGCTGCAATAAAAATCAACTATAACCACATGCCTGCCTCTGCCTCCTTCCAGGTTACTGCAGTGCTGACCTACAGAATGGTAAATAAGAATATCCTCTTACAATCCCATCTCCACTTCATCTGTCACCAAACATGGGTCAGGTTGAACTTTTGTGGTCTTTTAACAGCTCCATTTTGGATCTTCACACAGAATCTCCTCATATTTCCATACCCAATGGGGAGAATCAGAAAGTAGTGATGGGTAAAAAGGAAAAGGTTCTTTCTGAAGGGGTGTCTTTGGTCCTATCCACACAGTTGCAGCAATAACTGGAAGTTACTAACCACTGTCCCACACCATTCTGCAATTTTGCATAATCATCTGAACAGGCAATAGAAACATATCTGTCTGTGACTGTTTTGTCAATTATATAAATGATTTGGATGTGAGCTTAAGAGATACAGTTAGTAAGTTTGCAGGTCACACCAAAATTGGAGGTGAGGTGGACAGTGAAGAAAGTTACCTCGGATTACAATGGGATCTTGATCAGATGAGTCAATTGGTTGAGGAGTAGCAGATGGAGCTTAATTCAGATAAATGTTGCATTTTGGGAAAGCAAATCTTAGCAGGACATACACACTTGATGGTAAGGTCCCAGGGAGTGCTGCTGAACAAAGAGACCTTGGAGTGTAGGTTCATTGATCCTTGAAAGTAGAATCACAGGTAGATAGGATAGTGCACAAGGCATTTGGTATACTTTCCTTTATTGGTCAGCGTATTGAATACAGGAGTCGGGACGTCATGGCTGTACAGGACATTAATTAGGCCAATTTTGGAATATTGCGGGCAATTCTGCTCTCCTTCCTATAAGAAGGATGTTGTGAAACTTGACAGGATTCAGAAAAGATTTACAAGGATGTTGCTGGGCTTGGAGGATTTGAGCTCAAGGGAGAGGTTCAATAGGCTGGGGCTGTTTTCCCTGGAGCTTCGGAGGCTGAGGGGTGACCTTATAGAGGTTTATAAAATCATGAGGGGCGTGGATAGGGTAAATAGATAAGGTATTTTCCTTGGGGCAGGGACTCCAGAACAATAGCATGAGATTTAGGGTGAGAGGGGAAAGATATAGAAGAGACCTAAGGGGCGACATTTTCACTCAGAGGGTGGTGTGTGTGTGGAATGGGCTGCCAGAGGAAGTGGTGAAGGTTAGTATAATTGCAACATTTAAAAGGCATCTGGATGGTATATGAATAGGAAGGGCTTGGAGGAATATGGGCCAGGTGCTGGCAGGTGAGACTAGATTGGGTCGGGATATCTGGTCAGCATGGATGAGTTGGACCAGAAGGACTGTTTCCGTGTTGTACATCTTTATGACTCTATGACTGATGGCATCCATCTTCCAGTGTAGAGAGACCTCATCAATTTAATTTTACTTTAACTTTCTCTGTGAGGTCATGAGGAAAATGGTTGTCTTCTCCAGTCCATGACAGGGAAGTGCTGGTGTTGGACTGTACTGCCTTTGCTGTTTGAATCGGAGTGTGTCTGGGAAAATTAACAAATAGTGAAATTCACAACTAATCTTGGAGAAACCTGTGTGGGAGAAGTCATAGCAAAGAAACAGAAGTGAATATTTAAGCGCTGCCTTATAGTAAGTCTGCAGTAGTTAGTAGAGTGGGCTCTTTCTTGATTATATGTTTTATTGAGATATGTATCTTTATTGAACTTAAAATATAAGCTATAACTATTAATTTAACATGGAACAGTGTTTTGTAGAGGAATAAGATGGTACTATTGTAGATTTTGCAGGAGCAAAAATGGTCTTTAGTAGAGTGATATGCTCTTTTTGTCGGATGTGTGAGTTTAGGGAGAGTTTATGGATTACTGAAGATTATATCTGCAATAAATGCCGTTAGTTGTAAATCCTACCAGATCGAATGGATCGGTTGGAGACACAGAAGCAATGAGGAATTTACGAGAGCAAGGGGATGTGATGGATGGCAGTCACAGATATAGTCACATAGATGGGTTAGCTCCAGCAAAGGTAAGAGAGGTAGGCAGGTCATGCAAGAGTCTTCTGTGGCTATCCCCATTTCAAATAAGTATCCTGTTTTGGAATATGTAGGGGGTGATGGATTTTCAGGGGAATGTAGCACTAACAGCCAAGTTTCTGGAATTGAGACCAGCTCTAATGCAATGAGGGGGAGATCGGGTTCCAAGAGATCAATTATGTTAGGGGGGCTCTCTAGTCTGAGGTACAGACAGGCGTTTCTGTGGCCAGCAGCGAAAAATCAAAATGGTGTGTTGCTTCCCTGGTGCCAGGATCAAAGATGTCTCAGAGAGAGTGCTGAATGTTTTCAAGGGGGAAATGGGCCAGCAGAAGGTCATTGTACACATTGGAACCAACAACATAGGAAGGGAAAAAAATTGAGATTCTGAAGGGAGATTACAGAGAGTTAGGCAGGAATTCAAAAAGGAGGTCCTCGAGAGCAGTAATATCTGGATTACTCCCAGTGCGACGAGTCAGTGAGGGCAGAAATAGGAGAATAGAGCAGAAGAATGCATGACTGAGGAGCTAGCGTACGGGAGAAGGATTCGCATTTTTGGATCATTGGAAGCTGTTTTGGGGTAGAAGTGACCTGTACAAGAAGGACAGATTGCAACAAAATTGGAAGGGACTAATATACTGGCAGGAAAATTTGCTAGAGCTGCTCGGGAGGATTTAAACTAGTAAATATGCTGAGGGAGGATATTCCCGGAAATACATCCAGGGGAGTTATTTGGGTGGAACTGAGAAATATGAAAGGGATCATCACCTTATTGGGATTGTATTATAGGCCCCCCAATAGTCTATTCAGAAACAAACTTGTAAGGAGATCTCAGCTATCTGTAAGAAATTGAGAAACAAACTTGTAAGGAGATCTCAGCTATCTGGAAGAATAATAGGGTAGTTATGGGAGGGGATTTTAATTTTCCAAACATCGACTGGGACTGCCATAGTGTTAAGGGTTTAGATGGAGAGAAATTTGTTAAATGTGTACAAGAAAATGTTCTGATTCAGTATGTGAATGTACCTACAAGAGAAGGTGCGAAACTTGACCTACGCTTGGGGAAATAAGGCAGGGCAGGTGACTGAGGTGTCAGTGGGGGAGCACTTTGGGGTCAGCCACCATAATTCTATTTGTTTTAAAATAGTGATGGAAAAGGATAGACCAGATCTTGACGGTATTAGGCAAGAACTTTCAAAAGCTGATTGGGGGCAAATGTTTGCAGGTAAAGAGACAGTTGGAAAATGGGAAGCCTTCAGAAATGAGATAACGAGAGTGCAGAGAAAGTATACCCCTGTAAGGGTGAAATGGAAGGCTGGTACCTACAGGGAATGCTGTATAACGAAAGAAATTGAGGGTTTGGTTAAGAAAAAGAATGAAACATATGTCAGGTATAGACAGGATAGATTGAGTGAATCCTTAGAAGAGTATAAAGGCAGTAGGAGTATACTTGAGGGAAATCAGGAGGGCAAAACGGGGACATGAGATAGCTTTGGCAAATAGAGTTAAGGAGAATCCAAAGGGTTTTTACAAAGAGGGTAACTAGGGAAAGAATAGGGTGACTCAAAAGATCAGTAAGGCATGCTTTGTGTGAAGCTGCAGAAAATAGGGGACATACTAAATGAGTATTTTGCATTAGTATTTACTGTGGAAAATGAATAAAACGAGTACTGTTGAAACGAATAAAGATGGATAAATCCCCAGAACCTGATTAGGTGTATCCTAGAACTCTGTGTGAGGCTAGGGAAGTAATTGCTGGGCCTCTTGCTGAAATATTTGTACCATTGATAGTCACAGGTGAGGTGCCGGAAGACTGGAGGTTGGCTAACATGGTGCCATTGTTTAAGAAGGGTGTTAAGGACAAGCCAGGGAACTATAGACCAGTGAGCCTGCTGTCGGTGGTGGACAAGTTGTTGAGGGAATCCTGAGGGACAGGGTTTACATGTATTTGGAAAGGCAAGGACTGATTAGGGCTGGTCAACATGGATTTGTGCATGGGAAATCATGTCTCACAAACTTGATTGAGTTTTTTGAAGATGTAACAAAGGGGATTGATGAGGACAGAGCAGTAGATGTGATCTATATGGACTTCAGTAAGGCGTTCAACAAGATTCCCATGGGAGACTGGTTAACAAGGAATACAGGGAGAACTAACCATTTGGATACAGAACTGGCTCAAAGGTAGAAGACAGAGGGTGGTGGTGGAGGGTTGTTTTTCAGACTGGAGGCCTGTGACCAGTGTAGTGCCACAAGGATTGGTGCTGGGTCGTCTACTCTTTGTCATTTATATAAATGATTTGGATGTGAGCAAAAGAGGTATAGTTAGTAAGTTTGCAGATGACACCAAAATTGAAGGAGTAGTGGACAGCGAAGAAGGTTACCTCAGATTACAACAGGATCTTGACCAGATGGGCCAATGGGCTGAGAAGTGGCAGATGGAGTTTAATTCAAATAAATGCAAGGTGTTGCACTTTGGAAAAGCAATTCTTAGCAGGACTTATACACTTAATGTTAAGGTCCTAGGGAGTGTTGCTGAATAAAGAGATCTTGGAATGCAGGTTCATAGCTCCTTGAAAGTGGGGTTGCAGGTGGATAGGATAGTGAAGAAGGCATTTAATATGCTTTCCTTTTTCAGTCAGAATATTGTGGACAAAGGTTGGGAGATCATGTTGCGGCTGTACAGGAAATTGGTTTCGTCACTGTTGGAATATGGCGTGCAATTCTGGTCTCCTTCCTATCGGAAAGATGAAAGGGTTCAGAAAAGATTTACAAGGATGTTGCCAGGGTTGGAGGATTTGATGCTTTTGGGAGAGGCTAAACAGGTTGCAGCTGTTTTCTTTGGAGTGTTGGAGGCTGACGGGTGGCCTTACAGAGGTTTACAAAATCATGAGGGACATGGATAGAATAAAGAGAGAAAGTCTTTTCCCTGGGGTGTGGGAGTCTAGAACTAGAGGGCATAGGTTTAGATTGAGAGGGAAAAGATATAAAAGAGACCTATGGGACAACGTTTTTACGCAGAGGGTGGTATGTGTATGGAATGAACTGCCAGAGGAGGTGATGGAGTTTTGTACGATTGCAACATTTAAAAGGCATTTGGATGGATATATGAATAGGAAGGGTTTGGAGGGATATGGGCCGGGTGCTGGCAGGTGGGACTAGATTGGGTTGGGATAGCTGGTTGGCATTAACTGGTTGTACCGAAGGTTCTGTTTCAATGCTATGCATCTCTATGACCCTATGGCTGGGTTGAACAAGGTCAAAAAAACACACAACACCAGGTTATGGTCCAACGGGTCTATTTGAAAATATTAGCTTTTGGAGAATTGCTCCTTCATTAGGTACTAGTGAAGGATGAAGATCTTAGACACAGAATTTATAAGGAAAAGATCAAAGGTTCAAACAACTCATGAGAACAAATTTAAGATTTAAGAGCCATCTTAGGTGTGTTCAATTTGTTCGCATGAGTTGTATGACCGTTTGATCTTTTCCTTATAAGTTCTGTATCTAAGGTCTTCCTCTCTCACTAGAACCTGATGAAGGAGCAGAGCTCCCAAAGCTAGTGTTTTCAAATAAACCTGTTGGACTATAACTTAGCATTGTTTGATTTTTGACCTTGTCTAGTCCACACCAGACCTCACTTTCTCCTCTTCACTGATTAAATCCACTGAGTGTCAAAATTAATTTATTTTCACTCCTGTCAGCTGTGTAGGGTTTTGGTTTATAGTTGATTATTTTCAGATTTTAAGTGGTTTCACTCCCAGATCCCTGGTTCCTATTTAGGAGATGTGAAATGAAGAGGCAGTAGATAGATATTTCAGGGCAAAGCAATCTCTGCATTTATTTAAAAATACAAAGAAATATTATACAAGAAAAATAGGTAATGCAATAAATCAGGGAAATTGACACAACTAATTATACAGAGAATGTATTCTTTAAATTACACCATTTACCAGATTAACACTAGTAGAATCTTACCTACTGACACACAGAGAAAATAACAGTGTTTAATTACAAAGTATTTAATCAGAATTCCTACCCTGGGGTCCCGATACACTGCCACCACCTACCTTCCCCTCTTTGCTGGCTAGATTCAAATGCCGGGGCCTAAGGAGTTTCTGCTCACTACTCAAAACATGATTCGGAGATGCCGGTGTTGGACTGTATTCTAACAGATGAAAGGCTTAACAGACAATCAATTCTTCAATGTATAATTTCAGTTACATCACACTGCAAATTTTTGCTATAAATTCTGTGTTAAGATCGAGCCCTCCACAATCACCTGATGAAGGAGCGTCGCTCCGAAAGCTAGTGTGCTTCCAATTAAACCTGTTGGACTATAACCTGGTGTTGTGTGATTTTTAACTTTGTACTCAAAACATGGTTTTGAAGTGCGCCCAGGTCCTTGCCATTGGTTCTTTTGTATCTGAACAGGCCTGTGTCTGAAGCTTTTGTTCAAGTCGCACTTAGTTAGCCTCCCCCCACTTCTCGGATATCCTTTCTTCAGGTAATGCTATTGGTTCAGCTTCCCAATTCTGCATTTCTGTTCAGCCTTTCAATTTGGCTTCACTTTAGTCTTGCTTCAGAAGCTGCTTGTTGGAGGTGGAAGCCTCAGAGGGGAAGCAATTGTTACTGAAGCTTATTGCTGAAAAGGCCATCGACTGGTGAGATTGGAACACAGTTTTCTGAAGTTAATTGACTTTCTGATGGTTAGAGTATGTATGAATAGGTTTTGATCAAGGTTGACTGTTAACTTCTTTAAGACCCATACTGTCTGTGCTGTGGAGCCCGAGGTGTAAAATCTGTCTACATCTAGTGTCCGTTGTAATTGGTCGATTGTTCTTTTAGAGAGGAAGTGTAGATTGGGATTCCAGGCAAAACAATAGTCCTCGGCAGCAATCTCCATTGTTCAGGTCTGCTGCTTGTGTATTTCCTGCAGACTCATTCCAGCTGTTTCTTTTAAAAGTTTTGAAAAGTCAAGGGTTTTGTCCAATATTCTAAATATTGGGGATTTTTGCTCAATCCTACAGCTGACCTTGTGATCCAACTCCATAGACCAGCTGCATTAATTTTGAATAAGAAACTAACCAAAGAGGCAGGAAGGTGATATCAAGGAATTAAAATTTTTCAACTAAGTTCAGGAATGTTTGCATGTGTCTTGCCAATGCCCTACCTGCCACATTTCTGATTGCCTGAGGTAAATTCCAAGCCTGATAGACAATAAACAACAGACAATAGGTGCAGGAGTAGGTGCAGGAGTAGGCCATTCTGCCCTTCGAGCCAGCACCACCATTCATTATGATCATGGCTGATCATCCTCAATCAGTATCCTGTTCCTGCCTTATCCCCATAACCCTTGATTCCACTATCCTTAAGAGCTCTATCCAACTCTGTCTTGAAAGTATCCGGAGACTGGGCCTCCACAGCCTTCTGGGGCAGACCATTCCATACACCCAACCACTCTCTGGGTGAAGAAATTTCTCCTCAGATCTGTTCTAAGTGGCCTACCCCTTATTTTTAAACTGTGTCCTCTGGTTCGGGATTCACCCATCAGCGGAAACATGCTTCCTGCCTCCAGAGTGTCCAATCCTTTAATAATCTTATACGTTTCAATTAGATCCCCTCTCAGCCTTCTAAACTCAAGGGTATACAAGCCCAGTCGCTCCAATCTTTCAGCGTAAGATAGCCCCGTCATTCCGGGAATTGACCATGTGAACCTACGCTGCACTCCCTCAATAGCCAGAATGTCTTTCCTCAAATTTGGAGACCAAAACTGCGCACAATATTCCAGGTGCGGTCTCACCAGGGCCCTGTACAGCTGCAGAAGAACCTCTTTGCTTCTATATTCAATTCCTCTTGTTATGAAGGCCAGCATGCTATTAGCTTTCTTCACTGCCTGCTGTACCTGCATGCTTGCTTTCATTTACTGATGTACAAGAACATCTAGATCTTGTACTGCCTCTTTACCTAACTTGACTCCATTTAGGTAGTAATCTGCCTTCCTGTTCTTGCCACCAAAGTGGATAACCACACATTTATCCACATTAAACTGCATCTGTCATGCATCCATCCAGTCACCAAGCCTGTCCAGGTCACCCTGTATTCTCCTAACATCCTCCTCACATTTCACCCTGCACTTTTTCAAAAGCTATAGTAATTTTGTGTCCCTTATTCCAGCACCAACTCTAGTGTCCACACCACTTTAAATAGCTCCTCATCTTTGTCTCCTCCCCTGCACAAAGCATAGCTCCAAATAGTACTATGATTCATTGTGATAATAAGTCATCTGTTAAAAATCACACGCAATTAGTGTGCTGCACATCTCTTTACTTTCACATTTGTTACTTATAGTTGAAACTGGATTGTACTCATACCGCAAAATATAGGCTTTTGTTGCCAACATCACAGAGAAAGTGATTCTATGTCAATTCTATCTACTTTAGTCAAACTGTAGGCTGAAAGAACATAGCAAGCCAGACAGCATCAGGAGGTGGAGAAGTTGAAGTTTTGGGTGTAACCTTTCTTCAGGACTTGGAGGAGGGTATGTGTAAGGGGAGCTGCATATAAAGGAAGTGGGAGTAGGGTAGGGTGGTAAGGTGGGAATGGGTGGAGACAGGTCCAGGGTATGACCTGGTTGATCGATGGGAGGGATGAATCCGCTGGTGGTTGAGAGGAATGGAAGGGGAGGGAGGGGCTGGGAAGGGAGTCAGGGAATGGGAAGAGAGGTTATTTGAAATTGGGGAATTCAATTTTGGGTCCTCTGGGTTGTAGGCTGGCCAAGGGGAAGATGAGGTGTTCTTCTTCCAATTTGCAGTTTAATTCATTGTGGCAACGGAGGAGGCCAAATATGATCATGTCAGCAGCGGAGCTGAGTGGGAGCAGTCAAGTTGTGCTCTGGGAAGGTGAGTGAACTCATATATAATTGGGCAATGGCTGAACCCAAGACACTACTTAAACTTAACTTAGTCCAACTGTAATATCAAAGAATAGATAAATGAAATGAAATTAAAAAGCAACAAAAATTTTTCCCCATTTTTGGTAGGAGACACTACAAGTAGTATCTCCTACCAAAAATGGGGAAAAATTTTTGTTGCTTTTTAATTTCATTTCATTTATCTATTCTTTGATATTACAGTTGGACTAAGTTAAGTTTAAGATTAAAAAATGGCAGGCAATCTCTGACCCATTTTATGCTCCTCTTGCTCAATGTTGGAGCTCAGGGTCATGGCTGATGTCCCTGACTCCTTCGCGTGCAGGAAGTGTGCCCAGCTAGAGCTCTTGTTAGACTTCATGACAGCTGTGGAGCTGCGGATGTTCTCACTTTGGAGTTTACATGATGCTGAGGAGGTCGTGGATAGCACCTTTAGTGAATTGATCACACGGCAGATTAGGACTGCTGAAGGAGAAAGGGAATGGGTAACCAAAAGGCAGAGAAAGATTAGGAAGGCAGTGCAGGTGTCCCCTGCGGTCATCTCCCTCCAAAACAGGTATATAGTTTTGAATACTTTTGGGGCAGATGGCTCACCAGCGGAAGGCAGCAGTAGCCAAGTTCATGGCACCGTGACTGGGTCTGCTGTACAGAAGGGTGGGAAAAAGAGTGGAAGGGCTATAGTCATAGAGAATTCAATTGTAAAGGCGGTTCTGTGGTTGAAAATGAGACTCCCGACTGGTATGTTGCCTCCCAGGTGCACAGGTCAGGGATGTCTCAGATCAGCTGCAGAACATTCTGACGGGGGAGGGTGAACAGCCAGCTGTTATGGTGTATATAGGCACCAATGATATAGGTAATAAACGGGATGAGGTCCTATAAGCAGAATTTAGGGAATTAGGAGCCAAGTTGAAAAGTAGGACCTCCAAGATAGTAATCTCAGGATTGCTACCAATGCCACGTGCTAGGCAGAGTAGAAATGAAAGAATAGGCAGGATGGATGCATGGCTTGAGAGATGATACAAAAGGGAGGAAGTTCAGATTTTTGGGACATTCTGACCGGTTCTGGGGGAGGTGGGATGATTACAAATTGGATACTCTATACCTGGGCCGGACTGGAACCAATGTCCTTGGGAGTATTTTTGGGGAGGGTTTAAACTAATGTGGCAAGGGGATGGGAATCAAATGAGAAGGTTAGTGGACAGTAAGGAGGTAATAGCTAAATTCTGTAAGGAACTGGATCATGAAGTCAGCTTGACTAAGAGGAAGAGTAGGCAGGGAGCAGATGATGAATGCAAAGGGACAGGTGGTCTGAAGTGCACTTGTTTTAATGTGAGAACTGTAGTAGGTAAGGCAAATGAACTTAGGGTTTGGATTAGTACCTGGCAGAATGATGTTATTGCTTTTACTGAGACTTGATTGATGGAAGGGCAAAATTGGCAACTAAATATTCCAGGATATAGATATTTCAGGTGGGAATCAGAGGGGGGTAAAAGTGGTGCAGGAGTTGCATTACTGGTCAGAGAGGGTATCACAGCTGTGCTGAAGGAGGGCATGGAGGACTCGAGCAGTGAGGCCATCTGGGCAGAGCTCAGAAATAGGAAGGATGCAGTAACAATGTTGAGGCTGTACTACAGGCCTCCCAACAGCATGTGTGAGATAGAGGTACACATATGTAAACAGATTATGGAAACATGTAGGAGCAACAGGATGGTGGTGATGGGAGATTTTAATTTTCCCAAGATTGACTGGGATTCACTTCGTGTTAGAGGTCTAGATGGAGCAGATTTTGTAAGGAGCATCCAGGAGGGTTTTCCAGAGCAGTATGTAAATAGTCCAACTCAGGAAGGGGTCATACTGGACCTGATGTTGGGGAATGAGCCCAGCCAGGTGGTTAAGTTTCAGTAGGGGATTACTATGGAAATAGAGATCACAATTTTGTAATTTTCGAATACCCATGGACAAAGACGAGAGTCGTCCTAAAGGAAGAGCGCTGAATTGGGGGAAGGCCAACTATAGCAAAATTTGACAGAAGCTGGGGATTGGGAACAGCTGTTTGAGGATAAACCCACATTTGCTATGTAGGAGGCTTTTAAAGAGAGGTTGATAGAGTGCAGGACAGACATGTCCCTTTTGAAGATGAGGGATAGAAATAACAAGATTAGGGAACCATGAATAACATTTGAAATTGTAAGACTAGATAAGAGGAAAAAGGAAGCACACAAAGTCCAAGTGACTGAAAACAGGTGAAGCTTTGGAAGTATAGCCTGATGTCAGTGGTAGGGAAATTGCTGGAGAAGATACTGAGGGGTGGGATCTATTTACATTTGGGGGAAAACAGGCTCATCAGCGATCGGCAGCATGGTTTTCTACAGGAAAGCTCATGTCTCACCAAGTTAGTAGAATTCTTTGAGGAAGTGACAAAGTTGATTGATGAGGAAAGGGCTTTAGAAGTCCTACACATGGACTTCAATAAGGCATTTGATAAGATTCCCCTTGGTAGGCTGATGGAGAAAGTGAAATTGCATGGGATCCAGGGTGTACTAGCCAAATGGATAGAGAACTGGCTTGGCAGCAGGAGTCAGACAGTGGTAGTGGGAGGGAGTTTCTCAAAATGGAGAACTGTGACCATAGTATACCACAGGGATCCATGCTGGGACCACTGTTGTTTGTGATATACAGAAATGATCTGGGGAAGGTATCAGTAGTCTGATTAGGTTTTGTAGAAGACACTAACATTGGTGGAGTAGCAGATAGTGAAGGGGACTGTCAGAGAATGTACAGAATGTAGATAGATTGAAGAGTTGAGTGGAGAACTGGCAGATGGAGTTCAATCTGGACAAATATGAGGTGATACATTTTGGAAGATCCAATTCAAGAGTGAACTATATGGTAAATGGAAAAGTTCTGCGGAAAATTAATGTACAGAGAGATCAGGGAGTTGAGGTCCATTGTACCCTTCAAGTGCCAACGCAGGTCATTGAGTGGTCAAGAAGGCATATGGCAAGCTTTCCTTCATCGGATGGGGTATTGAGTACAAGAGTTGGCAGGTCATGTTACAGTTGTATAGGACTTTGGTTTGGCCACATTTGGAATACTGCGTACAGTTCTGGTTGCCACATTACCAGAAGGATGTGGATGCTTTGGAGAGGGTGCAAATGAGTTTCATCAGGATGTTGCCTCTTATGGAGGGCGCCAGCTAGGAAGAGAGGTTGAGTAGATTAGGATTATTTTCATTAGAAAAACTGAGGTAGAGGAGGGACCTGACTGAGGTCTATAAAATCATGAGTGGTATAGACTGGGTGAACAGCAAAAAGCTTTTTCCCAGAGTGGGGGACTCAATTACTAGGGGTCACGAGTTCAAGGTGAGAGAGAAATATTTTAAGGGAGATAAGCGTGGAAAGTTCTTTATGCAGAGGGTGGGGGGTACATGGAACACATTGCCAGTGGAGGTGGTAGAAACAGGCACAATAGCATCATTTAAGATGCTTCTAAACAGACACATGAATGGGCAGGACGCAGAGGGACACAGATCCTTGAAACATAGATGACAGGTTTAGATAGAGGATCTGGATTGGCGCAGGCTTGAAGGGCCAAAGGGTCTATTCCTGTGTTGTAATTTTCTTTGTTCTTTGAAAGGAAGTGGGAAAGGAAATGAAAATGGGCGGCGACTTGGAGGTCCAGTTGGCCCCTGTGGGGCCAGCTAAGATGCTTGGCAAACCACCCTTAGTTTACGTTTGGTCTCCCTGATGTCAAGAAGACCACATTGGGAGCACCGGATACAGTAAACTAAGTTGGAGGAGAGACAGGTGAACCTCTGTCTCACCTGGAAGGACTGTTTGGGGCCCTAGATGGAGGTGAGGGGGTTGGTGTGCCAGCAGGGTTTGCATCATTTTCGATTATAGTGGAAGGTACTTGGGGGTTCAGAGGGATTGGTGGGGAGAGTGGTGCAAACAAAGGATTGGTGAAGGGGATGGTCCTTGCGGAAGGCAGAGAGCTGTGGGAAGGTGAAGATGCCCTTGGTGGTGGGGTCTAGTTGGAATTGATGGAAGTGTTTAAGGATGATGCTTTGGATATGGAGAATGGTGGGGTTGTAGGTGAGGACAAGGTGGACTCTGTCTACTGGCACATTATAACAGGAAGAGATGGGGTATTAGAAGTAGAATTAGATTTTATTGTCACCTGTACTCAAGTACGGCGGGGGGGGGAATGCAGGAATATAGTGAAACCTTTACAGTCTTGCCATTTACGATGCCATCTTAAGGTACCTAGGTACAAAATCTTAGGTAAAAGAAGAAAAAAAAAATTGTTATTCTCAGTATACAGTAGTAAATAAGAAATAAAGTTAAACATTCAAAATTACAGTCCTTTGATAGCCATGGGCCTGCAGTCACTTAATGCAGAAGGGCTTGATCTCTCCCCCGCACTGAGTTCAATCTCTCCCCTGCACTGAGTTTGATCTCTCCTCGTCATGTTGGGCTCAATCTCATGATCCCCAAGCCTCCGCACTGCCATCTTGCCACCAAGTACCTGTTCTCTCTCTCTTGCATTGGGCTCAATCTCTCGATCCCCACGCCTCTTGTACTGCTGTCTTGCAACCAACCACGATTTGGGTTCACTCACTGCCTCGCCACAGGTTTCCATAGTTCTGATCTGGTACTGCTCTGGCCCCTGCTGCTTCCACAATGTCACCGACCTGCGCGGAGTTCTGCTCAGACACACCAACTACTTCATGGCTGACCGCCAAAGTCCCCGCTCAGGGTCTCCAACTGCTGCCATTGCCATCACTATCTCCACGTTTGAGCACTCTCCAGAGGTAAGTTGAGGAAAAAAAACTAAAAAGAAGAAAAAAAAATGGGAGTAGAAAGCATCTCCCATTATCTTGAAGTTGAAAACTACTTCAGGCTGTGCTGTGGCCTCTAACTTGAAGACCTTCTGGAGCAATGCTAGTTGTCAAGGCATGTTCCTTTATTATTCTTTGAAAAGCAGTCCCTTCATAGTAAAGCAAACTCTGATTAAAATGCATCAATGGAAATTCACAGCAACATTTTTTCATTCGGCAAAGCTTTGAGAGGAAGGATATCATTCCAGTGCAATCGGAAGCTGCCAAATTGATTGAGCCTTGTCATCAAGCGTAATGGAAAGTCCTGGCATAGTGACCTGGCAATGAATATGGGAAACTTGTTCCACAGAATGTGGGTTAGCAGGAAAGCAGTTTTAAAGTTGCGATGAATGCGACCAATCTATGCCAGTTGTTTGCCACTGGTAGAAGCTATCAAGGCAACAGTCCTATTACTGTTTCTTCTTAGGCTTCTGTGCATGCTAGTGTTAGGATCATCTGCTCATATATTCTATGAAAAATGTGCGATGGGGTATCAGGCATTTAGACACAACATCTGTCTCCTTCCCATAAAATAACAAGCTGTACCACATTGTCGTGCTGCATATAGTCCATAGGTACATATAGTCCATCTTAGCAACTCATTCTCCCTTTGTCACCAACACATCATCCTCCTCACTTTGGCTTGTAATTCATCCAGTGCTACCTCTGTAAGCTGCTGTGAGAGGAATATGGTATCTTGAAAAGTTCCACATTTTCCTGATCAACTGATAGCATTGGCAGATTAGTTTTCCACACCTAGAATGCCCAAAATGACTTCACAGTAATACTGTCTCCAAGAACCAGCCATCCTCTATGCATCCTATTTGTCTGGCCATACTGATGTCTGTGAGTGAGTGGGATAAAGTAGAATTATTTCAGCTGATGGAGTTATAAAGACCTCAAGCTTTACTGTTTCCTACTGCCTTAAAGCAGATGGATGACCTCTTCTGAATGAATTAAGGACATCAGAGTTGTCCTCCAGTTTGGGTCTGTTCACTGTATACACTGAAATATTCTGCACAAACTAAAGTAATCCACATCAAAAAGTGTAGTGCTGGAAAAGCACAGCTGGTCAGGCAGCATCCAAGGAGCAGTCAAATCGAAGATTGGAAGATAAGCTCTTCCACCTTTTGACTCCGATTTCCAGTATCTGCAGTCCTCACTTTCTCCTACAGTAATCTCAGGTACTTCTAAGTGGAAGGACTGTATATAACAATGATAATGTGTCAAGTTTGCAAGTGATTTGACTCTCAGTGTGCGGCTACCAATTCTGTTGTTAGATTTATGACGATATTGATATGACTCAGCTTTTATTGCTGTGGCAGATGTCTGATGATGTCCCTGAAACATGGAGTGTGGGAGGCAACTCCTTCACTGTCTGAGGATCCGTGGCTGTATTTAACAGAGTCAGGTGCTTACTTAGATACTGTTAAAGTTGCCACCCTTTTTAAGGATGGCAACCCACCTCACAAGCTGCAGGTCAATTGGACAGCTGGCAGCACAGCAGTTTCAGCAATGCCACCGGCGGCAGTGGCCATTTGATGGGTCACGCCTGGAAAATGAGGGCACTTTGGAAGCATGCCATTCTCCCACTGAGATAAGGTATTTTGTGGGCATTGGGAACCAGTCACGCACCCACTAGTGACAAGGTTGTTGGTGAGAGCAGGTGGTGCCATTGCCCCAGGATCAACAATAGGCTCTTGATGATTTCAACAAGGCTGCTAGAGAAGGCATCATGCAGCGTTGGTAAAATGCCAAGAGGTCATAGAGTCATGGAGATGTACAGCATGGAAACAAACCCTTCGGTCCAACTCATCCATGCTGACCAGATATCCCAACCCAATATAGTTCCATCTGCCAGTACCCAGCCCATATCCCTCCAAACCTTTCCAATTCATATACCAATCCAGATGCCTTTTAAATGTTGCAATTGCACCAGTCTCCACCACTTCCTTTGGCAGCTCATTCCATACATACACCACCCTTTGCATGAACAAGTTGCCCCTTAGATCTCTTTTATGTCTTTCCCCTTTCACCTTAAACCTATGCCCTCTAGCTCTGGACTCCCCCACCTCAGGGAAAAGACTTTGTCTATTTATCCTATCCATGCCCCTCATAATTTTATAAACCTCTATAAGGTCACCCCCCCAGCCTCTACCACACCAGGGTAAACAGCCCCAGCCTATCCAGCCTTTCCCTCAATTCTTCCGGCCCTGGCAACATCCTTGTAAATCTTTTCTGAACCTTTTCAAGTTTCACAATAACCTTCCAATAGGAAGGAGACCAGAATTGCATGCAGGCAAGAAATCTTTCTTACTTGGCCACTTATTTGACTCAATTGGGTTCTGAGCACATGGGTCACCCTCCCTGCCACTGTAAGAATACACTAGGTAGAATCATGGAACACAAAATATAGAACAATACAGCTCAGAACAGGCCCTTCGGCCCTTGATGTTACGCTGACCTGTAAACTAATCTAAGCTCATTCCCCTACACTATCCCATCATCATCCACGTGCTTATCCAAGGATTGTTTAAATCTCACTAATGTTGCTGAGTTAACTACATTGGCAGGCAAGGCATTCCACGCCCTTACTTCTCTCTGAGTAAAGAACCTGCCTCTGACATCTGTCTTTAATCTATCACCCCTCAATTTGTAGCTATGCCTCCAGAATCCACACAGGGCAAAAAGAGGCCATTCAACCAAGTCAACATCGACTCTCCAAAGAGCATTCCACCCAGACCCAGCCCACTAACCCTGCATTTGTCATGGCTAATTCACCTAGAATAAACATTCCTGGGCACTATGGAACAATGTAGCATGGCCAATCCACCTAACCTGCACATTGCTTGTCTCTGGGAGGAAACTGAGCACCCAGAGGAAAACCACACAGACATGGGAAGAATGTTCAAATTCCACACAGTCACCCGAAACTGGAATTGAACCCAAGCCCCTGGTGCTGTGAGGCAGCATCGCTAACCACTATGTTGCCCTACTCCAGCCTCTGTCCCACCTATGCTTCCAATTTTACAGAAATCTCCTAGCTGTGCTATCCACCTGTCCCCTGAAAATTGAGAAAGTCCAGGTCAATACATGTGTTATTTTAAAGATGTGAATTTTACTAATGTTTTCAAATGTATGTTACTATTGTAATATGCATTCTCTGACGGTGCATTTTCAGGAATGAGAAAGGGTGCTTCAGAATCTACTGTGGATCAACATTAAATCTGCAACAAATTCCCAAACAATGTTTCACAGCTTGCGTGCACAATCATGTCTGTGACAAATAGTAAACCTGCTCAACAGATTTACTATGCCAGCTTCCTCAAAGTGTTTTAAGATGTGAACATTGTATTGTGTCTTACGATCATCTCATGCTTGTCATGTTGTTCTGTTTTGAAGATGGATACCGAGAACAGCAAAACAATCCACCTCTTGCCACTTTTTGTAGTAGAGGTATCACATCATCAACCATATAACAAGAGGTTAAACCATTGGACTGCTACACCAGGAAGTTATAGATCTCAGTTCTTGCCATGTGTACTGTCTTTTCCTAACTGAGTCTGTTTACGTGGCTGACCCAGCCACCCCACAATAGCCCTCAAAAGAACTTGGGAAATTTTAAAATAAGGTAATTCAACATTAACAAAATTTCAGTCCCCTGTGTGTTGACAACTATTTTTAACATTTACATTAACCAACCTCAGTAAAGATGCCTCATGAAATGTGGGCTGCACGGTGGCACAGTGGTTAGCACTGTTGCCTCACAGCGCCAGAGACCCGGGTTCAATTCCTGTTGGGCCATAGGGCCTGTTTCCACACTGTAATGTAATCTAATCTAAAAAATTTTTGTTTTCACCGTAATTATTCCCAGCAGATGGCCCAATATGGATTGGGAGATCAACTGCATAAATCTAAATATGTTAAAGGCATGAAGCACAAGGCAAACCTTGCTGCTGCCTTTCGTGGACAGTATCCAGTGTAACTCCTCGCATTATAGCCTTTGATTTACATTTTCTACCATAAATGGTTATTGCAAAGTGCTGCAGTTTATGAAGGTTTCAGAAGGAAGGCTTTGATTTTTGATCTCCATAACCAAACTTTTCTGCACAGAAACAGCTAGTGCATCTATTTCTCATTATAGGTTTAACAGTTAATATAACAAAAAAAAAACAAATGAGCTTACGATTGTTGTAAATTTTACACAAACTGCACAGCAAACTGGAAAAAAAAAGTCTGATCTGGTTGCACTGCTCTGTGCAATTTATATCAAGACAAATACTGCAAAGCATTAAAATAAACATACTTATTCAGGCAGCCAAACAGCCATTAATTTCAATCTTACCAGAAGAGAACAGTTAATTCTTTTATCTAAAGCAACATCGTTCCAAACAGTTTGTGTAACAGTCCACAGAAATATTTTTCAAATTTTATTGCAAAATATTTCTTAATTGCTATTGAATTGAGTGACCCACAGAGTAGCAGTAAGACTTCTTGGAACACAAGGAAATTGAGAAAAGCGTGTATTTCTGTTGTGAGTAGATTTGCTTCATTGTGTTAGATTAGATTTTTTTTTAGATTCCCTACAGGCCCTTCAGCCCAACCAATCCACACCGACGAGTAACCCACTTCCCTCTGACTAATGCACTTCCTCTGACTAATAGCACTATGGGCAATTTAGCATGGCCAATTCATCTGACCTGCACATCTTTGGATTGTGGGAGCAACCACAGCAAACCCACGCAGGCATGGGGAGAATGTGCGAACTCCACACAGACAGTTGTTTGAGGTTGGAATTGAACCTGGGACCCTGGTGCTGTGAGACAGCAGTGCTAACCACTGAGCCATCATGCCACCCTATACATAGGACTTTATTTAATGGATGTTTACTTTTCCACAATAAAATTTCAGGCATGTCCCATATCATTTGAACCTGAGATTATTGATTCTGAATTATATTTATTTGAGAGAGCCATTCATGAAAATGGCATATACATTTAACTGAATTACATTGTTCTTCACTCTAAATAGTCTCCTGCATTACAAAGTGTCACCCTTCTCCAGGGCTTCAAAAACCATAAAAAAATTCATTTACAAATATTATTGGAAATATTTAAACTCCGTTTGCTCGCTGTTAGAACGACAATGTCAGCTATGCCATTGATGTGCAGAAGTAATAAAACTCACAGTACTATTTACAGGATGTTACAGTCATTGGAAGCTTTAGCACCTGTCTCCAACTGTCTTACATCTCTGATTTCCTTCTGCTTCTAAGGTAGGTGTTGTTATTCAACAATACTATCAATAAGAATGGTTAACTTATGGTCCTGCCCCATATCCACATAAGCATCGGTATGCTGCATGGATGATTGTCTGACTTTAAATCATCAATGAACCTAAATTTTATCCAACTTAACAGTGGCAAAAATTAACTAATCTTGACTACTACCAAAATGTCTAGACCTTGTTCCTGGATCCCATTCTTCTTGACTGCTCACTCATGACTTAATTAAAACCTAATAGTGCGTATTCTCAATGTCCTTTGTTTAGCCTTCAAACCAAGCACTCTATCACCAAAAGTGGAATTTTCAACTTCTGTACTATTGTTTACTTCTGTTTCAAACCACAGCTTCTGAAACATTTCTCCATTAATTTATCAACTCCGGGCTCCTTGCCAACCTCTGAAGCTCTTTTCTACTTAAATCATAACTTGTCTAAAACTCTACTTGATGTATTCTATCATTCATTGCCTCCTTCTCACCCATTACTTCTGTAATGTTGACCTTCCTGCTTCTAACACTATGAGTTCAATAATAATTTCTGCTCATTTACAAACCTCCTCGTCATTTGCTCTCCTCATGTGGGAAACACTCATCCTTCCCACATGCTCGGTATGATCTTTACTCTTCTAGAACTGTGTGCTTTCACATTCCTTTGCACCATCCTGCATCTCTGCTCCATCTTCAGAGCTTTCAGTTGTTTCAGCCTGATACATTGAGTTATAACTTTAAACAATCAGTCACATTACATCACTTTTAAAAACTTCTTCAATATCTCTTTGACTGTGCCATTGCGACATAATTTTCATTGTCTATTTACATAAATGCAAGATGTTGATGCTAACTCATTTACATGAATTGACAGAATGTCATGTACAGTCTTTTATGTTGCTAATCTAAAAAGAAGTAACATTTATTAGATTTTGGAATGATTATGCTATCTCAAGTACCAATTGTAATCCAGTTTCAAAAAGAAAAATCCAACATAGGACAATATGTCACAGTTAGCAATTAGAAATGCTTTTTTTATGCAGTCAATCACAAGACTGACAGTTTTAATTGTGCCCAATGCATATGGGCCAGATGGGAGATTTCTAGAATCATGAAAGAAACAAACAAGTAAATAGTCTTTATCATTTTTCCTCCATTGAATTTCTCTGCATTACAATTGTGGCTATACTTGAAAAGTACTCAATTGCCTACAAAGTGCTTCGGGGCATCTAGAGGTCAGAAAGGTGCTATTTAAATTCAAGTAATTTCCTTTTCTGTAGTCGAAATTGATCATTTTGGTGTTTCTTTCAACGGAGAACATGCACCTAAAGATGGGTAGAGCAGTTTCAATTTCTGAAAGAAAGGCATGAATCAAGGAATTATAGACCATTTAGTCTAATGCTGATAACAAAGAAATGCATGGTAACACATTATAGACTGCTATCATTGCTCAATAAAAGAATATGATACTCGTTCAATGTAGTCAACATGGTATTAGAAGCAATAAGTTATGCTTCATGAATCAACAAGAATTCAATAAGGAGGTAACTAAATTGATGGAAGAGGAACTTAATTTATTGTATATTCAGAAGGCTTTTAATGTTTGATTCTTTATGAAGAGATAAAGAGGCATAGACTTAATTGCAGATTACTGTCCTTAACTGAAACTCACCTAAACAGTGGACAATTTAACACTGTAACACATGGAGAAACCTCTTCCCTTGGAGACATCTGACTTAGCAAGTTCATACACCTCTTCTTAAAGTCCCTTTCAGTTCATGCTAGTCCACATGGTATAGACAAGATATCCTTTGATAAAGATTCTAAGATTTGAATTTGGCTACAGTTACAAACCATCTGTTATAAGGGAGATTGAAGTTCAGAGAAGGTTCACTTGTCTGATTGGTGAAGACATAATCTTTTGAAGAAAGGTTCAACAGGTTGAGCCCACTCTGAATGGTATTTAAAAGAATAAATGTAGTCTGACTGAAACACATAAGATCCTGAAGGAATTTCACAGGGTGAGTGTTGACAGGATTTTTTCATACTGGGATTTCAGAGCCAGGGAACACAGCTTAAAATTTAGAGACGCACGACCTCACCATCTCACACCCCACCAACCCCTCATTTATGACTGAGATAAGAACAAAGAACATAGAACATAGAACAGTACAGCACAGAACAGGCCCTTCAGCCCATGATGTTGTGCCGACCATTGATCCACATGTATGTACCCTCAAATTTCTGTGACCATATGCATGTCCAGCAGTCTCTTAAATGTCTCCAATGACCTTGCTTCCACAACTGCTGCTGGCAATGCATTCTATGCTCTCACAACTCCCTGTGTAAAAAACCCGCCTCTGACATCCCTCTATACTTTCCTCCAACCAGCTTAAAACTATGACCCTTCATGTTAGCCATGTCTGCCCTGGGAAATTGTCTCTGGCTATCGACTCTATCTATGCCTCTCATTATCTTGTATAACTCAATTAGGTCCCCTCTCCTCCTCCTTTTCTCCAATGAAAAAAGTCCGAGTTCAGTCAACCTCTCTTCATAAGATAAGCCCTCCAGTCCAGGCAGCATCCTGGTAAACCTCCTCTGAACCCTCTCCAAAGCATTCATATCTTTCCTATAATAGGGAGACCTGAACTGGACGCAGTATTCCAAGTGCGGCCTAACCAAAGTTTTATAGAGCTGCAACAAGATCTCATGACTCTTAAACTCAATCCCCCTGTTAATGAAAGCCAAAACACCATGTGCTTTCTTAACAACCCTGTCCACTTGGGTGGCCATTTTAAGGGATCTATGTACCTGCACA
>NC_057723.1:60744217-60750141 GCF_004010195.1 Chiloscyllium plagiosum | reverse complement strand
CACATCCACTAATATCATTTATTGTATCCGTTGCTCCCGATGCGGTCTCCTCTACATTGGGGAGGCTGGACGCCTCCTAGCAGAGCGCTTTAGGGAACATCTCCAGGATACCCGCACCAATCAACCACACCTCCCTGTGGCCCAACATTTCAACTCCCCCTCCCACTCTGCCAAGGACATGGAGGTCCTGGGCCTCCTTCACCGCCGCTCTGTCAACACCAGATGCCTGGAGGAAGAACGCCTCATCTTCCGCCTCAGAACACTTCAACCCCAGGGCATCAATGTGGACTTCAACAGTTTCCTCATTTCCCCTTCCGTCACCTCACCCTAGTTCCAAACTTCAAGCTCAGCTCTGTCCCCAAGAGTTGTCCTACCTGCCTATCTTCTTTTCCACCTATCCACTCCACCCTCCTCCCTGACCTATCACCTTCATCCCCTGCCCCACTCACCTTTTGTACTCTATGCTACTTTCTCCCTACCCCCACCCTCCTCTAGCTTATCTCTCCATGCTTCAGGCTCTCTACCTTTATTCCTGATGAAGGGCTTTTGCCCGAAACATCGATTTTACTGCTCCTCGGATGCTGTCTGAATTGCTGTGCTCTTCCAGCACCACTAATGCAGAATCTGGTTTCCAGCATCTGTAGTCAGTGTTTTTTACTGAAATCCATATACACCACATCCATAGCTTGACCCTCATCAACTTTTCTAGTCACATCCTCAAAGAACTTGATAAGGTTTGTGAGGCATGACCTGCCCCTCACAAAGCCGTGTTGACTGCATTTAATGAAGCCATGCTCTTCCAGATGGTCATAAATCCTATCGCTCAGAATCCTTTCTAACATCTTGCAGACAACAAACGTGAGACTTACTGGTCTGTAATTGCCGGGGATTTCCCTATTTCCTTTCTTGAAGAGAGGGATTACATTTGCCTCTCTCCAGTCCTCAGGTACGACTCCAGTGGAGAGCGAGGATGCAAAGATCTTCGCAAGTGGCGAAGCAATTGCATTTCTTGTTTCCCAAAGCAGCCGAGGAGAAATCTGGTCTGGGCCTGGCAACTTGTCAATCTTAATGTTTGACAAATTTTTCAGCACATCAGCTTTCTCGATCTCTATCCATTCCAACATGCACACCTGCTCTTCAAAGGTTTCATTCACTACAAAGTTGTTTCTTTCGTAAAGACAGAAGCAAAAAACTCATTTCGGGCTTCCCCTATCTCCTCAGCCTCCACAAACAAGTTCCCTATGCTATCCCTGATCGGCCCTACTCTTCTGTTTCGTTCAGAGAATCATTAATCTGTGGAATTCTCTCCCCAGGGATGCTGTGGGTAAAATATATTTAAGGCTGAGTTAGATAGGTTTTTGATCAGCAAGGGGTCAAAATTATTATGGCTGGCAAACAGGAAAGTGGAGTTGAAATCACAATCAGATCAACCATAATATTACTGATTGGGGGACCAGGCTTGATTTGTTGAATGACCAATTGCTTCAACTAATGCATATGTTCTTGAAGGCATTCAATGATAAATGTGTGGAAAACAAAATTTCCCATTGGCATTTGATGTAAGTCAATTTAAGGAACGTATAAGAAAGTAGAGAGGCTCTTGTGATGTAGTGATAGTATCCCTACTTCTGAGCCAGAAGGCTGGGTTCAAATCACACCTGCTCCAGAGGTATTTAATAGCAACTCTGAAAAGTTTGATTCAAAAATATCTATAAGAAGATAGAAAGGTAGAAACATTGAAGTTAATATCCTCTGAATAAAGTTCCAGAAGGAAACAATTCAGATAAGATGACCGACAATCTGTGGAATGTATCCAATAATAACACCAATTTTTGATTGATTGTGCTAAATGTTAATATTATGTTCACTCCTAACATTATATCTGTTAAAGGTTTTAGAGTCCTGCGCACCTTTTCTTGGATAAAGCAGAGAGGAATTAGGCTTCCAACAATAGATGAAAGAACTATTCCAGCGTAAGATGAAATGTAATTTTATTGGGACCAAAAACACTGAAATGGATCTTAAAGATGTAAAGGATGTGTGATGAAATGTGATCAGACTATCTGGGCATCAATACATCAGCCAGAACAAATAAACTATAAATCAATAAAGGGGATAGAAATTTCAGAGTATTATTAATATATTCAATGATATTCTTATTGTAAGAAGAACATATGCAAGAGAATTTAAAATTTCATTCTTCTTTGGTCAGAACTGTTTAGCTAAAATCTGAACTGTTCTTTCATATTTGGGGTGGCATGGTGGCTCAGTGGTTAGCACTGTGACCACAGTGCCAGGGACCAGGGTTCAATTCCTGCCTCAGGCGACTGTCTGTATGGGTTTCCTCCAACAAGATGCGCTGGTTAGATAAATTGCCCATAGTGTTCAGGGCTGTGCATTAGTCTGGATGGGTTACTCTTCAGAGGGTTAGTTTGTTGGGCAGAAGGGCCTTTTTCCACATTTCCACAGGGATTCTATGATATTCCTGCTCTTTCATAATCCTTTCACAATTACCTGTCATTATCTCTTCTTCTTAATCCCATTCTCCATTGTTGTAAAGTGAAATGTGGGTAAAGGTACCCTGACTAACCTCAACCAGTTTGCAGCAACTCTTTTTAAGTCATGTGTATTATGCAGTGAGACAGACAAAAGGAAACAAGAGCCAGCGGAAGGTGTAACATAACTTTGCAGAACACGTTCTCAAGGAAAAGCAATAGTTATCAGACTATTATTGCACTTTAATTAATCTCTAACAAACTCCATCAATTTCTTCAAGGGACTCTTCAGTAAATTGGTGGGTTTACTGCCAACTAAGGACAAAATTCCAAGGCTGGAGGACCAAGAAAACTCTCCGGGATTGACTCATTGGCAGTCCCGTCATTGCAGCTTATATCCGCAGAGACTGAGAAAGAGAAAGAGAGCACTCAGTGGAGGAATCCTCTGGAGCTAAAATAAATCCTTTTTTAAATGTTATTAAAATAACAATCTGGTATCTGGTGTGATTGTGGAGAGTTAATCCTTTCATTGAGTGGTGACTGACCAAGCCAGATGAGGAGTGAAGGAAGTCTTATTTAAAATGAAATGTGATCCTTCCCTTGTGTCATGAGGCTATCTTGTTGAACTGGCCATGTTTTGAACATTGTTGACTGAAAATAGCCATTCCATCACCAACTTGGTCTTCTCATGAATGGCTAAGGTGTTGCAAACAAGCAGTTGAGCCATTGGCATGAAATTACATTCTTGCCTGCCTTAATTCCTCCTCCTCATCTTCTCTTGACTGCAGGTAGCATGTACTCTGCAAGACGTTCATCAGTGAAACATAGGTAAAGCTTGTGGTTAAAGTAGTATAAAACCTGAAATGATAGCCAGCAAATGTGTTTTCCATTCACCTACCTACATACTGCTCAAAATCCACTAGTCGTAAAAAGCATGCCTTTTATTCCTAAAGTCTAAGTAAATAATGAATTCTTCACAAGTGCTATTTTAGAAAAACAATATCCAATTTATTTCCTGAAGCTTGAGGATGTGTGATCAGTGTTTATGAAATTCAAAATAAACTTTCGATCCTTTTTTACTGTTTAATTGCCAATTGTTGCATCTTTTCTTACACACTTTAAATATTCTTGGATGATTTTGCATGACTATATTACTGCTGGTGTGTTTTCTGTGCTCTTCTAACATGAGCACTGAGAAGGAATTATTCCAAAGAACAAATGTCAGAACATGTATACATACAGCCACTATCACAACTCGATCACAGATATCTATATAGACTAGGCTCTATCACATAATAGGCTGCTTGAATCTTCCCAGCTTTGCTGATCAATTTCAAAGTAGCAGCAACTATTCACCATGGACTTGAAATATTCATACAAAAATCATACATGGCATGATTTCATACACATATCATCACTTAACCTGCTTAAAGATGCAGACTTGCCTGATCAGAGATACATGGATCACAACAGTTGTTTACTACTTTAAAATTTTCAGCAAACTTCATCTTGACTTTTAATTTATTCTTGTCCTCATTATCAAACTCCAGGAATTGACTTAGCACAGTTTCAGTTTCTCTCATTGACAGCAGTTTCCTTCACACACTATTTCAGACAGCACTTTTTTAAAATTTTCCTCATACAACCTTAAAAATGCTCTCAGATCTTGTTTTCATAATTTAATGTTGGCCATAGCCTACATTTTACCTTTTTTTCTCATTGCCTTCCAGTGCTCATGTTTTATTTCACTTCACATTTTGCATTGGGTAATAACCACTTGCCTTCCTCAGTCTCGCAGTACATGATTCTCTTTCTTGTGCTCAGAGTTTTAAATTAGCCTGGAGCTCTGGTTCATGCTATTTGAAGGAGCAAATAATCCCTTAAAGTCTCAGAGTTCAGATTCAGTCTATTCCCACAGGACAATATTTGAAGCTGAAGCCATCCGGAAGTTAATGAAACAAATATCATACGGTTAGTTTTGAGATATAAAGTGAAAATAACTAAAATAATTCAGAAACTGAGCTTGAAAGCATAACCCACATACTGTTCTAATGCTTCTGACAAACTCGGAATAGGAGTAATAGAAATCCAGACAACATAAAATATCATTTTTAAATTATTTTTTTCTCTGTATATAGCTAATGCTGGCAAAAAACATTTATAATTCATCTCTAGATGCCCTGAAAAGATGCCATGAATTGCAGACTCCTTGAATTGCAGACCCTGAGAAGTTGCTGCTCCCATGTTGTTTGAATACTCGCATGGTTACAGACATTTGGCCTATCATGCCTGTGCCAGGTCTTTTAAAGAACAATTTCACTAGTTCCAGATACTGCCCTATTCTTGTAACTTGCATTTTTCCCTTTTAAGAGCATAATCCAATTGCATTTTTAAAAACTACAATTGAATCTGCCTCTTGGGCAGTACAAACCTCTTTTCAGCCACACACCACATAAGGACGCAAACGCAGAAGGACACTACCACTGCACTACAACACCTCCTAATCAACCTGAATAGTCTATAACATTACACACCTCTGGAGCAGGTTGGACTCAGACCTGGTCGCTTGCTTCTGAGGTGGAGATACGACCACGACCACCTCATCTCAAGTCATTAGAGCACTTCCTTAAAGAATTTTTAAAAAATTGCCATTTGCAATAAAATTCTTCATGGGGGTGGTCACTGAACTGTTGTGAAAGTCAGTCAACAGATTATCAATGAGTAGACAATATTGATGACTCCATCACATTATTATGTTTGAGATCAGATGAATAGGGCAAGCACTGACTGGGTTAAATTGATCTTGATTTGGTGGATAAGAAGTTTTGGGAAATGTGTTGTGTCAGGCAGATGCGAATATCATAGAACATAGAACAATACAGCACAGAACAGGCCCTTCGGACCAAGATGTTGTGCCGAACTTCTAACCTAGATTAAGTACCCATCCATGTACCTATCCAAATGCCGCTTAAAGGTCGCCAATGATTCCGACTCTACCACTCCCACGGGCAGCGCATTCCATGCCCCCACCACTCTCTGGGTAAAGAACCCACCCCTGACATCTCCCCTATACCTTCCACCCTTCACCTTAAATTTATGTCCCCTTGTAACACTCTGTTGTACCCGGGGAAAAAGTTTCTGACTGTCTACTCTATCTATTCCTCTGATCATCTTATAAACCTCTATCAAGTCACCCCTCATCCTTCGCCGTTCCAACGAGAAAAGGCCGAGAACTCTCAACCTATCCTCGTACGACTTCCTCTCCATGGAATCTTCGTATCATCGTTTATATGTGTGTGTATGTGTATGTGTGTGTGTGTGTGTATGTGTGTGTATAGAACATAGAACATAGAACAATACAGAACAGGCCCTTTGGCCCACGATGTTGTGCCAAACATTTGTCCTAGCTGAAGCACCCATCCATGTACC
>NC_057723.1:60719852-60744054 GCF_004010195.1 Chiloscyllium plagiosum | reverse complement strand
CTCTTGGATTCAATCCCTCTGCTAATGAACGCTAATACACCATAGGCCTTCTTATAAGCTCTATCCACCTGAGTGGCAACTTTCAAAGATCTATGAACATAGACCCCAAGATCCCTCTGCTCCTCCACCTTACTAAGAACCCTACCGTTAACCCTGTATTCTGCATTCTTATTTGTTCTTCCAAAATGGACAATCTCACACTTGGCAGGGTTGAACTCCATCTGCCACTCCTCAGCCCAGCTCTGCATCATATCTAAGTCCCTCTGCAGCCGATAACAGCCCTCCTCACTGTCCACAACTCCACCTATCTTCGTATCATCTGCAAATTTACTGACCCATCCTTCGACTCCCTCATCTAAGTCATTAATAAAAATTACAAACAGCAGAGGACCCAGACCTGATCCCTGCGGAACTCCACTTGTAACTGGGCTCCAGGCTGAATATTTACCATCTACCACCACTCTCTGCCTTCGACTGGTTAGCCAGTTTTCTATCCAATTGGCCAAATTTCCCTCTCTCCCATGCCTCCTGACTTTCCGCATAGGCCTACCATGGGGAACCTTATCAAATGCCTTACTAAAATCCATGTACACTACATCCACTGCTCTTCCCTCATCCACATGCTTGGTCACCTCCTCGAAGAATTCAATATGACTTGTAAGGCAAGACCTACCCTTCACAAATCTGTGCTGGCTGTCCCTAATCAAGCAGTGTCTTTCCAGATACTCATAAGTCCTATCCCTCAGTACCCTTTCCATTACTTTGCCTACCACAGAAGTAAGACTAACAGGCCTGTAATTCCCGGGGTTATCCCTATTCCCTTTTTTGAACAGGGGCACAACATTCGCTACTCTCCAGTCCCCTGGTACCACTCCCGTTGCCAGTGAAGACGAGAAGATCATTGCCAACGGTACTGCAATTTCCTCTCTTGCTTCCCACATAATCCTAGGATATATCCCGTCAGGCCCGGGGGACTTGTCTATCCTCAAGTTGTTCAAAATGTCCAACACATCTTCCTTCCTAACAGGTATCTCTTCTAGCTTACCAGTCCATTTCACACTCTCCTCTTCTACAATACGGTCCCTCTCGTTCGTAAATACTGAAGAGAAGTACTTGTTCAAGACCTCTCCTATCTCTTCCGACTCAATACACAGTCTCCCACTACTGTCCTTGATCGGACCTACCCTCGTTCTCGTCATTCTCAGGTTTCTCACATACGCATAAAATGCCTTGGGGTTATCCTTGATCCTATCCGCCAACGATTTTTCATGCCCTCTCTTCGCTCTCCTAATCCCTTTCTTCAGGTCCCTTCTGGCTATCCTGTATCCCTCCACTGCTCTGTCTGAATCCTGTTTCCTCAACCTTATGTAAGCCTCCTTCTTCCTCTTTGCCAGACATTCAACCTCTCTCGTCAACCAAGGCTCCCTCACACGACCATTTCTTTCCTGCCTGGTAGGTACATACATATCATGGACACGTCGTATCTGCTCTTTGAAAAAGTTCCACATTTCCATCACATCCTTCCCTGACAGCCTATGCTCCCAACGTATGCTCCTCAAATCCTGCCTTACAGCATCGTAATTTCCCTTCCCCCAATTATAAAATTTACCTTGTTGTGCGCACCTATCTCTCTCCATAATCAAGGTGAAAGTCACAGAATTGTGGTCACCATCACCAAAATGTTCACCCACTAACAAGCCCACCACTTGTCCCGGTTCATTACCGAGTAGCAAATCCAATATGGCCTCCCCTCTGGTTGGACAATCTACATACTGCGTTAGAAAAGCTTCCTGGACACACTGCACAAACACCGCCCCATCCAATCTACTTGATCTAAAGAGCTTCCAATCAATATTTGGGAAGTTGAAGTCGCCCATGACTACGACCCTGTGGCTTCTGCACCTTTCCAAAATCTGTTTCCCAATCTGTTTCTCCACATCTCTGCTGCTATTGGGGGGCCTATAGTAAACACAACTATATCATAACTATATTGCAACAAAAGGTGGTTACCTGGCGCTGTACTCATCTGGTACACTAACCCCATCCTCTTGCCAATACCACCACTCTACCAGTGTCCTAATCTCATGCTTAAGCTTATGTGTTTATGGTTAAACAACAGTTATTAAAGTATCCGACTGTGGCCTGCACTTTAACTTGCAGAATACACCAGGTGAAATAATGTGAGCAAAGTTAAAAACCACACAACACAGGTGTATTTGGAAGCGTGTTGGACTATAACTTGGTGTCATGTGAGCTTTAACTTCGTACACCCCAATCCAACACCAGCATCTACAAAGAGTGTGTGGTTTGCTTGCTAAGTAATGTTTAATCCATGTTGATTATTGTTTCATTTTTTACTGAGAAATTTAAAATTTTAAGTCTTATTGTGCAATTCATTTAGGGCAGTCACAGGGAATTCGAACATCTTTCTAAAATCAATCTGTTTCTATGGAGATCCTAGCAGTTTTTATATTCATCTTATAAGTGTGTCACATTCCCCATCCTATTCTTATTTCCAATTTTTAAATGTTTCTGAACTAATGAGACTTTATCATATGTTGGGACATTTTCTCCAGTTACAAGTTTGCAAATGGGGGAGTTAGGGGAATAATGAAATGCTGAATTTTTTAGATTTATTTTGAGCATTTCTACCAGGATTCTTCCTGAGTGAAATAGTGCTGCAGTTGTAATTCAGCTCAGGGTTAGTCACTGAAGATTTAACACAAATGAAGCAGCAATGTGGTGCACACTTTGGTGACATGCATATTTAATTATTTGAGCCCCATAGGAATCCTAGGATACACTCCCAAATGTAAAAAGATGAGTAAAAGTCTTCAAAGGTTCTGTTCGGGATTTGCAGTAAGACTACGCTTGGGACATTGGTTCTGTTCACTATGCTATAAGGAATGTAGAGAGGACACTCAGAAAAAGAAACAAAACTGATCCCATATGTAAACTGTGTGAGCAATGAGTAAATACCAGAAGAGCTCGAAAGCGGCAATTTGGAAAAAAGTCAATTGTCAAGATTAAAGCATCCATCTACTATCAGTGCATATGTCATCAACTAGTAAGCTAAACCTAGAGTGTAGAAATGTAAATGTATGATTTTTGCCGTTGTTACATGATGCCACCTGAACCTTTGTTGTTTTACATTCAATTAATTCTTATTATATTTTGACTGATTGGTTTCCAATCAGGATCAGAAAACACCTTATTTGAATTTTGCTACTTAGCAAGACTTATTTTTGCCTTCCTACCTCAATGTTACTGTTCAGAAATCTTTATTTGACACATAGAATGAATTGAATTTCTTCTTTATCCCCTGCCAAGAATTTTTGTCAGTCTTTGGTGCTTCATCTTCAACATGATTGAAGCAGTCAATAATATCAGCCAAGTCTAATTAAAACCAAGCAGGATATACCTGCCTCAGAGACCAGAGGACTGTCCAATGAACCACTTTCTAACTCATAAGACCTTTCTACATACATGTAATGCATTATTAGAATTATTTTGTTATGCTGAATTGTCATACATGCAAGATTTTAATCAACATTTATGACTTAACCCTCTAAATATAAACTAATTACCACTTTTTCTGGTGAAATTAGAATTTCACCAAATCCTAAACATTATGTAAACAGCTGCAGGCTCGCATTTTCTCAATGTTCCCATCCATTCTGAACTAGCCCTGAACTGTTTTTTTGACATAGAGAGTCAAAGTGAGTTGTCACATTAGGAGCTAGAAAATATATTGAAATTCAACACTCCAAGGATGATACACAAGAATAAACATCGGCCTTCCAAGATTAGAGTATGCTCATGAATGCTGATTTCTGTCTTAGTTGAGAAAATAATAAAAATTAGCTGTCCAAAAGTCAGTTCATGTTAAGTGGTATAAACTCTAACCTGCAATGTCTAGAAACAAGAAATACAAAGAACAAGTACAGGAACAGGCCCTTGTGACTGTGCCAACACACCGATGCCTTTCTAACTGAAAAACCTTTTGGCTCTACATGGTCATATGTCTGTCAAGATGCCTCTTAAACGATGCTATTGCATCTCCCTCCACCACCACCTCTGACAGCACATGTCAGGCGTCTACCACCCTCTGTAAAAACTAATTACCTCTCACATCTCCTTTAAACATACTCCCTCTTAGATTAAACCTATGTCCCCGAGTAGTTGACTTTTCTATTCTGGGAAGAAGACTAACTATTCATTCATCCATGCCTGTCATAATTTTGCAAACTTCGATGAAGTCATCCCTCATTCTTCATCGTTCAAGTAAAAATAAATCAAGTTTGTCCAATCTCTCCTCATGGCTAATACCTCCAAACCACAGAATATCTTGGTAAACATTTTCTGTACTCCCTCGAAAGCCTCCACTTCCTTCTGGTAGCATGGTGACTAGAATTGTATGCAATATTCTAAACATAGCCTAATTAAATTGTGGAATGACCACAAATGATACAGAACAGTGTACAAATAACAATCATCTCCACTCTGGCCTTATGATTGAAAAAATGGAAGGTGATTTGGACTTAGGACACCACTCTGAAAAGCTCCGACAGTGATATCCTGGATAGAAATAATTCAGAGAACACCTCTGGGACACCCGGACCAACCAACCCAACCACCCCGTAGCCCAACACTTTAACTCCCCCTCCCACTCCGCCAAGGACATCCAGGTCCTTGGACTCCTCCATCTCCAGACCATGGCAACACGACGATTGGAGGAAGAGCGCCTCATCTTCTGCATGGGAACCCTCCAACCACAAGGGATGAACTCAGATTTCTCCAGTTTCCTCATTTCCCCTCCCCCCACCTTGTCTCAGTCAAATCCCTCGAACTCAGCACCACCTTCCTAACCTGCAATCTTCTTTCTGACCTCTCCGCCCCCACCCTGCTCCGGCCTATCACCCTCACCTTGACCTCCCTCCACCTATCGCAATCCCAACACCCCTCCCCCAAGTCCCTCTTCCCTACCTTTTATCTTAGTCTGAAGGACACACTTTCCTCATTCCTGAAGAAGGGCTTATGCCCAAAACGTCGATTCTCCTGTTCCTTGGATGCTGCCTGACCTGCTGCGCTTTTCCAGCAACACATTTTCAGCTCTGATCTCCAGCATCTGCAGTCCTCACTTTCTCCTAGAAATAATTGGCCTCAAACAACCACAGCTACGTATGGTTGGTTGACTTTAGTCAGTGGTGGTTTTCCTGGAGTTCTGCTAATTTCAGTTTTGTTCAGATGCCTTCACACCGCACATTTTCAAATGCTGCCTTGATTTCAAGGGCAGTCAGTCTAAGAATCAAAAAATTGTTACTTCCCTGGAGGAGGTCATTCAGCACATTGCTTCATACAGTCTCTGAGCAATTAACTTAGGGACATTTTCCTGCCTTCTTCCTTATTCATTCTTCCTTTTCAGATATGACTCTCACCTCAACAATTCAGTTCTTTTTTTCTATGTTTGAGCCAAGGCTGTAATAAGATCAAGAGTCAATTGTTTTGATGAAATCAAATTGAACATCAGTCAACTTGTTATTGGTGAGGAAGCATGGCTTGATAGTACTGTCAATGACACCTTTTGTCAGTGCTGATGACTGACAAAGAACTCACGGTGAGGTAAGAGTTAGCTTTGGCTTTTTTCTGCTGTTTCTGAATGTCACATAACTGAGAAATTTTGTACATTTGTTCGTAGATGTCAGTGTGCGGCTGGACTGGAGCAATTTGCTTAGGGTGAGGCTAGTTCTGCACTTTTTCTGGAAAGTTTTCAGGGCACATAGTCTTTGCAAGGACCTTATATCATCCTAGATGACAAGACCCCTTACCACCTACTCACCCCAAACTAACATTAATGCTCAACAAATTACCAGGCACCTAGCACCATAGTGCCCCACCAAATGACACAGTACTCACATAGCATCCCGATTATCTTGAATCCTAACCCAATAGTTACATTTTTATCTTTTCACAAAAGCTATCAGAGTGGATATCCTGGACATTAAAATCACAGAATATGACAATCACTGCGGTGAAGACAGGAGTGTGGTTTTCCTTCCACGACTATCCTGCACTATAAGAGACACAATTGGATAAAAAAGCAAGCTCTGTATTTTTGAAGAGTTGCAGTCGGAATCTCCTGCTTGAAACCTTCTTTATGTATAAAAATGGTGATAGAGTCATCAACTAATTGCTACTCCTTGGCCAGTTCAGATCATTTTAAAAATTTTGGCATGAAATTAGGGAACACTTCAACATGGAAAGTGGCATGTTGAAGTGTTGAAGGCATACAATCACCTGATGAAGGAGCGTCGCTCCGAAAGCTAGTGTGCTTCCAATTAAACCTGTTGGACTATAACCTAGTGTTGTGTGATTTTTAACTTTGTACACCCCAGTCCAACACCGGCATCTCCGAATCATAAATAGAGTTAGATAGCATATCGACTGGCCAAACAGGCTTGAAGACCTAAACATTCCTTTGCCCTTTAGAACCAGAAATTCAGCAGGAAAATGAGAAGCCAGTATAAAATTAAGAGCACAATGAGTTTTATGGCACAGATGTCACAATTCATCACCTGGCTGCACTGTTATCAAGGAAGTAGACTGAGTACATTTATCAGGGAACAGCAATGAACTGAGTTGAACTCATGTTATTACTATCTAAGTATTCATTACAATACTGAGAAATGTTGCCAGAAAGCACATGATGCAGATAGCCTTCTCTTTTTAAAATCAGTCTGTTTTTCTGAACATGAAGCTATGCTGAATATCAGGATTGCAATTCTAAATAAGGGAGTTGGAACAACAGGACAGAGAGAGGGCACCCCATTACATACATATCGTACTGAAGATGTTAGGTAAGGAGGTGGGCAGAAGAAGAAATCAGGAGGAAATCAAGGACCGTCCTCGATGGTGGTCAGCATAGTGAGCAGGAAGGTCAAGTCCATGAGTATTTTTTAAAAATTTCTCTACAAGATGTGGATATTTTTGGTCAGACTAGCTATTATTGCCTATGCCTAATCACCCAGTGGGCAATCAAAAGTCACCCACAATGCAGAATTGACTGGCCAAAAGAAGACAGCGAGTGGTAGTGGGTGGAAAGTATTGTGCCTGGAGGTCGGTGACCAATGATTTCCCGCAGGGATCTGTTCTTGGGCCTCTGCTCTTTGTACTTTTTACAAATGACTTGTATGAAGAACAGGAAGGGTGGGTTAGTAAGTTTGCCAATGACATAAAGGTCAGTGGTGTTGTAAATAGTGTTGAGGGCTGTAGCAGGCTACAACAAGACATTGACAGGATGCAGAGCTGGGCTGAGAAGTGGCAGATGGAGTGCAATGTGGATAAATGCAAAGTGATTCATTTTGGAAGGTCGCATTTGAATGCTGAAACAGGGTTAAAGGGTTCTTGGTGGTGTGGAGGAACAGCAGGGTTTTGGGGTCCATGTACAAAGATCCCTCAAAGTTGCCACCCAAGTTGATAGGGTTGTTAAGAAGGCGTATGTTATTTTGGCTTTCATTATCAGAGGGATTGAGTTTAAGAGCCGCAAGGTTTTGCTGCAGCTCTGGAGAACACCGGTTAGACCACACTTGTAGTGTTGTGTCCAGTTCTGATCACCTCATTAAAGGACAATGCTGATGCTTTAGAGAGGGTGAAGAGGAGATTTACAAGGATGCTGCCTGGTTGGAGGGCTTGTCTTATGAAGAGAGGTTGAGTGAGCTAGGGTTTTTCACACTGGAAAGAAGAAGGAAGAGAGGTGATAGAGGTGTACAAGATGATAGGAGGCAGAAATGGCTGGTTGGGGGGGGTGTCATAATTTTAAGGTGATTGGAGGAAGGTGTAGGGGAGATGTCAGAAATAGGTTCTTTACGCAGACAGTGGTGGGTGCACGGAATGCACTGCCAGCGGTGGTAGTAGAGTCAGGAACATTAGGGACATTTAACTGACTGCTAGACAAGCACATGAACAGCAGTAAATTGAGGTGTGTGAAGGTTAGGCTGATCTTAGATTAGGATAAATGCTCAGATTGCATCATGGGCTGAAGGGCCTGTACTGTGCTGTATTGTTCTATGTTCTAATGCTGTGGGTCTGATGCCACATGTAGGCCAGAGCAGACACAGACAACAGATTTCTTTCCCAATAGAGTATGAAGGAACCAGATTTGTTTTACATCAGTCAACTGTGATTACGTGGTCACCATGAGGTCATATATTGTTTTAATTCCACATTTTCTCAATTGACTTCTGATTTGGGATTTGAATCAAAGTTCCCAGGTTATTGGCCTAGAGTTCTGGATTAGAAGCCTAGCGCCATTAGCTCTGCATTACCCTCTCCCCTCTCTTGATGACCTGACAGCCACCTTAGGTGAGTGGGCAAAGCCATTGAATGCATTTTCACTTCGTACCTTCTGCCCATGTCACCAACTTCACACTAATGCTCATTGCACCATACTCCCACCACCTAGGTATCACATTAATTTCTAAAATCCTGATAGTCTACCTCCCCAACATGCTTTACATCAACATTGTTCAATTTCTTCAATTGTTTTTTATTTGCTCAAGCACATCACCCATCACAAAACCATTATTGATATTCTTGTCTCTTTCTTGCAGGATATCACAATACACAGTAGAAGGAACCAGAACAGAACAGCTTGGGACCATAAAAACCTGCATTGACTGAGCCCTACAGAAGAGATGTTTTTTGACAAAATGAGAACAGAAATCATGTCATCCAATTTGCTGAGAAGTTTGAGGTTGATGTATTGGTTTTTTTCCTACTTTATTCCAGTTCTCCATTCCCAGTTCATCCTTATCACTCTATCTTGATATGTAGACAAGTTGCCCATTTGATCATGGGCCTCTTTGTCTCTGTCAAATTTTCCTCACCTTAACTTTCTGATTTTTCTGGTCTTAGAGCTCTACAAACCACTAACTGCTGATTCAAAACACACTCAGGAGGAGAGGGAATAACAGCATAGGACTAATGAAGAAATGAGTTTCGACATTGGCAGGCCACAGATGTTAGAGGCAAGTATGGAGTTGGGAACAAACTTGGTGTTATACCTGACCAGCGCATGGATTAGAGGAAAGGATAATGTTTGTCAACTCACTGGAAGGTGAAATCACAGGTGGGTTCTGCTACAGAGGATTCAGATGTGGACTTTGATAAGGCAACTTACAGAAAAAGGCTGATGAATGTGCACATTAAGATGCTGGGTACATTTGCTGTACACCTTACTGTTACTGTCGAGGAGCCTGGAGGAGTCTGACACCAAGTTGTAGAGGACTTTATCCACTGTCTATAGTTCACCACCCCGTCAAGAGTTGACCCAGCAATACTGCACTTACAGCCTCATCATCTGTTGTAAGTTTTTTGTGCAGAGATTTCAAAATCTACTATCCTCCTTCTGAGAATGCAGAGAAACTCCCTGCCAAATCCAGAAACATACTGCAACACCTCCAAAAACACAGCATGGTACTCACAGAGATATTGCGGTAGCTGACATTGCCAGTTGGGTGCCTGCCCCTTTAAATAACAAAGCCTATCTTGGATCTGAACACAAGTTTTTTGGTGAGTGACAAATGAACATGTTAAATCAACCAAGTTTATAAATAGAGTTTCAAATCAGCTAGTATAATCACAGGAGTCAATGATTGCTTTGCATACAATCAATAACTCCATGCGACAGTTAGAATGTAGATATTTAGTAAATGTAGCAATTCTTCAGAGTTTGACTGACTTGCTCGGTAACAAACTGGGCATAAGTGGCAGCCATGGCAAACAAGAAATCAGACACTTGAGAAGTACTCAAGTGGGCGGCAGTTTGACAGATCCTTGAGATATCACTAGCAGGTCTCAGAAGCAAAGAAATCCTGGTGATCTTGATATCCTTTGGCAATGTGTGCCCATTTTATCCTCTTGGGAGGGAATCTTGCTTCGGGAGGCTACATGTACCAGAAATGACCTATTGTGACAGCCTCAATTGCCTAGGACACTGTTAGACTGCTATGTTGAGGAAGCTGAGGGAATAACTTTCAAAAGATTGTAAATAAACTATGAAGCTGTGAAATCAAGAACGATAAGGAGAAGTCTTTCACATAAATAGGATAGCAGCCATATGCTGTCACCCTTTGAAAGTTCTGTCAGTTTCTTGTTCAATTAGATCTGAGTGAGTTCAATGGCATTACCATTGCTGAATCCCCATCACCAAAACCCTGGGAATAACAAACAGAATTCGAACAGCCATGCAAGTTGATTGTACAAGCCACACAAACCATACAAGAGCAAATCAGAGGCTAAGAATTCTGTTCTGAATAAGTCGTTTCTTGTGTCCCCAGTCCATAAGGCAAAAGTCAGGAATCTGATGGAATATTCCTCAACCGCATGGATGATTGCAGCTCCAACAACACTCAAGATGTTTGACACCAACCAAGTGTACAAAATTATTGGGGAGCTTATTTAGGGTAGAGGAATCAATAACCAGAGAGGCATAGATGTAAGTAAAGAGCAGGCAGTTAAGAGGTGATAGCAGGTGACTGTCTGAGTATAGTTTGCACATTCTTCCCGTCTCTGTGTGGACTTCCTCAGGGTCCTCCGGTTTCCTCCCACAGTCCAAAGGTATGCAGGTTAGGTGAATTAGCCATGCTAAATTGCCCATGGTGCTAGGTGCATGAGGGAGATAGGTCTGGGTGGGTTACTGTTCGTAGGGTCGGTGTGGACTGGTTGGGCAGAACGGCCTGTTTCCGCAATGTAGGGAATCTAATCTAATCTAGTCTAAAGGAAGAACTGTTTTTCTAGAGCATGGTGGGTATTTGGAACTCGCTGTCTGAAGAGGTGGTAGAGATAGCAATCATCACAATATTTAAGAAATATTTAGATGATCACTTGAAGCAGCATTGCATATAAAGCTGTGGGCTAGTGCTGAAATTTGGAATTCGAATAGATTGATGCCTATGACAACCATGTTCACAATGGGCTTTTTTCTGGGTTAAACCTCTCTCTGACTCTATATGCACAGTCCTAACAATTAACCCATCCACCACCTTCAACAGTCACTAACTTCAGTACCAATGCATGAGTAGCAATGTGTGTCATCTAAAAGGTGCACTGCAGTATATCACCAGGGCTCTTTCAACAGCACTTTTTCAAATCTGCTGGCTCTAGCACCAAGACAGACAAGGGCAGCAGACACATGGGAACACCAGCACCTGCAAGTACCCTTCCAAGCCTCACACCATCCTGACTTGAAAATGCAATACCATTCCTTCACTGTCACTAGTTGCAAATCCTGGAACTCCCTTCTTAACAGCACTTTGGGTGTCACTATGCGCTAAGGGCCACAACAGTTCAAACAAGCAGATCATTGCCATCTTATTCAACGGCAATTAAGAATGGAAAATAAATACTAGCCTGGCTAACGACACCTACTGCAATGAACAAATAAGAAAAACAGAAAATAAAATGTGCAGTTGATTCTTACTTATGACAGAGTTTAAGAAAGATTGTTAAATTTTAGACCTTACATCTGAATTTTAAAGCAATGATTGAAACTCTTACTCTATACAATTGAAAATATTGAAATAAATATCATTGACACTTTTTTGCTGAAGTGAGTCCAAGATATAAAAACATATTTCAGTTAAATAGTAAGTACAGGAAGGATGAACAAGTGTAAAATACAGCTTGTAACATGTATAGTATCCCTCTGAGTATTTCAGCATGAATATTTATAACAATAACATTCTGAAACATTTCCTCAAAGTGTTCGAAAGAAAACAAAGTCATATTCTGAACATTTCTGTATTTATCCAGCAAGTCTAATATTGTTTTTTTTCCCATATAAATTATACCAAGTAAGAATGATTGCCCTTGACATCAAGGCAGTATTTGACTGAGGGTGGAATCAAGCACCTCTTTCAAAACTGGAGTCAATTACAAACAGGAAATAACTAATCTGCTTCAAGTCAGAGCTGGCATAAAGGGAGCTGTTTGTGATTGTTGAGGCCAACCATCTGAGACTCAAGATATCACTGCAGCAGTTCCTGCACTGAGTTTCCTGGGCCCAATAACTTCTGCTGTTTCATAGAACATAGAATGTAGAACATTCCAGCTCTTCGGCTCTTGATGCTCCACTGAGCTGTGAAACCAGGCTGAAGCTCATCTAACCTACATTATTCCATTATCATCCATACGGTTATCCAATGACCATTTAAATGCGTTTAACATTAGCGAGTCTACTACTGTTGCAGGCAGGGCATTCCACACCCTTTTCATTCTCTGAGTAAGGAATCTACCTCTGACATCTGTCCTATATCTATAACCCCTCAATTTAAAGCTATGTCCCCTCGTGTTAGCCATCACCATCTGAGGAAGAAGGCTCTCTGAGGAAAAAGGCTCTCACTGTCCACCCTATCTAATCCTCTGATCATCTTGTACGTCTCTATTAAATCATCTCTTAACCTTCTTCTCTCTAATGAAAAGAGCCTCAAGTCCCTCAGCCTTCCCTCATAAAACCTTCCCCACATACCAGGCAATATCCTGGTAAATCTCCTCTGCATCTTTCCAATGCTTCCACATCCTTCCTATAATGCAACAACTAGAACTGTATGCAAAACTCTAAGCGTGATCGCACCCAGAGTTCTGTCCAACTTCAACATGACCTCATGGCTCCAAAACGTAATTCCTCTACCAATAAAGGCTAACACACCGTACACCTTCTTAACAACCTATTAACCTGAGTGGCAACTTTCAGGGATCTATGTAAATGGACACTGAGAGCTCTCTGCTCATCTACACTACCAAGAATCTTACCATTAATACAAAGTTTCATAGTTGACTTTTCCTACAAGAAGTCAGTGATGATTGTTTAATGTTCAGTACATTTTCCAACTGTTCAGTGCTAGTTACAGCAGCAGGATCTGGACAATACTTAGACATGGTTTGATATGACAAGTAGCATTCATGCAATGACTAGACAAAATCAACCACCTTCCCTTGAGATCGAACACTGAATCCCTTAACATCAATCTTCTAGGGTTTCTGTTGATGAAATTTTGAATTGGAACAGCCTATAAATGCATTGGGAAGAAGAATAGGTCAGAGGCTGGAAATTCTATAACGAGCAGCTCACCCTGCTCCCCTTCCCCTCCTAAACTTTTTATCACCATCTATAATTAGTCTAAGTCAGGAGTATAATGAAGAATTTTCTTCTCGCCTATATGAGTGTAGTTCAACTAACACTCAAGAAACTTGACATCAATCAGGACAAAGCAACCCGCTTTAGAGAAGATCAGAGAATCCCTACAGTATGGAATAGGCCCTTCAGCCGTACGAGTCCAAACAGAGCCTCCGAAGAGTAACCCACCCAGACCCACTTGCCTACATTTAACCCCTGACTAATGCAGCCAACCTACACATCCCTGAACACTGTGGACAATTTAGCATGGCTAATTTTCCTAATCTGCATGTCTTTGGATTGTGAAAGGAAACTGGAGCACACGGAGGAAACCCACGCAGACACGGGAAGAATGTGCAAATTCCACACAGGCAGTCACCTGAGGCTGGAATTGGACCCGGGCCCCGGATGTTGTGAGGCCACAGTGCTAACCACTGAGCCACCATGCCACCAGATTTTATTGGGAACCCAGCCGTCATCTTCAAATTTCATTCCTTCCACCACTGGCACAAATAATGGCAGTCATGTAAACCATCTATAAGTTGCACTGCAGCAACTCACCAAGGCTGGTTTGACAACACCTCTGCCTCTACAACTTAACAGGCAGATGACACATAAGAACACCACCACACACAAATTCTCATCCAAGTCACGCACCATCCAGTTTTTGGATGGTACACTGCTCCTTCACCAGCACTGGATCATATGCCTGAAAATCCCTTCCTAACAAGAATCTACACCATATGGACTGTGTAGTTTAAGAAGGTGGCAGCAAATATCACTTTGATCTTCTGCAAAATTATTGGCAAATCCAAACCACATCTCCACAAACTGGGACAAATGCAGATAGTTAATACATGAATAGAAACTTTTTAAAAACTCCACTCTGTGAAAATGAATGTCCAGGGGACTCCATATAATGATTCAAAGTCCGATTCACAAATACAAAGGAAACATCATATCAAAATACGCTGCTACTGTTGAGATTTATTTGTAAACCAAATGAATGTAGAATTATGCTTGTTACTCTGTATCTATATTAGCTAGAAGATAGCTCAGAAATAGATGATGGTTCATCGGAGTTTGCTTTAGGTTGTATATATTTTCCTGAATCCAAAACTTATGGATAGTACAGCCCAGAAGAAGGCCAGTTAGCCCTTTACATATGTAATGCATCTAGTGTCATTCCCCACCTCTCCCTGTCAACATGTCTTTCTTCTTTTTAAAATATGAGTTAATTCCCTCTCAAGTGCTTTAATTGAGCCTAATTACATAGTTAAGCAGTATATTCCTGTTGATACAAAAATAGTTACACTGAAACAGTTTCTCCTCATGTCTGCAATATTTCCTTTCTCAATTACATTCAGTTTTGCAAATTCTGAAAGCATACGCATCTCAAGTATGGTTTCTTTTGACTATTTAAATTCCAATTCAATAATAAATAATTTTGCACTCTCTAAAGCAGCTAAAATCATACTATCAAGTAAGACATTTCATATAGTTCCATATAAACTAGTTTTATATGCAACTTTCAGCAGAAATGCTATTGTCATCGTCAAATTCTTAAAGCTGCTTCTCTTATTCTTATGAAACAGCAGAAAATGTTCTCAATCACACGGTTAATGCCTGAGGCAGAATTTTCCTATTTTCAGTTGAAGTGTTTTCTTGAGTTAGATTTATGGTACCAAATTTGTCATGGCTCAAAGCGACTTTTCTCATGCAATTTTCTGCTCATCATGTCATTAATTATGCAACTGGGCTGTTCAGTGCCTTCTTGGGGCATCATATGGCAGGAGGAGAGGCCAATGTCCTGCCACTTCCAGGACCTTTACAGCATTACCGCCAATTGGGCCATATTTAAAACTCAGCTGTGCACCACCTCAGATGATACAGGATAGGAAGTGCTCATTATACTGTGGTGTTAGACCATTATCAGTGAGGAAATGGCCTCAAAAGGTATGTTAGCCAACTGCTTTGTGGGCAGGGACCTGGAAATCCTGGTGGGTGGTATGATGGAGAGGAGGGCAGCAATCCACTTCCATAATGCTCATTACCTCATAACTCTCAAATGGCCTGGAATCATACTGGGAAGTCCAAAATCTGGCTGGTGGGAATGAGGAGGAGTTAGGTGTGGGGAGCTTGTGCATATGATTCCTCACTCTTTTTGAGGAGGAAAAAAGCGTGATTTGGTTGGAAAGGAGCAAAACTGGTTACATGGGAATAGGGAGACCACAATGGCAAACTAATGCGACAAGGTCATTGCGCTGTGCTGTGCAACTCTCCCATTATCAGCAATGTTAACTCAATTTTAACAAGAACAAGCTTTCATTTCACTTCAACTCTCATTCCCTGTCTTCTCTTATGCAGGTACTTTGAGTCCCCAATGAATTAGTCTGACGAAGCCAGCGCTGGACATACTTAGATCTATCCTCAGCTCTGCGGGGAGAGACACTGAACCCTCAGAAGCCAAGATTCTCACCTTCACTCTATCAGCTCAGAAATATTCACCTTGCTGGATACTCTATCAAGATAAACTTGGGATCATAACCTGGTGAACACATCATTGATATGTCTCTGTATCTGTTTAGGAAAGAAACACCATAGGTCACCAATATTCAAGGATTCTTGGTGACAAGACACCTGTTTAGCCCCAGTTGGAAGATGATCCCATTCATTGGACCATTAATGACTTAGTCAAAATGCACAGACAGGAACAAGAAGCAAGTTTGTCAGTGGCAGTCAATAAACTAAATTAAAAGATGGAGGAGTTTCCCAGAGTAATCAGTATTGTGCTGGTTCTGGCATGCAAGTGTATGGCTGTCTCCAAGGACAGGTAAGGAATGGCCTCCATAAAAAGCAAGGCCCAACACACTCAGTGATTTCCAACTTACATAAATTCCTGTACTCCATCACTCTAGCCATATATGCTCTGCATCAATGGCAGCGTGAGAAGGAGACAAGTTACTGCAGGTGCCCTTCCTCTTAAGAAGACAGGGTGTTGTCAGCAGGCACCCATAGGGAAGAGGAACCACACACACTGAGGCTTCTTCTCAGGTCACTCCAGGGATGCCCGGCTTCTCCACATTCTCCTATGATCCAAAGCGGCAGAAGTCCAAGTCGAGGAGGCTAACATTGCACCTGGGGAGGGGACACTCTGCAGGCCTGGTCCCAAATGGTCTCAGGGATGAATGACCAAGTTTTCCAGGCCAACCGGGACAACTACAAGCAGGCTTCCAACACTCCAGCTGCAGAAGTTGGAACGACACTAGAGGCTGTCAAAGTGGTTTAATAAACACAGTTGGATAATGACACTAAGTAATCTTCATCAATCAAAGTTATTTCCTGGATATTTCACCCAAAAGTTAACAGTGACATATATATCACACAAATGTTATGTTGAGCCCATATAATCTTTTACAGCTGCAAGGGGTTGGTTTGGTTGCTGTATCTGTCTAAGATATTAACCTTATCACCACAAATTCAGATTACCATGTTCTCAATTAATTATTTTTCCATTGTTAGGCATACACTTGAGAAAGTACACACATATGCTACCATACCAGACACAACTAAATACTTTAAAGTATTTCAGTTTTCACAGTGTGATAGTTTGTTCTTATTCTCTACATATGGAACAGTCACCATAAATACGTTAATGCACAAAGTTTGGTTTGTTATTACATTTGACTCATGTAAAGTAAACACTGGATAACGAATGATTCATAGTTGCAAGACAATAGTTCAACCATGCAAGATAACTATGAAACCCATCTGTAGTAGTTTCATAGATGCCAACAAAATCCAAAGACTGTTTGTATTACAATGTAGTAAATTGTTTGTTTTAAAATGGTAATATTCAGCTTTTTGATTTTGCTTCTTTATATGATAGGCATCCCAACCACACCTATATGAAATAATAGTAATAACAGTAATGATATTGTGTTATAATCCCAACTGATGGTATTACAAGACAAATCAGATTTTAGCATGAAACCTATCTTGCTAGATCGAATTTGCTTTTTTGTAATCAGTAAAGTCAATTATTGATACATTCACAAAAGGCTGTCAATGTATTTTTAAAACAAGGAACAAAACTTTTACTCAACAATGAAAAAGAAGTAACAGAGTCATAGACATGTGCAGCGTGGTCCAAATCATCCATGCCGACCAGATATCACAACCCAATCTAGTCCCACCTGCCAGCACTCAGTCCATATCCCTCCAAACCTTTCCTATTCATATACCCATCCTGGTGTCTTTTAAATGTTGCAATTGTACTAGCCTGCACCACTTTCGCTGGCAGCCCATTCCACTTTGCACTACCCTCTGCGTGAAAAAGTTGCTCCTTAGGTCTCTTATATCTTTCCCCTCTTACTCTAAACCCATGCCCTCTAGTTCTGGACTCCCCCACCCAAAGAAAAGACCTTGGCTATTTATCCTATCCATGCTCCTCATGATTTTATAAACCTCTATAAAATCACTAGAGAATCTCTAGCCTCTGACACTAGAGAAAAAAGAATTGGTTAGAAAAATTTCATTGCATATGATTCAAGTTCACACTATTTCTTTTAGTCTAGTAATATCCGTACAAACACTTGCATCTCAGTGAAGATTACAATTAACTCCACACTAAGATTCTTTGCTCAGTATTCCAGCTGGTACAACAGCAATCGGTTTACTTTCAATGAATTTCTGTGTAAGCACTAAATGCATTTTCCCTTCATTTGGTATCTCTCGCCCTAGAAAGAGTGTAAACTAAATTTGCAATATAATTTCAGGGCAAGAAAATGAGTTCCTTAAATCACTTGAATTCTAGCAGGAGTTCACTCTCTGACATACAACATGCACAGAATGACTGATTTTCTGCATTGTTCTGTTTCACTGTGTACCAGAATTCCTGTCACAGAACTACAATCCAGTTTTTTTTTACTTCTATCTTTTTCAATGTTGCACTGAACTGTTAATACCACCACCAGCAAATCTCTCGCCTACCCCAGCCCAACTCAAGCTTTTCAAGACTAAAGTAATAAAATCTCATTAAAATACAGGTTAAAAAAATTCCATCAGAGTTCTCTTCACCATTGCCTCAAGCTCATAAATCAAACTCAAAAAATGACTAGCATCCCTTCTTCTTCATATAAAAAAATAGAAAATACAGTTTAAATTTCCAGCTATGCATTGTTTTTAGCAATATCATATGGGAGCATGAATTAATTATACTAGAGCCCTTTAATAGACAATATCCAAACAGTTCTATTCAGTTCCCCATAAAATACGACAGCTGTGATCCTCTCATGAGCCAATTCTTAAATTCTTACATCGATTTTTATAGCAGAAATTGTCCATGTAAACTTGTAACACTGTCATTACATACTCTCACCAGTAGTTGTGTTTTGTGGTACAAATTTGCATCTCAGTGAGTACAGCAGAAAAAGTCTTTAATCATTTGAGTTTATAAAATGTCCTAGGTTTTGTGGATTACTCAGTACTTTTATTCATTGAAGTATTCTGCTTTATAATAAACTGCAGCAACAGTGCATAGCAGTTATTTTTCTGAATATGCTGTATGTGTCTCTCAGGATCGTCTCTAATATTTCACCCACTACTGACTGGTTTGTAGTTCCCAGAATTATCCCTATTCCCTTTCTTGAACAAGGAAATAACATTTGCCACCCTCCAATCATCTGGCACTACTCCAGTGGACAGTGAGGATGCAAAATCCATCGCCAAAGATGCAGCAATTTCTTCCCTTCCCTTGCTTCCTGTAATAACCTAGGTCTATCCCGTCTGACCCATGGGACTTATCTATCCTTATGTTTTTCAAAGTTTTCAGCAAATCCTCCTCCCAAACAACAACCTGTTCAACATATCAGTCTGTTTCATGCTGTCCTCCCATCAAGGTCTCTCTCAGTAGTGAATACTGAAGCAAAGTATTCATTAAGGACATCCCCTACCTCCTTCATCTCCAGCTGCACGTTCCCTCCACTAGCTCTGATTGGCCCTACCCTCATTCTGGCCATCCTTTTGTTCCTCACATAAGTGTAGAACATCTTAGAGTTTTCCTTAATACTACCTGCTAAATCTTTTTCATGCCCACCCACCCTCCTCCCCCAGCTCTCCTAAGTCCATTCTTCAGTTCCTTCTTGGCTACCTTATAACCCTCTAAAGCCCTGCCAGATCCTTGACTCCTCAACTTTAGGCAAACTTCCTTTTTCCTCTTGACTCGATGTTTCATATCCCTTGTCACCCAAGGTTCTTTCAACCTACCATCCCTTCCTTGCCTCTGTGGTACAAACCTGTCCAGCACTACCATCAAGTGCTTCCTAAACAACCTTCACATTTATGTCATGTATTTCCATGAGAACATCTGTTCCCAATTTAGGCACCTTAGTTCCTGCCTAATAGTATTGTAATTTTCCCTCCCCCAATTAAATACTTTCCCATACCATCTACTCCTATCCTTCTCCATGACTATAGTAAAAGTCAGGAATTTGTGATCAATATCACCGAAATGCTCTCCCACTGAGAGACTTGACACCTGGCATGGTTTGTTGCCAAGGACCAAATCCAATATGGCCTCCCCTCTAGTAACCTATATATCTCTATATTGCATCAGGAACCCTTCCTGGTCACACCTGACAAAAACTGCTCCATTCAAACTATTTAAACTAAGTAGGTTTCAATTAATATTAGGGAAGTTAAAGTCACCCATGACAACAATCCTATTACTTCTGCACCTTTACAAAATATGCCTCTTAATCTGTTCCTCCACGGCTCTGTTAGTATTGGGGGGCCTGTAGAAATCTCCCAATAAAGTGACTGCACCTTTCCTGTTTCTGACTTCCACCCATACTGACTCTGTAGACAAACCCTCCTCGACAATGTCACTTTCGATACATTATCGCCAGTTAGCAATGCCACTCCTCCACCTCTTTTCACTTTACTCCTATTCCTTTTGAAACATCTAAACCCTGGAACATCCAACAAATATTCCTGCCCTTGTGATATCCAAGTCTCCATAATGGTCACAACATCATAGTTCCAAGTACTGATCCGTGCTCTGAGTTCATCACCCATATTCCTGATACTTCTTGAATTAAAATAGACACACTGCACCTTTGCCCGATCAAGTAGCTATCCCTTCTCACAGACTCTATGCATGCTGTATCTGGCTTTTCACTACGTACTCTATCATGTGATCTGTAGCTCAGGTTCCCACTCCCTTCCCATCAAACTTAAACCCTCTTGAAGAGCTCTAGCAAACCTCCCACCCAGGATATTGGTACCGCTCCAGTTCAGATGCAACCTCTTCTTTTTGTCTCAGTTCCACCTTCTCCAGAAGTTATCCCAATGATCCATATATCGGAAGCATTCCCTCCGACATCAGCCCTGCAGCCAAGTGTTCATCTGCACTTGCTTTCTGTTCATAGCCTCATCAGTCTATGGCACCAGTAATAATCTTGAGGTTACTACTCTGATCGTCCTGCCTTCTTGCTTCCACCTAACTGCCTATATTCTCTTTTCAGGTCCTCCTCTCTTTCCCTACTTATGTTATTGGTACCAATGTGTACTATGACTTCTGGCTGCTCTTCCTCCCCATTAACAATCTCAGACATCCCTGACTCTGCACCCGGGAGGTGACATACCATCAGGAGTCTCACTTGCGACCACGGAATCTCCTGTCTGTTCCTTTCAGGATTGAATCTCCAATACTATCGCTCTCCTGTTCTACCTGAGCCACAGAGCCAGGTTCAGTGCCAGAAACCTGGCAGCTGTAGCTTCCCCCTGGTAGGCAACCCCCATCAGTATCCAAAACAGTATACTTATTATTGAGGGGTACGGCTCAATGACGACTTAAATGTACTTAAACTTAGCAAATCTACTACCATTGCAGGCAAACCATTCCATACCCTTACTACATGAGCTGCATCAACCCTCTGCACATGTTTCAACTCCTGTGACCATGCATTTTTGCTTACTCCAGGAGTTAAGAACATCCTCACTCATCCTCCAATTTACTGCAGCTATCAAGAAAGACAACAAAAGCTATGTCAGTGTTGTGCAAAGGTGATCATAGCATAAGAGTTTATTTGTTCAGCACCTTGCAAGCTAGAGAAGTTGAAATTTGAGATACTGTATTAAGGTATTTCCAACTCTTTTTTGCGGAGAAAAGCAGGTGAAGCTTGTAAATAGCCTTGTATGTCCTACAGGTTTCTCCATGGTGCAGGGTGATATTGACCACACACATGACATTAGTGAGCCCCATATGTCAAATTCACCAGTAACACAAGCAAGAAAGATTTAGTCTCTTGAAATCCAGCTGGTATGTGATCAAACAGAGGGTGTCGTCCATATCATAGACTGGTATCCTGGGTCAGACATGATATCTTCATATTGTGATTACTATGTTTTAGTCATGAATATAATACTTAAACATTGCACTGTACTTGTTTTGGATGGACAGTACAAAGTACAATTGCTAGCTAGGCCTGGCTGTTAAAATGGACCAAGCCACTTTCAGGCACAGGGTTTCAGTTAGCCAACTGTTCAAGAATGAAGGATTTTAATCAGTTTGATGTATAAGGGTATTTTTTTTTAAATTCAGTGAATCATGATGTAAACATGGGGACAACCTTATGAGAGCATATAATATATTAATTGGATAGCAATGGTATTTGAGAGGACATTTGAAGATATTTTAATGATACATTTCAAATGTAGTTATTAGACTGAAATACTATTTGCTTCAGTCATTTCAATGGCCTGCCTCCAATGGTAATTTTCCCACCTCGAAAAAGGCTTGGCTCATATTGGATTTCACACATACACACAGTATCCTTCCTTTAAACCTATATGTTTTCAGTTTGTGGTATGACCATTCTTGAGTCCCCAGACTTAATAATTAATGCCAGAATACATTTATAAGGCCAGTAAGGGTATTATCAGACTAGATGGATCCAACACACCACGTTTCTACGGATTACTCAAAATTCACAAACCAGGAGCCTCCCTCAGGCCCATAGTCTCGCTACTGGGAACATCAACTTACAGATTGGCCAAGGAGCTACACCAAAGACTAAAACACTCAGCAGAAGGCTCATGCCACTCCATCCACTCCACCCAAGCATTCCTGAAGACCATCAAGGACACTAAGATAGAAAAGGATGAAATAATGGTCTCCTTTGATGTAACAGCCTTGTTTACATCAATCAACATTAACCTGGCCAAGGAAACACTAACTACACTATTAGAAGACTCAAAGACACATACACCAAACACCTCTAATTTCATTAACAAGGACATTATCACCAAACTAGTGGACCTATGCCTTACCACACACTTCACCTTCAACAACAAAACCTATAGACAAACCAATGGAACACCCATGGGATCTCCGATATCAGGGTTCTTAGCAGAGGCAGTAATGCAGAGACTTGAAAAATAACTCTGCCAACCATCCAACCCAAAATTTGGGTCCGCTACATGGATGACACTTTTGTCATCACTAAATGAAACAAATGAGAGGAAACCGTCAAGACCATCAATAATACCCTTACTGGCATAAAATTCATGAAAGAGGAGGAAAACAACAACAAACGAGATGTCACAGTAGAGCGAACAGCCAACTGGGAACTTCAAACCAGCATCTACAGGAAAACAATACATACTGACCAAATACTGAACTACAGAAGCAATCATCCCAACACCCATAAACGAAGCTGCATCAGAACATTATTTCAACAAGCCAACACACACTGCAGCACAGAGGAACTGCACAGAGCAGAGGAAAATCACCTATACAGTGTATTCAAAAAGAATGGGTACCCAATGAACACAGTCTACCGATTTCTCAGCAACAAACCCAAACAAACAGACAGAACATGTCCAGAAACCCTAGCCTACAACAAAGACACTTTGGAAATGACTGCCAGACTACTTAGACCCCTTGGTGTCATGGTAGCCCATAAACCCACCAACACACTAAAACAGCAGCTTATGAACTTGAAAGACCCTATACAGACAACAAGCAAAACTAATGTCATTTACAAAATACCGTGCAAGGACTGTAACAAACACTACATTGTACATACAGGCAAAAAACCAGCCACCAGGATACATGAACACCAATTAGCCACAAAAAGACATGAACCTCTCTCACGAGTATCCTTACATAAGGATGGGGAAGGACACCATTTCGACTGGGACAACACATCCATCCTAGGACAAGCCAAACAAAGATACGCATGAGAATTCCTAGCAGCATGGCATTCCAACTGGAATTCTATCAACAAATACATCAAGTTAAATCACATTTATCACCCCCTGAGAAAAAGAGCAGGAATTGACTTCACCACAGGAAATGATATCACCAAAGAAACCCAAACATATAAATAGAAAGCAGGAATCATCAGCAGTGCTTCGCCTGAGGCCCACTGAAGATGTTACCTAGTAGGGTTACGAAACATCTGGAAATGAACCTTCAAGCTCAGCAAGCAAACCTACGTCCAGAACCTCAACCTGAGCTACAACCCTTCTCAAAACTCGCTATCACTTGTATGCAAAGTGCCTGAAATGGAGCAGTTTCAAAATAAGTACAAAAATACACCCAGAATAGCTAATACGTTAGACAGCCCAGTCAACAATTCAGTAGGATAGTTACTGAGCGAGATGAAAAATGTAGAGTGGGAGAACATGTGATACTCCCTCCGTTGCAACCCCACTCCCTCCGTTGCAACCCCAACCTCACTATCAAACCAGCAGACAAAGGAGGCGCAGTAGTAGTTTGGCGCACCGACCTTTACACCGCTGAGGCCAAACGCCAGCTCGCAGATACCTCCTCCTACTGCCCCCTTGACCATGACCCCACCCCCCACCACCAAACCATCATCTCCCAGACCATCCATAACCTCATCACCTTGGGGGATCTCCCATCCACCGCCTCCAACCTCATAGTCCCACAACCCCGCACCGCCCGCTTCTACCTCCTGCCCAAAATCCACAAACCTGACTGCCCCGGCCGACCCATTG
>NC_057723.1:60682165-60718842 GCF_004010195.1 Chiloscyllium plagiosum | reverse complement strand
CATCCACCCTGTAGCTCAACATTTCAATTCCCCCTCCTACTCCACCAAGGATATGCAGGTCTTTGGATTCCTCCATCGTCAGACCACAGCGAAACGACGGTTGGAGGAAGAACGCCTCATCTTCCGGCTAGGAACCCTCCAACCACAAGGGATGAACTCGGATTTCACCAGTTTCCTCATTTCCCCTCCCCCCACCTTGTCTCAGTCAAATCCCTCGAATTCAGCACCGCCTTCCTAACCTGCAACCTTCTTCCTGACCTCTCCGCCTCTACCCCAGTCTGACCTATCACCCTCACCTTGACCTCTTTCCACCTATCACATTTCCGACGTCCCTCCCCCAAGTCCCTCCTCCCTACCTTTTATCTTAGCCTGCTGGACAAACTTTCCCCATTCCTGAAGAAGGGCTTATGCCCGAAACGTCGATTCTCCTGTTCGCTGGATGCTGCCTGACCTGCTGCGCTTTTCCAGCAACACATTTTCAGAACATGTGATACTCAAAGGCTGGGGGTTAGGAGAGGATGTTACAAGAAAGGCTGCAGTCAGTTGGCAATAGATGAAAGTGAGGTCATTTACATCAACAAAGAAGTTGGAAAAGCAATTAATTCTCAGAATTGTATTTGCTCATCTTCATGAGCACAAAGAACCTCACCACGTATATATGACAAAACAGACCTCAGTCAAACTTTGACTCATACATAAGTGGTTATAGGTGGAAACAAAGCCAAAACAGAACTGGGAAATGTTGTAGTCTAAATTATATAACTACACTGTAACACTTTCTCACCTATTCACTATTTTGTAGAAATATTCCTTAATACCTTTCCAGTGGAAAGTAACAAGCAAAGAAAAAAAAGAGACCTTGGAGTGCAGGTTCATATCTGTTTGAAAGTAGAGTTACAGATAGGTAGGATAGTGAAGACAGCATTTGGTATACTTGCCTTCTTTAGTCAAAGTATTGAGTACAAGAGTTGGGAGGTCATGTTGCAGCTGCACAGGATGTTGGTGAGGCTACTTTTGGAATATTGTGTGCAATTCTGGTCTCCTGCCTATTGGAAGGATGTTGTGAAACGTGAAAGGGTTCAGAAAAGATTTACAAGGATGTTGCCAGGATTGGAGGGTTTGAGCTATAAGGAGAAGTTGAATAGGCTGTGGCTGTTTTCCCTGGAGCATCGGAGGCTAAGTGGTAACCTTCTAGTGATATATAAAATCATGAAGGGCATGGATCAGATAAATAGACATAGTCTTTTCCCTCGGGTCAGGGAAGTGCATAACTAGAGGGCATAGGTTTAGGGTGAGTGGGAAAAGATATTAAAGAGACCTAAGGGGCAACTTTTCATGCGGAGGGTGGTAAGTGTATGGAATGAGCTGCCAGAGGAAGTGCTGGTATAATTGCAACATTTAAAAGGCATCTGGGTGGGTATATGAGTAGGAAGGGTTTGGAGGGATATGAGCTGTTTACTGGCAAGTGGGACTAGATTAGGTTGGGATATCTAGTCGGCATGGACAAGTTGGACCGAAGAGTCTGTTACCGTGCTATACATCTCTATGACTCTATATGGATCAAAAAGGAAATAAGGAAAAATCAAACTATGGAAAATAACAATCACAAAATAAACTTGGAGGAACACATTACTACAATTCATAAGGAATAATCTGAATGTTTCTATGGACCCCTATAGAATGTTGAGAGTGCTGTGCTGAAACATGAATGTGTTTGTACACATACTGCTTTTACTCTAGTGAAATTCCTTTGTCAGATGTACTATTAGTCCTAGGTTCTCAGAGGCTGTACTTTTTTTTTAGATTAGATAGAGCTCTCATGGAATAAAGGGAGAACTAGCCATTTGGATACAGAACTGGCTCAAAGGTAGAAGACCGAGCATGGTGGTGGAGGGTTGTTTTTCAGACTGGAGGCCTGTGACCAGTCCAGTGCCACAAGGATCGGTGCTGGGTCCTCTACTTTTTGTCATTTACATAAATGATTTGGATGCAAGCATAAGAGGTACAGTTAGTAAGTTTGCAGATGACACCAAATTTGGAGGTGTAGTGGACAGCGAAGAGGGTTACCTCAGATTACAACAGGATCTGGACCAGATGGGCCAATGGGCTGAGAAGTGGTAGATGGAGTTTAATTCAGATAAATGCGAGGTGCTGCATTCTGGAAAGCAAATCTTAGCAGGACTTATACACTTAATGGTAAGGTCCTTGGGAGTGTTGCTGAACAAAGAAACCTTGGAGTGCAGGTTCATAGCTCCTTGAAAGTGGAATCACAGGTAGATAGGGTAGTGAAGAAGGCATTTGGTATGCTTTCCTTTATTGTTCAGAGTATTGAGTACAGGAGTTGGGAGATCATGTTGCGGCTGTACAGGACATTGGTTAGGCCACTGTTGGAATATTGTGTGCAATTCTGGTCTCCTTCCTATCAGAAAGATGTTGTGAAACTTGAAAGAATTCAGAAAAGATTTACAAGGATGTTGCAGGTTTGGAGGATTTGAGCTATAGGGAGAGGCTGCACAGGCTGGGCTTGTTTTCCCTTGAGAGTCAGAGGCTGAGGGTTGATCTAATAGAAGTTTACAAAAATATGAGGGGCATGGATAGGATAAATAGGCAAAGTCTTTTCCCTGGGTTTGGGGAGTCCAGAACTAGGCAAAGTCTTTTCCCTGGGTTTGGGGAGTCCAGAACTAGAAGGCATAGGTTTACATTGAGAGGGGAAAGATATAAAAACAGACCGAAGGGGCAACCTTTTCACGCAGTGGGCGATACGTGTATGGAATGAGCTGCCAGAGCATGTGGTGGAGTCTGGTACAATTGCAACATTTAAGAGGCATTTGGATGGGTATATGATTAGGAAGGGTTTGGAGGGATATGGGCTGCGTGCTGGCAGGTGGGACTAGATTGAGTTGGGATGTCTGGTCAGCATGGACGGGTTAGACTGAAGTGTCTGTTTCCATGCTGTACATCTCTATGACTATAGATTACTTACAGTGTGGAAACAGGCCCTTTGGCCCAACAAATCCACACCGACCCCCCAAAGAGCAACCCACCCAGACCCATTCCCCCAACACTACAGGCAATTTAGCATGGCCAGTTCACCTAACCTACACATTTTTGGACAGTGGGAGGAAACCGGAGCACCCAGAGGAAACCCACGCAGACGCAGGGAGAATGTGCAAACTCCACACAGAGAGTTGCCTGAAGCAGGAATTGAACCCAGGTCTCTGGCACTGTGAGGCAGCAGTGCTAACCATTGTGCCACCGTGCTGCAACAATTTTCTCAATATAAATGCTTACAAGGAATACCATAAGACCAGAATAAGAGTAAGAATCCTTCCATTCATTTCTTTGCAACTTCTAAATGTTTTTATTTTAATATGAAACAATATTGACCATCAGTGGGGTTCTCTTACAGATGACTGTCTACAACATATTGACAAAAAGAAGATCAATGAGGTGTGGTGATAGTGAGGTAAGATAGTGTTAAGAAAACATCGGCAGTTAATGTCATATTAATGGTGGTGCAGACCTGAGGGGTTGTATAGCCTATACCTTCACTAATTTCTTATGTTCTTATATTCGGAAAATAGGAACACAAGTAGATCATTCATCCACTCAAGTCTGTACTTCCTAACCATTATATCATTGTTATAACAATGATATAATCAACCATTATATCATTGTTGATCGAAGATCCAGCTCATATATCAAACTGAGCTCTAGACTCCTGAGTAGCATTGGATAAGAAATCAGGTTTAAAAGATACAATTGATCTAGCATCAATTCCAATTTATAGATTGGGTGTACCAAACTTCTATCACTATTTGCATGTAGAATCATAGAATCCTTATAGTGCAGCAAAAGGCTGTTTAACACACTGAGTCTGGAATAACCCTCAGGCAGCATCTCAGCTGTATTTTGATGAAGGGCTTTTCCCCGAAACGTCGATTTTATTTCTCCTTGGATGCTGCCTGAACTGCTGTGCTTTTCTAGCACCACTCTAATCTAGACTCTGGTTTCCAGCATCTGCAGTCATTGTTTTTACCACAGCATTCCAGCCTCCTACCCTATTCTTGTAAACTCACACTTACCATGACTAACCAAGTAGCCTGCACACGACAAACAATTTAGCATGGACAATCTGCCTAACCTGCACATCTTAGGATTTTAGGAAGAAACCCGAACACCTAATCAAAATCTACACATGCACATGGAGAACGTGCAAACTTCACACAGACAGTCGCTTAAAGCTGGAAGTGAACCTGGGTCTCTGGTGCTGTGAGGCAGTAGTACTAACACCTGAACCACCATGCCACCCCAAATATTTCGTCGGTGGTAAATTCTTCTGCAGGTCACAATGTCGGGATGCTAACCAGGTCCAAAATTAACATAAGCAGGCAGAACCACTGCAGTGGCAATATCACCAGTTGCTGCCTCTTAATTGGCTGACTCTGGATGTAACAGTTCATTTCAGGTCTCTCCAAACAGAAAGTTAGCAGCTCTGCAAGTCGCATGCAGAGGCCAGTACAATATCATGTATAACTGCATTCTGCATCGTCTGGTTCTAATGTTTAGGCAACGCCTTCTGTTGCAGGACTACCTGTGCAAAATCCTTACATTTGAACTCTACATTGTAGACCTTTAGGAGATTAAAGCTTGTTTCTCTATCAGACTCCTATTTCTAACCGCAATCATCTACTTCTATGATGATTGGGGTTAGAGGTGGGTAATGTTTGTTTTGATTTTTCCAGCTCTGCTTCCCACTAGAATGAAACTAAGTTCAAGTCAGCACCCTCAGTTTGGACTTTTAAAACAAGTCACAGTGTTCTTGATAAAAATGTTTAAGTAGTTGTTCTGCTTCTCTGTCTTCACCAGACAGTAACTTTTCCTTAAAAGAGTTCAATTTCTCATCCTGACCTGTAGTCAACTATTTCCCACCTCCCACCCCCCGCCTCTCTTGAAAGCAAAAGCAGCAGTAGCAATGGCAGTTCTGAACAAAAATGGTCTCTTCCTGCTGACCATTCAGCAGCCTGCTAGACAACACCTTCTGATCCTTTGCCGACCAGATATCCCAATCCAATGTAGTCCCACCTGCGAGCACCTGGCCCATATCCCTCCAAACCCTTCCTATTCATATACCCATCCAGATGCCTTTTAAATGTTGCAATTGTACCAGCCTCCACCACTTTTCCTGGCAGCTCATTCCTTACACATACCACCCTCTGCATGAAAAAGTTGCCCCTTAGGTCTCTTTTATATCTTTCCCTTCTCACCCTAAACCTATGTCCTCTACTTCTGGACTCCCCCACCCCAGGTCTCCAAGGTCTCTTTATCCAGGTTACATCCATCATATTTCATTAACATTTGTGTACTCATCCATCTGGTGGAACTGTTTCTTGAGAATCATTGTAGAGTTACAAGGCAACATTTGCAATCTTAGAATTTATGACTAAGATTAGATTAGATTAGATTGGATTCCTTACAGAATGGAAACAGGCCCTTCAGCCCAACAAGTCCACACTGACCCTCCAAAGAGTAACCCACCCAGACCCATGCATGCCCCTATATTTACCCCTACATTTACCCCTAACTAACGCACCTAACACTATGGGCAATTTAGCATGGCCAATTCACCTAACCTGCATATCTTTGGATTGTGGGAGGAAACCTACACAGATACGGGGAGAACGTGCAAACTCCAAACAGACACTTGAACCCAGGTCCCTGCTGCTGTGAGGCAGCTGTGCTGACCACTGAGCCACTGTGCCACCCTAACATAGAGCAATGTAACAGCAAGTTCTTTTTCAGTCTCTTATCAACACGTTTTATTTCCCTGTTTCACTCCCCTCTTTCTGCTCTCACACTGAAACTACAGCTTTTGCTGCTGATGATGGACACACAATATTTTGTTCTGCTCAGCATTATTTACATATCAGCCCAGCCCAGGGGCAGCCACCATTTTTGCTGAAGAGATTTTTAAGAAAAAAAATGCCTAAAATAGAAAATAATCTGAATGACCAGATGAGAATTCAGCATTTCTCAGCCAATTGCCCTGTAAATTGTCACATGAGTCTGCTTGAATGTATCATTTCCATGTAACAGTAAATAAAGCACACATACTGAATGTGAGTCACAGAGTCATACAGCACAGAAGAGACCCTTCAACCCATTGGTCTTGCACTGGTCTAGCTACAGGAATCCCACTTTCCAGTTCTTGGCCCAGAGCTTTGAATGTTATGACATTTCAAGTGCTCATTCATATACTTTTATAAAGTTGTGAGATTCCCTCTCTCGTCCCCTCCCAGGCAGTGAGTTCTACGTTCCCATCACCCTCTGGGGTAGAAAGATTTTGATTAGATTCCCTACAGTGTGGAAACTGGCCCTTCGGCCCAACAAGTCCAGACCGACCCTCTGAAGAGTAACCCACCGAGACCTATTTCCCTCTGACTAATGCACCTAACGCTATGGGCAATTTTAATATGGCCAATTCACCTACCCTGCACATCTTTGGACTATGGGAGGAAACCCCACGCAGACACGGGGAGAGTGTGCAAACTCCACACAGAAAGTCATCCGAAGTTGGAATTGAACCTGGGACCGTGGTGCTGTGAGGCAGCAGTGCTAACCGCTGAGCCACTGTGCCACCCCAGGATTATTTTTCTCAAATACTCCTGAAACCTCTTACCCTTCATCTTACAACTATGTCGCTCATTATTGACTCTGTTACTAAGGAGAACAGCTGCTTCCTATCCCTCCTCAGCCTTCCCTGCTCTAAAGAAAACAGCTCAAGCCTATCCAACCTCTCTTCATAACCAAAGTGTTCCAATCCAGGCAACATCCCAGTGAATTTTCTCTGCACCCCCTCCAATGCAATCACATGCTTTCTATTGTGAGGAGACCAGAGCTGCATACAGTACTTCAGCTGTGGCCAAACCAAAGTCCTGTACAGCTTCAACAATAACCTCCCTGCTTTTATCACCTGTGCCTCAACTAATTTTTTTTTTCCTTTTTTAAATTTTTTTTTTACCCCCACACTACCACCTAAGTGCGGTAGTGCTTATTTTTTTTTCCCCCCAGCACCCATGGTGTGTGTGTGCGCAGGTGTGAGACACAGTGAAAGACACAAAGTGCACGAATCTTTATTCAAGTTCCACCACCAGGAAGATAGGAAAACACCCGGGTGGCCAGTGACAAACACTGCCCTTCACATCAAAGGGCAAGCACACCTGTTTTTTTTCTTTTTTTTTCTTTTTTTGGTGTGTGTGTGTGCAGGTGTGAGACACAGTGAAAAACACTAAGTGCACGAATCTTTATTCAATTTCCACCACCAGGAAGATAGGAAAACACCCAGGTGGCCAGTGACAAACACTGCCCTTCACATCAAAGGGCAGTGCTGTGTGAACAAAAACAAGCAGTTGGGCTGGGAGTCTGTGAACCACCGCAATCTGCGGTTGCAGGGGACTGCTGCGTGCAGCACCCTCCACCCCAGATCCCCGAGAGAAAGGGGGAGGACTCCCACGTAGAGAGCCCTCCACTGGGGACCCCCACCGCCCGGTGGCAAATGGGCACGCCAAGGCGTGTCCGGATGGTGGATGAGGGAGAAGAGATGGATGGTGTGCAGCAGCAGTCTATACAGGGCCTTCCTTTTTAGGTCTTTGAAAGAAAGAAAATTAAAATTTCAGAGGCGGCTCAGGTTGTGTGCCTCAACTAATAAAGGGGAGCACCTTGTTAACTGCTCAATTAACATGTTCAGCCATTTAATTGATCAATGGATAAGCACCGTTAGATCCCTCTGAGCTTGATAGTGTCCTGTCATTCATTGAATACCCCCTTATCTTGTTACCTCTCCCAAAGTGTATCACCTCACACTTTTCTGGATTAAATTCCATCTGCTATTGATCTGCCCATTTGACCAATGTATCATCAGCAAACAGCCCCATCTCTGACATGATGCTGGGGGGAGCATTCCTGATGAAGTAGGTTGTTGGGCCTAGGACATAGGCATGAGGAGCTGCTGTTGTGAAGGCTAGTGGTGGAGATGATTGACCTCAAAATAATCACAATTATCTTCCGATGTGTTCAGTACAATTTCAACCAGTGGAGAATTCCCCCTGGTTCCCATTGACTCCAGCTTCACTGAGGCTTCTTGGTGTCACAATCAGTCACATGCTGCCTTGGTGTCAATGACATTCAAGGCCATATTAATGCAAGTTTCTTGATAATTGAGTGCCTAAATATACTCTCTTTGATATTTTTATACACAACAATTTAAATTATAAATTATAATCAGCACAATGGTACTTATCTGACCCTTATTAGGTTTAATGGCCTCCCCTATTTCTGTCCACACCAGAAAAGGTAAAAGGATGTTGGATTTTTCAGTTGACTGGACACCATCTGTTAGTGACAGCTGATTACCAATCTCATTGCTAATACTCCTCTTCCGAGCATGAGTTGTAATTTTATTTTACTAATACACTGTTCAAGCAAAGTTAATTATTTATTCAAGCACAGGAAAGAGATGAGAGATCATCAGGAAATATAATAGTTATCCACATATTGTTGACCATTTCATGAATATTCCTGTAGTTTGCAAATCCTAACACCAGCCACTGCAGACCTAAATGCTTGATCCTATATGCATGATCCTTAAAACGCTGATAGGAGTCACTAATATAAATGTAAGCAGCTTATTTAAATTGGACCCCTGAGCATTGAACTTCAAGATATCAGTTGAAAAAGAATAAACCTGAAGCAAGTCTTGAGATTTGAAGGATTTTTTCCACCAAAAGGTGGATATGTGAAAAAGGACAAAGAGCATGAGTATTAATATTGTGATTCTTTGATAAAGAGCTGATTAAGCATGTGGGAATAAATTAGATTGAAGTTTATGAATTGATGCTTAGATGTATAATTAAATACTACCTGGAAGGGAGAGAGTCGTCCAGTGGTATTATCGTTGGATTATTATTAGCTGATGTTCTGGACACCTGGGTTTAAATCCCACCATAGCAGCTGGTGGAGTTTGAATTTAATTTAACAAAACAAATCTGGAACTAAAGGTCTAATGATGACCATGAATTCATCGTTGGTTGTTGGAAAAAGGCAATCCAGTTCACTAATGCCCTTTTGAGAAGGAAATCTACCATTCTTACCTGATCTGGCCTACATGTGATTCCAGACCACAGTAATGTAGTTGACTCTTAACTGCTGTCTGGGTAATTAAGGATGGGCAATAAATGCTGGCCTAGCCAGAGACATCCATATCTGTGAGTGAACAAAGGAAAAAAACTACAATGGTTTCTATGTTCATTAACAAAAAAAGTAGTATGATCTGTAGAAAGTACTGTTTTGTTTCTGGTAAACCTAACCTGATGCATGATAATATTTTAATTTGAACATGAGGATTTTTGAGACATTTACTAAAAAAAACAACATGCTACATCTTGTGGCAATGAAGTAACTGGTTATATTCAGACTGAAGTCAGTTAACCTACAAAATTAAGTTGGTAGGCCTGCACAGAGAATTATTTTTTACTCTTCAAGGAATGTGAGCATAGTTGCTGGATCAGCATTTTCTGCCGATCCCTAAATAATTGCCCTTGAGAAGCTGAAGTTCCTTAAGATAAGACCATAAGAAACAATAGATCATTGCTTACATCCACTTTCCTGCCCTTTCCCCAGAACCCTTGATTCTTCTCTCATAGCCTTAAATAGACACAAAGACTCTGTCTACACACAAGGATTTCCAAAGACTGATAACTCAGAGAAGAAATTCCTCCTCAACTCAGTCCTCCTTTTATTCTGAGACCATGCCCTCTGGTCTAGACTCTTCCCTGAGGGAAAACATCTTCTCAGCATTTACCTTGACAAACCCCTTATGAATCCAATATATTTCAATGAGATAATCTGTCATCCTTCTAAACCTGTTTCAGAAGAGTAGAGTCCAACTTATTTAATCTTTGCAAATAAACATTCTCCCAGTGTCTGCGTGGGTTTCCTCCGGGTGCTCCGGTTTCCTCCCACAGTCCAAAAAAATTTGCAGGTTAGGTGAATTGGCCATGCTAAATTGCCTGTAGTGTAAGGTGGGTCTGGGTGGGTTGCACTTCGGCGGGTCAGTGTGGACTTGTTGGGCCGAAGGGCCTGTTTCCACACTGTAAGTAATCTAATCTAATCTAATCTAATACAATTCTTCCATACTGAGGATCATCCAAGTGAAACATCTCTAAACTGCTTCCCAATGAAATGATATCTTTTCATAAATAAGTCGACCAAAACTGCTCACAGTACTCCAATTGTAGATGTGATCTCGCCAGGTCTCTCCAGATGTGGTCTCACCAGCACATTGAATGATTGCAGTAAGACATTCTTGCTGTTATACTCCAACCCCTTTGAAATAAGGTCCAACATTCCCTAAGCTTTCCTGATTACCTAACGCACCTGTGGTCACCTCTATTTGCTAAAAACTGAATTTTCATTGATAACAGTCTGAAATTCCATTTCCAATCCAAGGATGATTTCCAGGAGGTGATTGTGCCTAAGTATAGAGGTTGGCGGATGAGAAGATGTCAGTGAAAAAGGTTGCCTCAGTACTCTGGCATACTCTCTTAGATATTTCAAAAAACAGCCTTTCAAGACTCACACCTCACAACTTTTCAACCAGCTGCACTTCTCATGTTCTACCCATACGACCCCACAACATCCTGGACCTTCATCTTTGTCCTCACACTCTCAATACCAAATTGTGTCTCATCAGCCATCCCTCAGGATCCCCTACAAAGTCCATGTCAATATATGCCCTTCGTGCATCCATAATAGCCCTTCATTAAATTCAAACTTATAAAAAAATCTAATATTTCTCAAAACTATTCCCAGAGTAGTGTGCTCCCCTAAGTATGCTTGCATTTTACTTGGTGCTACATCTGGAGTCTTGTAAATTGTTTGAGGTCGTTAAAGGACTAAATATTAATTTTGTAATCCTAATGTGCAAATATTGAATATTCTTCTGTGATGTGTCTTTACCCATTTATTCAATGCCAGATTGCAACCTACTTATTTGAAATGAATATTTTAGAAGACTGGACAAAGTAATATCATATCAATGCCTTAACATCAACAGCCTAATATTCCAACCATCAGGCATTATTCTCAGTTCTGGCAGTTTAGTAGTTTCATTATCTTTTTTTAATAATGAGATCCTTTAGCTTATCAAACCCTTTTGTTCGATATAGCAACGCTTCATTTCAAGATTGCATTTTCCGTTTTCTGAACCCTATAATTAACACAAAAAAAATCAATTTCATTGAACTGTGACTGCCTGTGTCTAATTGGTGTCCCATCATCTGCTATTTGGCAGCATGAACATAATAAGTCACTTCATCAGACCAGTTTCAGTGGCTGATTTTTACACATTAATGCAATGCCTTTTAATAGTTGAAACGAACAACTGATTGTACGCATTATCTTTCCATGAGCTATTGTGCTCTGTGAAACATTTCCAGCACAGGTCATATGTTAAAAACGCATAATGTTTGGTTGGGTTAAACTCTATAAGGTTATGGGTATAACTGTGTCAAAAGTAGCATTTAGTTACAAAGCTCCAAGATGATGAATTTCCCCCATTTCACTGGAAGCATGGCTGAAACCCTAACATGCATAAATGGGAACAGTGCCATTGAATGATGCTCAGCCATATCCACTCCTGAGTTGGCTGGTTGCTCAGTTTGCACCCTGAAGTTAGATTAGATTAGATTACAGTATCTAACTACAGTCTGGGTATCAGCCCAACAAGTCCACACCGACCCTCCGAAGAATAACCCACCCAGACCCATTCCCCTACTCTATATTTACCCCTGACTAATGCACCTAACACTATGGGCAATTTAGCATGGCCAATTCACCTGATCTGCACATCGTTGGATTGTGAGAGGAAACCGGAGCACCCAGAGGCAAGAATGTGCAAACTCCACACAGACAGTTGCCTGAGGCAGGAATCGAACCAGGTTCTTGGTGCTGTGAGGCAGCTGTGCTAACCACTGAGCCACCATGCCACCCGCGCCACTGTGCTGCCGTTCAAATGCCATATTTCCTTTGAAGTTATTCTATCTGAATCATAGGATACAGATGTTTAATACATTCATATAAAGCACTTGTGGATAGAAATATTAACTCCTTATCATTGTGTATTTTAAAAGCTATAAGTTCCATAGATCAACAAACTATCAGGTAGAAATTCCACTTTGGCAGAATTCAGAAAGAAACTAAGTTTCTTTCCAAAATCATTTCCACTCCATATTCACAATTCGAGTAAGTTATCCAAATTGTGCAATTTGCTGACTGAACAATAGGCTGTAGGAGGCCATATTACTCACTCATTGCTTCTCCAGTCTAAGGCACTAAGGTACATCCTCAGCTAATTTGCAACTAGGGCAATCACAATCACGATAGAGGCAAACACGGCAGCTAAAACCCAAATTGTATGATATTTGATCAGATAGTCAGTTTTGGTGATATCGGTGAAGGAATAAATGTCAACCATGATATTGGGAGAACATCTCTTGCTCCACTTTCAACAGGGTGATAGGGCTACTTTGTTATTTGAATGGTTACCTGGTTGTATAGGTTTCCAGCTTTATTCTGAAGATAACAATGCTCCTCACAATGATAGCCTGAAAATAATGAATTGAATTCAATGTCTGTTATATATTTGTTTACTGAATAGCAATTTGATATAGAATTGATGCATCTCAAATATCATCTATTGCACTCATGGTTACCTCATGTTCACTAAAACAATATTTCCAGTCTCGTGACATAAAACAAAAATAAGGTGAATGTAGCATTACTAAAATCAACCTTGGTAAACTGTCTTGGGTTATAAGCCAGTTTATCCATGAATGAAGTGAACCAGAGATTTACAAAGGAAATGATTTATTTTCCAAATCAGACTTTCTGCCTTTTCATTTTGTGCTTATATATTATTGAAAAATAACCATATCAATTACTTAGCACAATATCATCAATCATCTTTGCTTGTTGAATACCTTTAGACACAAATGCTTGATTGCCAGAATTAAGATTAATTTTGGCATCTGTATTCTTCACAAGACACTAGACATCTCATCCTAGTAAAACAACACAAAACTATTGAGGTTAGACTTCACAATTGGCTCTGGGAGTTTATATAATGTGCAACTAAGCTTTGCCAATCATAAGGAAGCCAGGCCCAATCTTTAGTCTGCAATGAGTCAGCCTAATTCACTCATTTCCCTTACTTTTATAAGAAAATAGTCAGTTATGCAAAGTATCCACAAATGATAGTTACACATAAGAGGAAACAACTTCAAAAGAAGGAAAAAGGGAGAGAGAAAAACAAAATTAAAACCTAACTGAATGCTGACAACTTTTCATCAGTATTGTGTGATGATGCAGATGAGGAAACTACAAGTCATATCTCCAAGCTTGCAGATGACAAAAAGCTGGAGGAGTGGATGTGCTATGAGGAGAATGCAGAGAGATTTTAGAGCAATTTAGACAAGTATTTTGGCAAACACATAACAGATCAATATAATGTGGATAAATATGAGATCATCCACATTGGTAGCAAAAACAACAATCTGAGTAGGGATAGATTGGAAAAGGGGAAGATGCAATGAGTCCTCAGTGTTCAGATACATCAGTTGCTGAAAGTAAACATGCAGGTGCAGCTGTCAGTGAAGGAAGCAAATGGTATGTTAGACTTTATAGTGGGAGGAATCGATATAAGGCTAGGGGTGGCTTGCTGCAACTGTACAGGGCATTGGTAAGATCACATCTGAAGTATTGTATGCAGCTGTAGGCACCTTATCTGAGGAAAGATGTTCTTGCTATTGAGGTTCTGCGAAGAAATTTACCAGAATGTTTCCTGGGATAATGGGAATGATGTATGAGAAGAGATTGGATTAAGTTAGACTATGAGAGAGTGAGGACTGCAGATGCTGGAGATCAGAGCTGAAAAATGTGTTGCTGGAAAAGCGCAGCAGGTCAGGCAGCCCAAGGGGCTTATGCCCGAAACGTCGATTCTCCTACGAAGTTTGACTATATTCACTGGAGTTTAGAAAAATGAGGGGGCATCTCATAGAAACTTATAGAATTCTAATAGTTTTGGATAGGGTAGATGCAGCAAGGATGTTCTCAGTGACCAGAGAAGTCCAGAGCCAGGAATCACAGTCTAAAGATATGGGCTAGGCCTTTTAGGACAGAGATGAGGAGGAATGTCTTCACCCAGAACATCCAAGGAGCTTCGAAATCAACGTTTCAGGCAAAAGCCCTTCATCAGGAAACATCGATTTCGAAGCTCCTTGGATGCTGCCTGAACTGCTGTGATCTTCCAGCACCACTAATCCAGAATCTGGTTTCCAGGATCTGCAGTCATTGTTTTTACCTTCACCCAGAAAGTGGTGAGTCTGTGGAATTCCCTGCCACCAGAAATGGTAAGGCCAAAATATTGGAGACTTTCAAGAAAGCTGTATAAATAGGTCTTAGTGTTAAGGGAATCAAAGGATATGGGGAGAAAGCAGGAGCAAAGTACTGAGCTGGATGTTCAGCCATATGGGGTAGGCATAAAGTGTCAAATGGTCTACTCTGTTCTTAAATCTCATGTTTTTATAACATGCATTTATGTCTTTTTATGTGTAAGTGTAAATGCCTGTATGGGAGTGTACACTTATCATGATGGATATGGTGGATGATGAAATTACTTTCTACTTTAAAAATAAATTAGATTAAAAAATGTTTATTGCTGCAATATTGTGTGTTTTGGGTGAAATAATTAAGTGCTCTTAGCTATTCTGTACTAATTTAGGTTTCCTTTGTTTAATGAATTTAGTGGAGATAAGTGTGAACAGCTTATGTTAGCTATCATTCTGCTATTTTTAGTTGATACATATAATATTTTCTAACTTGTATATCCACTGTCTTTTATTATCTGTGGAATTTATGATTAATCTGGGTTTATTCCTTCAAATGTAGAGAGAACAAATTTAACTTGCCGCATGAGATCAGCACAAGTGGATGGCAATCCTGTGTGGGTATTTGACTCAATGATCTGGCACCTTTTAACTGTTGGGCCTCAGTTGAATGTCATCAGTCATTTGCTTGGCTGCTTCCAGTGGGATGTTTCATCTTGCCAATATGCATATGCAAACATCAGAAGACACACACAATTAACAAGAAAAAGCAATGAGACAAAGGTGGAGGAAAGCTGATGCAAGAAACTTGTGGCTGGATAATGTTGGTTGTGGGAAGGGTCAACCTGAGACATCAAGTACCCAACATGCCTTGCAGACCCTAATTAATTATATTAATGAGGTTCAAGCATAGTAATGACATCAAGCCTCACCAAAGTCAATGAGATTAAAATCAAGGATGGAGCAGCAAATGGAATTAAACCATTATAATTGTTTGTGATTGGGAAATACCAAACTAAAATCTGAATATGGTCTTTGTAGGACATAATGAGGTCAACTACAAGTTCATAACTGTTCTCTGGGAAGCTAGGGAGCCTTTGGCTTTGATATTTGAGTCGTTATTGTCTACAGTTTTAGTACCTGAGGACTGGAGGAATGCAAATGTTGTGCCCTTGTTCAAGAAGGGCAGTAGAGATGACCCAGGTAATTATAAACCAGTGAGCCTTACTTCTCTTGTAGGAAAGGTTTTGGAAAGGATTATAAGATCAAAGTTTGTGAGAAGATTTGTAGCTCGGGTGCTCGTTGTTGTGGTTCTGTTCGCCGGCGATTCCCAGCTCGGCGAACAGAACCACAACAAGGATTATAAGAGATAAGATTTATAATTATCTAGCAAACAATTTGATTTCGGATAGTCAACATGGTTTCGTCAAGGGCAGGTCGTGTCTCACAAACCTCTGAGTTTTTTGGGAAGGTGACCAAGCATGTTGATGATGGTAGGGCAGTTGACATGGCATACATGGACTCCAGTAAAGCCTTTGATAAGGTTCTACATGGTAAGCTGTTGGAGAAAATGCAGAAGCATGGGATTGAGGGTAATTTAGCATTTTGGATTAGAAACTGGCTTCTGAAAGAAGGCAGCAAGTGGTGGTTGATTGAAAATATTCAGCCTGGAGTCCCATTACTAGTGGTGTGCCATAAGGATCTGTTTTAGGACCACTGCTGTTTGTCATTTTTACAAATGACTTAGACACAGGCATAGGTGGATGGATTAGTAAATTTGCAGATGACACTAAAGTCGGTGGAGTAGTGGACAGTTTGGAAGAATGTCACAGGTTGCGGGGGACTTGGATAAACTGCAGAATTGGGCTGAGGGGTGGCAAATGGAGTTCAATGTAACTAAATATGAGGTGATGTGGGAAGAATAACAGGAAGGCAGAGTACTGGATCAATGGAAAGATTCTTGGTTGTGTGGATGTGCAGAGGGATCTTGGAATCCATGTACATAGATCCCTGAAAGTTGCCACCCAGGTTGATAGTGCTGTTAAGAAGGCATATGGTGTGTTAGGTTTCATTCATTGAGGGATTGAGTTCCGGACCGGCAATATCATGCTGCAACTATATAAAATGCTAGTGCGGCTGCACTTGGAATATTGTGTACAGTTCTGGTTGCCATATTTTGGGAAGGATATGGAAGCATTGGAAAAGGTGCAGAGGAGATGTTGCCTGGTCTGGAAGGAAGATCTTATGAGGAAAGGCTGAGAGACTTGGGTCTGTTCTCATTGGAAAGAAGAAGGCAAAAAAGGGATTTGATAGAGACTTACAAGATGATCAGAGGATTAGATAGGGTAGACAGCGAAAGTCTTTTTCCTAGGATGATGACGTCAGCTTGTATGAGGGGACATAACTACAAATTGAGGGGTGATAGATTTAAGACAGATGTCAGAGGCAGGTTCTTTACTCAGAGAGTGGTAAGGGCGTAGAATGCCCTGCCGGCCAATGTAGTTAACTCAGCCACATTATGGAGATTTAAACAATCCTTGGATAAGCACATGGATGATGATGGGACAGTGTAGGGGGACGAGCTGAGAATAATTCACAGGTCGGTGCAACATTGAGGGCTGAAAGGCCTGTTCTGTGCTGTATTGTTCTATGATCTATGTTCTATGTTCTATAACAAGCATCTGCTGATATTTATTCATTCTAGTTCCAGTTCAAAAGAATTGGTGAGTTGCCTTTTGAGGAAAGGTTGGACAGGCTAAGCTTGTATCCAATGGCGTTTCAAAGAATAAAAGGTGACTTGATTGAAACATATCTGATCCTAAAAGAGCACATAGTGTAGACCAGATTGACATCCAAATTCTGAATTTGGCATATTTCAAATTCTTAATTACTTGATCATTTTGAAGTGTGAGCGGTCAAAAGTTTTGTCAATAGAAAAGATGAGGATTATTATAAAGCATATAACTATGTTTTCTTTTAGAAACTTCATAGTTTTCTTTATTAAGATACAGCACTTGAGTCTCTGAATCAACTACCTTACACTCCATCATGACAAAACATTCTATTATATTATGGTCGCTCATCCCTAACGGGTCTCACACAGCTAGATTGGCAATGATTCCTTTCTCATTGCACAGTATCCAGTCTAGCAGTATCTAACTAGAGGCTCCTTCACATATTGGTCAAGAAACCATCCTGTAAACCTCAAGGTATTCCTTCTCTATGGCATTTTGGCTAATTTGACCTACTCAATCTATGTGCAGATTAAAATCATCCATGATTATCAATATTCCCTTTTCACACGTATCTCTAATTTTCTGTGTAATGCCATTCTCAACATCACCACTGCAGTTTGGTGGTTTATAAATGACATGTTTTTTGCCCCTTGGTATTTCTCAATTCTACCCATGCAGACTCCCCATTGTCAGAGCTAATATCCTTTGTCACTCTTGTATTAATTTCCTCTTTAATCAGCAATGCCACTCCACCACCTTTTCCTTTTTGCCTGTCCGTTCTAAATACTGAATCCCCTGGGACATTCAGTTCCCATCCCTGGTCACCCTGCAGCCATGTCTCTGTAATCCCAATTACATCAGACCTGTTTACATCTATCTGCACGATTAGTTCATTCAGTTTATTGCAAAAGCTCCACACATTAAGGCACAAACGCTTGTCTTCTTAACATTGTTTGTCACATCACTCCCAATGTTTGTCTCAATATCTCTATTTGAATTTTGTCCTTTTGTCCTCTGCCTATCACATTTCTTTCTACTTTTACTACCTTTTGATTTTTTTTTTGTCCTTGCTGTCTCCTTCTCTGACTCCTTACATAGGTTTCCACCCCACTGGCTGATTAGTTTAAACCCTCCCAAACGATCTAACAAACATCCCCAAGGACATCCATCCCAATCCTGCCCAGATGTGAGCAGTCCAACTTGTTAAGGTTCCACCTTCCCCAGAACCAGTCCCAGTGTCCCAGGAATTTAAACCTTCTCTCTGGTACCATCTTTTCAGCCAACTATTCATCCGATAAAGCATGTCATTTCTACTCTGACAGGGATCGGTGGGTCCACTGCTTTTGTTATTTATATAAATGATTTGGATGTGAACAAAGGAGGTATAGTTAATAAATTTGCAAATTACACCAAACGTGGAGGTGTAGTGGACAATGAAGAAGGTTACCTCAATACAATGGGATCTTGAACAGATGGGCTAATGGGCCGAGGAATGGCAGATAGCATTTAATTTAGAGAAATGTGATTCACTGCATTTTGGAAAAGCAAATCAGGACAGAACTGAAACACTTAATGACAAGGTCAAGGAGAGTGTTACTGGACAAAGAGACATTGGAGTGCAGGTCCATAGTTCCTTAAAAGCGGAGTCAGGAGTAGATGGGATAGTGAAGAGGACATTTGGTATGCTTGCCTTTATTGGTCAGTGCATTAAGTATCAGTGTTGTGAAGTCATATTGCAGTTGTACAGCGTATTAGTTGGGCCACTTTTGGAATACTTTGTGCAATTCTGATGTCCTTGCAATAGGAGGGATGTTGTGAATCTTGAAAGGGTTCAGAAAAGATCTACAAGGATGATGCCAGGATTGGAGGGTTTGAGCTATAGGGATATGCTAAATAGACTGAGGCTGTTTTCCCTGGAATGTCTGAAGCTGAGGGGTGACCTTTTATAAGGTTTATAAAATCATGAGGGGCATGGATAGGGTGAATAGACAAGGTCATTTCCCTAGGGTGGGGGAGTCCAGAACCACAGGGCATAGGTTTAAGGTGAGAGGGGAAAGATTTAAAAGGGACCTAAGGGCCAACTTTTTCCTGCAAAGGGTGGTATGTGTATGGAATGAGCTGCCAGAAGAAGTGGTAGAAGCTGGTACAAATACAACATTTAAAAGTCATCTGGATGGGTATATGGATAGGAAAGGTTTAGATGGATATGAGTCAAATGCTGTCAAATGGGACTAGATTCACTTAGGATATCTGGTCAGCATGAACAAGTTGGACTGAAGGGTTAGATTCTATGCTGTATATTTCCATGAGCACGGTAGTAATCCTGACAACGCTACCTTTGAGGTTCAATTTCTTAACTTTCTTTCTAGCGCCCTGTATTCTGCTTTTAGGACCTCATCCCTTTTTTTTGTCTATGTTGTTTGTTCTGATGTGTCCCATGATCACTGGTCGTTCATCCTCCCAGTCCAGAATGTCCTGTACCCGCTCCGAGACATCCTTGACTCGAGCACTAGAGAGGCAACAAACCATCCTGGAGTCTCGTTGGTGTCCACAGAAACACCAGGCTATTCCTTTTTCAATTGAGCCCTCTATACTATTGCCTTGGCACACTTTTTACCCCTCCTCTCAGCAGCAGAACCAACTGTGATGCAAAGAGTTTGACTGCTGCTGCTTTCCCCTGAGAGGACATTCCCCTCAACAGTATCCAAACTGTATATTTATTTGCAGGAGAATGGCCACTGGAAATTCATACACTACCTGCCTTTCTCTTTTGCTCTCTCCAGTGGTCACCCACTCCTCTCCTGCCTGAACAGTCTGAGCCTGCGGTGTGACTACCTCTCTATACATGCTATCTATGAAATTCTCTGCCTTGTGGATGCTCCACAGTGTCTCCAGCCATTGCTCCAGCTCTGAAACTCAAGCTTCCAGGAGTTGTAGCTGGAGACACTTCCTGCACACATGCTGGCCTGGGGGACTGGACCTATCCCCAGCCTGCCACATGGTGCAAGAAGAGAAAACCAAGACATTGAGCTCTCCTGCTGTGGTTTACCTCTTTAAATTAAACCTTGGAGACTACCTCATATTTTTTCTTCTTTTTCTTTTTTTCTTTTTCTTCTAAATTAAAGAAAATGAACAGAAAGAAAACCCAGGAAAAACAATCATACCAAACAATAAAGAAAAACAAAAAATCAAAACAAAGTCTACCTGAAACAGGGGAGAGACAAAAAAGAAAACTCTCCTCCTCAGTAGGAAATACCATCAGCAGTAATAACACACTGACTGTGTGGTCCATGCAGTTCCGTGGTCAGTCCCCCTCCTTAACACAAAATGGGAGTCCTTCACATGCTGATCCAGCTCCCTCAGAGGCAACTTTCAGAGTGAACAGAACCTCTGACATGCCTGTGTTTTTTTCTTTTTTTGGATTTTCCCTCACACTACTGTTTTTTCCGCAGCAGCCATATCGTGTATGTGCAGAACAACAAGTGTGTAAATCTTTATTTATGTTCCACCACGAGGGAGAAAGGAAACACCCGAGGGGTCAGTGACAAGCAATGCCCTTCTCAACAAAGGGCAATGCTGCATGATCAAAAAGGGAAGGGGAGGGTAGGGATTAAATCCAGTTACCTGTGACCCTGCTTTCCTACTCCACGTACTACCCTTACAGATTAGAAGCCGAAAAAGTATTATAAGCGATAGAAGTTGTAAGGACTTACCAGCCTTACCCTTCAATCAGCTCTCTCCATGGTAGTCAACTGCAGCAGGGCAAGACCACTCACTTTCCCTTGCTTGTGGTCATCACAGTGACTTTTTTTTGGTTAGAGGAGGGAGGGAGGGAAACATTGACCACCAACTGTCCCTTGAGAACACTCTCCCCAGAAACCACTGTTTGGTAGTGGTGTCTGTGCTGATGCAAATCTTCACTCTTGGTTAGAATTGATGATTTGATATTATAGCTACACACTAAGAAAAACCCAAGGTAATTGGGAGTTTGCACATTCTCCCCGTGTCTGCGTGGATTTCCTCCGGGTGCTCCGGTTTCCTCCTACAGTCCAAAGATGTGCAGGTCAGGTGAATTGGCCAAGCTAAATTGCCCATAGTGTTAGGTAGGGGGGTAAATGTAGGGGAATGGGTGGGTTGCACTTCGCTGTGGACTTGTTGGGCCGAAGGGCCTGTTTCCACACTGTAAGTAATCTAATCTAATCTAATCTAATCTAATCTAATCTAACCTACAGTCATCAGAAAGCAATCATGATTAATCAACTTATAGGAATTCTTTGAAGAAGTAACATGCACCGTGGATAAAAGGAAGCCTTGAAGGCATTTGATGACATGCCAGATCAAAGATTACTGTGGAAAATAAACGCTTATGGGATATGGAGTAACATAGTAGCATGGATAAAAGATTGGCTGGCTGACAAAGTACAGAGTATGCATAATTGGGTTCTTGGTTGATTGGCAGGATGTGATAAATGAAATCTGTGTTGGGGTCTCAATATTTTATAACTTATGGTAATGGTTTATATGAGAGGAGTGAATACATGACATGTAGATTGTGAAGAAGATGAAAGGAAGTTGCAGAGGGATACTGAAAGTTTGAGTGTGTAGACAAAAGTCTGGTAGATGGAGTATAATATGGGAAATGTGAAGTTGATCACTTTGACATAAAGAACAAAGAATCAAATTATTGTTTAAACAGAGAATTACTACAGAATTCTGATGTATGAATCAGAAAACATTAGTTTGTAAGTAGAATGTGCAATCGGAAAGCTAATGGGATATTATCTTTGATAATGAGAGGAATTGAACCTAAAACTAAAGATTGTATACTTATTATACAGGGTATAAGTGAGACTATATTTTGAATATTGTGTGCAGTTTTGGTTGATGTATTTGCATTGGATATATTTCAGAAATATTACCACCTGATATAAACCACCTTTTCTGAGCTACAATGTGTTCTGAAGAATGGTCATTGAAAATTCAAAATGTTGTCTCTTCTTTCTGTCAACAGATGCAGCCTGACCTCCTGGGTTTCTCCCATAATTTCTGCTTTTATCACTAGATTGATGCCAGGGGTGGGTAGATTGTCTTATGAGGATAGGTTGGACAGGCCCGGCTTGTTTTCACTGGAGCTGAGAAGACTGAGGACTGGCTTGATGCTGAATGGTGTTGACATGGTGGATGTGGAAGGAATGGTTCCTTTTATGGGTCAGTCCTGAACTGGGGGATACTGGTATAAAATTAATGATTGCCCTTTCAGGACAAAAATAAGGATAATTTTTTTCTCACAGGGAATTATTTGGAGGCAATTTTGAAAAATCCTACTGCAAAAGGTGGATGCAGGCAGGGACATTGAATCATTTTAAGAGAGCTGAATAAATTCTTGTTACGAAGGGGCATTAAGGATTATAAGTGGTAGATTGGAATATGGCATTTGAAACACAAATAATAAAATCAGCCATGACCTTATCATTTGGCGGAACAGGCTTATGTGGTTGAATTGTTTACTTTTGCTCCTATTTTGTACTTCAATATGCACATGTAGAGTCAGGATGGACATGGCACTCAAATGGTTTCTTCTTCATTTGGAATTATCCAATGATTTTCTCTTTCTTCCTCTCAAAATATATATAATACACATGGTATGTACCGACTCCCTTTCAATCTCTTTCTATGATTGCAAAATTAGGTTCCAGCTTGCCAATATTTTAGACTCTTTCTGTCAAGCACAAAAGGGCTCTTGTGGCACAGTAATAGTGGTCCTATGTCTGGACCAAGAGCTCCAGGTTTAAGTACGACCTGCTCCAGAGGTTCATCATCAAATAACCTTCAAGAAGTGGTGGTCATTCACTGTTCTCCAGGTATGTGGGTACATTTATACTCAATTCATACTATACTTTATGGTGAAGCAAGGTGAAAACAGTTCTGATTGATGAAAACTGGGCAACTGAGTAAGTCCATAAGCTGTCTACTTCAGAAGTACAGAACGATGAATCTGTTCATAAATAACTTCGGGACACAACTGTCACACATTCAAAGACTAATATGGTGAAAAGGCTATGATTAAATTGCACCCTCCGGCCAGGTGATCACTAATGATTAGACTAACACAAGATCTATTTACAAACTTGTCTGGATGAAGAAACATAGCATCTTTCATTAAATTCCTGAAACATTTATTTCTTCTGACCTGAATTGAGAAGGTAGTAAGATAAAGTGATTAAGAAGGCATAGGGGATACTTACTGTTAAAAGAGAAAGTCACCATAGTCTTACCAGATCATGGACCTGCTCTTTCATTAAAGAGATACAACCATAACAAGTGGTTGAACCTGAGGATCACCATTTCTCAAGTGAGAGGAGAGGTTTGAAAAGAAGAACTCTTCATGGTAGCCTCAGCCGGTGCTGGAATTAAACCTACGCTGTTGGCATCACTCTACATTGCAGCTAACTGAATTAATCATTAGTTAAAGTGTTGAATACAGAAACAAGTGATAATGATGGAGCTGTGTCTAATGTTAGCTAGGCCTCAGCAGAAGTATTGTGCAGTTCTGGTCACCACACTATCAGAAAAAATGTGATTTCCACTGGAGAGTATGCAGCAGAGATTCAACAGAAAGTAATTTGGGCTTGAACAATTCAACTATGAAGAGAGATTGGAGAGTCTGGGATTCTTTTCTTTAGAGCAGAGAAGGCTGGGTGGGAAATCTCACTGTGTTATAAAACATTGTGAGTAGCAAAGACAGGGACAAACATTTTCCCTTAGTAGAAGGGCAACAAGTAAGGAACAGTTTTAGAGTAGGGGGAGCAGATTTAAGGAAAATGCCTTTTAATCAAAGCATGAAGACCAATTGGAACTCATTGCCAAAAAGAAGTGAAAGAAGTGTGAACCCTTAAGACATTTAATAAGTATTTAGATAAGGATTTGAAATGCCATAATTTACAAAACTATGTGCAAGGTACTGGAAAACGGGATTAGAGCAGATTGATGTTTGATGACCAATGCAAACACAATGATCAAAAGGGATTCCTTTGTACTCTCAAAAAACATTGATTTCTTGATGAATTATCATGATGAATTTCTACATCTGGTTTATATCTTTACCTCTGAACTAATTTTATCATTCATATTGCTTTTAAACTGCAGAGTACCACAGGAGGTGATATTATGCAATGGACTATTCTCCCAAAATGTAAAGACAACCAATTTCTTTCTCCACTAATTTTGTCTTCTGTAAGTGTAAAGTCATAGAGTACAGCATGGAAACCGGCCCTTCGGTCCAACTTGTCCATGACGACCAGATATCCCAACCTAATGTAGTCCCTCTTGCCAGCAAATAGACCATATCCCTCTAAACTCTTCCTATTTATATACCCATCCAAGTGCCTTTTAACTGTTGTAATTTTACCAGCTTCCACCACTTCCTCTAGCAGCTCATTCCATTCGCACACCACACACTGTGTGGAAAAGTTGCCTCTTAGGTGTTTTTTATATCTTTCCCTTCTCACCCTCAACTTATGCCCTCTAATTTTGGACTCTGCACACCAGGGAAAATACCTTGTTTAATTATTCTATCCATGCCTTTCATGATTGTGTAAACCTCTATAAAGTCACGACTTAGCCTCTGATGCTCGAGGGAAAACAGTCCCAGCCTATTCAGCCTCTCCCTATAGCTCAAATTCTCCAACCCTAACATCCTTGTAAATCTTTTCTGAACCTTTTCAAGTTTTACAACATCCTTCCAATATGAAGGAGACTAGAATTGCACACAATATTCCAACAGTGGCCTAACCAATGTCCTGTATAGCCACAACATGACCTCCCAACTCCTGTACGCAATACTCTGAACAAAAAAGGAAAGCACACCAAATGCCTTCTTCATATCCTATCTACCTGCGATCCTACTTCCAAGGAGCTATGAACCTGCACTCCAAGGTCTCTTTGTTTAGCAACATTCCCTAAAACCTTACCATAGAGTGTCTAAGTCCTGCTAATATTTGCTTTTCCCAAAATGCAACACCTCACATTTATCTAAAGTAAATTCAACCTGCCATTCCTCAACCTATTGGCCCTCTGATCAAGATCCCATTGTAATCTGAGGTAGCCTTCCTTTCAATTTTGGTGTCATCTGCAAACTTAGTAACTAAACCACGTATACTCACATCCAAATCATTTGTATAAATGATGAAAAGTAGTGGACCCAGCACGGATCCTTGTGACACTCCACTGGTCACAGGCCTCCAGGCTGAAAAACAATCCTCCACCACCACCCTCTATCTTCTACCTTCGAGCCAGTTCTGTATCCAAATGGCTAGTTCTCTCCATATTCATAGAGATCTAACCTTGCTAACCAGTCATCCATGAGAAATCTTGTTGAATGTCTTACTGAAGTCCATACAGATCACGTCCACCACTCTGCCCTCATCAATCCTCTTTGTTACTTCTTCAAAAAACTCCATCAATTTTGAGAGAAATGATTTCCCATGCACAAAGACATGTTGACTATCCGTAATCAGTCTTTGCCTTTCCAAATGCATGTGAATCCTGTCCTTCAGGATTCGCTCCAACAACTTGCTCACCACCAATGTCAAGTTCACTGGTTTATAGTTCCCTGGCTTGTCCTTACCACCTTTCTTAAATAGTGGTACAAGTAGACAGCCCTTTATCTGAAATCCTGAAATCCGAAAAGCTCCAAAGTCTGAAGGGTTTTTTTGTGAAGTTTTTATCTCATTAACAAGGTTGTTTGCCATGTAAACAGTTTTAACCCAAGTCGACACCCACTCGATGCATGTCACTCAGATGTGACATGTGGGGGCATGGCCCAGCACCAGCAGACCTCGATTCTCTCTCAAGACCTGTTTTACCCAATGAGTCTGCTCCTCCAGTAAGATTCTTTGAAATTTCACCATCAAGCTGGCACTTACTCCGAAATTTGAAAAATTCTGAATTCCAAAAACCAGCTGGTCCCAAGCATTTCAGATAAAGGATTGTGCACCTGTTCCACATTAGCCAACCTCCAGTCTTCTGGCACCTCACTTATGATTATCAATGACACAAATATCTCGGTAAGGGGCCCAGAAATTACTTCCCTAGCATCCCACAGAGTTCTAGGGTACACCTGACCAGATCCTGGGGATTTATCCACTTTTATGTGCTTCAAGACATCCAGCATTTCTTCCTCTGTAAGGTGGACATTACTCAAGATGTCACCATCTATTTCCCTACATTCTGTATCTTCCATGTCCTTCTCCACAGTAAACACTGATGCAAAATACTCATTTAGTACCTTCTGCATCTCCTGCAGCGCCACACAAAGGCCACCTTGCTGATCTTTGAGGCACCTATTCTCTCCCTGGTTACCCTTTTGTCCTTAAAATATTTGCAAAAACCTTTAGATTCTCCTTAACCCTATTGCCAAAAATGTCTCATGTCTCCTGATTTCCCTATTAAGTATACTCCTTCTGCCTTGATACTCTAAGGATTCACTCATACTCCTTCTGCCTTGATACTCTAAGGATTCACTCGATCGATCCTGTCCATACCTAACAAATACTTCCTTCTTTTTCTTAACCAAACCCTCAATTTCTCTAGTCATCTAGCATTTCCTATACCTACCAGCCTTTCCTTTCACCTTAACAGGAATATACGGTCTCTGGACTCTCGTTAACTCATTTCTCAAGGATTTCTATTTTCCAGCCGTCCCTTTACCTGTGAATACCTGTCCCCCATCTGCTTTTGAAAGTTCTTCCCTAATGCCATCAAAATTAGCTTTTCCCCAATTTAAAACTTCAACTGCTAGATCTGGTCCATCCTTTTTACATCACGATCTGAAAACTAATAGAATTATGGTTGCTAGCCCGAAAGTGCTCCCCCACTGACATCTGTCACCTGCCTTGCCTTATTTCCCAAGAGTAGGTCATGTTTTGCACCTTCTATAGTCAGTACATCCACATATTGAATCAAAAAACTTTCTTGTACACACTTAACAACTTCATTTCCATCTAAACACTTAACACTATGGCAATCCTCGTCTATATTTGCAAAGTTAAAATCCCTCACAATAACCGCCCTATTATTCTTAGAGATAACTGAAATCTCCTTACAACATTGTTTCTCAATTTCCTTTTGACTATTAGGAGGTCTATAATACAATCCCAATAAAGTGATCATCCCTTTCTTATTTCTCAGTTCCACTCAAATAACTTCCCTGGATGTATTTCCAGGAATATCCTCCCTTAATACAGCTGAAACACTATCCCTTATCCAAAATGCCACTTCCCCTCCTCTCTTGCCTCCTTTTCTATCCTTCCTGTCACTTTTGTATCCTGGGACATTGAGCTACCGGTCCTGTCCATCCCTGAGGCATGTTTCTGTAATTGCTATGATATCCCAGTCTCATGTTCCTAACCATGCCCTGAGTTCATCTGCCTTCCCTGTTAGGCCTCTTGCATTGAAAGAAACACAGCTTAATTTATCAGTCCTACCTTGTTCTCTGCTTTATCCATGCCTGACTGCTGGACTTGCTTCTTTTCTCAACTGTACCAGTCTCAGATTGACCTCTTTCCTTGTGATCTCCCTGGGTCTCTCCCCACCCAAGCAGCTCTAGCAAATCTCCCTGCCATGTATTAGTCATGTTCCAACTCAGGTGCAATCCATCCTTCTTATACAGGTCACTTCCACCCCAAAAGAGATTCCAATGATCCAAAAATGTGAATTCTTCTCCCATACACCAGCTCCTCATCTAGGCTCTATTTGCTCTATCCTCCTATTCCTACCCTCACTATCTCGTAGCACCGGGAGTAATCCAGATATCACTACCCTCAATGACCTCCTTTTTAAATTCCTGCCTAACTTTCTATATTCTCCCTTCAGAATCCTTTTCTATTTCTATGTCATTGCTTCCAATGTGTACAGTGATGCATTAATTCAAACATCAAAGGCAATAACTGCACAGCTTCACGGTTGTGTTAGTTAGCAGTGTGGGTTTCTTTCTCTCTGTGTCTCCTGCACAGACCATGTGCTGCCTTTGTCTGTCCTTCTCCCTTTTAAAAGTGCCATTGTTTTAACTATTTTTTTCCTCCAAATTTCCAAAACAATGCAACAGCACATAAAACAGTTATTGCTGCTCCTGGAATTCGAGGAAATCACCTCCAAAACCTAAAAGCCTCAAAAAATGAGTAACCGGTTACAGCCAAAAATTTTTCCAGTCCTCCATTTGGATTTGAAGCAGTCCAAGCAGAATTTTACAAGGTATGGTTTTTCAGGACTTTTTCTCCTGTTTTGCCTTTTCTGGAAGCTTAGAGACCCGGGTTCAATTCCCGACTCAGGCGACTGATTGTGTGGAGTTTGCACGTTCTCCCCGTGTCTGCGTGGGTTTCCTCCGGGTGCTCCGGTTTCCTCCCACAATCCAAAAATGTGCGGGTCAGGTGAATTGGCCATGCTAAATTGCCCGTAGTGTTAGGTTAAAGGGGTAAATGTAGGGGTATGGGTGGGTTGCGCTTCGGCGGGTCGGTGTGGACTTGTTGGGCCGAAGGGCCTGTTTCCACACTGTAAGAAAAAAAATGGGCGGCACGGTGGCACAGTGGTTAGCACTGCTGCCTCACAGCGCCAGAAACCCGGGTTTAATTCTCGACTCAGGCGACTGACTGTGTGGAGTTTGCACGTTCTCCCCGTGTCTGCGTCTAATCTAATCTAATCTAATCTAATCTAATCTAATCTAATCTAATGTCTAGGGTAAAAGATTGGGGGAAGAAGGATGAGGGAGAGAAGGAAGGACTAAACCTTGTTTGTCAATCAAACAGGAATTTGGGATAAACGTAATGCACCTAACTGGTCTTTTCCTGTACATTGTTTCTGTTCATAAGTAAAAGCACCATTCACCTTTTATATATGTCATCCTTAACCACTGCTCCTTGCCACATTCTAGGAGATCATCACATTCCATGTCCTTTGCAACATGTGATTGCTTATCTCTGATTGAAGAGTAGGAAAAAGAAATGTTAATTTATCCAGGTGTGATATTGCTGAGAAAGGAATTATAGTAGCAATGTTATAAAACAAACAAAACCAAATTTTTATTTAGCTAAAAATAAATATTACTCATGAATGAAAAATGAACAACCAGAGTGCATGACAACACTGTCCTGTGGAGTTTGGGTCAGACAATTGACTGGCTGATGAAAGTAATCTGAAATGCATCAAACATTCACCACATTTTGTAAGATGTTAATTACCGTATTTAGTGTGCTATAAGTGATACTGTCTGAAATACCCACTGTGCATATTTCAGTTTATGATTACCTGATTGAGAGAAATTATGATGAAAAACAGTGGGACTGTTTATGAGGTAAATCACTTGCCTTCTGACAGGGAAGCAGGCAGGTTAGATGATTTGTTGTGCAATACCTCTTATGAGTTCATCAGACGCAGGAATACTGGCAATAGGCTTGCTGAAACTCTTAAGCTCTTCACGAAAATAACAGAAGTCATACCATGTATGGATGTGCTGAGACATTCTAAATACACATCAGAGTACAGGATCAATATGAATTGGTAATTTGGGAGATAAATACAAGTATATATTATTTATAGAGGTACATTTTGTGAATTTGAATTCTCAGTATAAAGCTTTAAACACTGGAAACACATTCAGGAATTTGGATGCAGAGGTCACCACTAGATGCCACATTCTCTTCTAATTTGCTATGCATTTTGATGGTTGAAGCTCCACATTGGTGGTGCAAAATTCGTGAAATACAACATCTGGAAGGTATCCAGAGGTACTGATAGAGTCCACAATTAAACAGCAAAATCAAATGAAATCAGCACAGATCTGTCAAGAGGTTCAAAATGGCTCCTAAATATTAAAAAAAAAATTCTTAATGTCATTATTTTGAACAAGCAACACTAACTTTATTGGAAGAAAAGTACAAAAGAATAAAACAAATGTAAGTTTTCCATTCTCTGCTTTTTCAGTACTTTGTTGCCATTTACTTCAGTGCAGTCTCTGGATTACTTATATAATACTATGCCAGAATATTCTCAATATTGTGCTGCTCAGTAGTTTAAAAAGTTAAACCAAGGATAAAATGATGCAGGATCTTTCTTTTGTGTCTTTCAGAGCAGTGCAGAACTTTTGCTGCATACAAATAATCACCAAGAGGTTTTGCTAATCCCTATTCAGGAATGAATAAGTAACCTTTGTTAATGTCATGGGAAGATATCTAATTTTTCTCCTGCAATTCTTTGAAATTGAGATGCTTCATATTTTACTTTAACACACTTACAGGGTAGAAGGAGGCCATTCAGTCCAACAGGTTTAAGGCAGTGTTTATGTTCCATGAGCCTCCAACAATTTTACTATTTGCTCATCTATCAAACACATCCTTCTATTCATTTCTCTTTCATGCGCTAATCTTGAATAAGAAATCTAAAATAGTACAATTAGAATAGTAAGTCAAGGAATTTGCAAAATTTGACCCAGATGCTAGATTATGTCCAAGCAAACCTAACAAGTGGAAAGTAACAAATAAAACAGATATTCATTCTCCAAAATAGTTTGATGTGTTAAAGTTTCCTTAATCAATCTCAGTGAGTAAACATGGAAGTTGCTGTCTCTCCCTATATCAGTGTCTGTCTTATGCTGTCTCTTCCCAAGGCCTTCTTAGAAGGTTTACCTTAACATTGCCTCATGTTTGCATTGGTGCCCACAGAGATCCCACTGACACTAACCTTTCAGTTGCTTTTAGTGTGGATATTATTTATCCATTACAGTCTAAAATCTAAATAAACTCATAACAGGGAGCACATTCGACTTAGTACATCTGGGGTTCATGAAGGCAGCTGCAATGCTAAAGTTCAGCTAGCTTAGCTAGAATCGATTTTTGTTAGTGGGCTTTCCATAACACGAGTTGTGCGTTATGGAACTAACACTGCAGTGTTACTTGAAGAGGAAGGATTCTCTCTTGGAGACATGATTATACTTATTGGATATGGCCCCAGGATGCCATTGAGGGAGGTCAGAAGTCTTTTGAAAATGATCATGTACCTTTTGTAGGTAGTCAAATGTCTTGGCCTTTTTAGAAGTAGACATGAATATGCATAAAAAGTGCATAAATACTTTGGAACTATCAAGCTTATTGGAACAGTTGAAAGAGAGATTGAATTAATTTCTAGAAGGGCAATAGGAGTATACTCAAGAGGGAAATTAGGTGGGCAAAAGGGGACATGAGATTGCTTTGGCAAATAACATCAAACAGAATCCAGAGGGATTCTGTAAATATATTATGGACAAAAAGAGTAACCAGAAAGAGAATATGGCCCCTTAAAGGGCAGCAAGGCTGCCGATATGTGGAACTGCAGGAAATGGGTGAGATACTAAACGAGTATTTTGCATCAACGTTTATTATGGAGAAGGATATGGAAGCAAGAATTTGAAAGGATAAATAGCGATACCTTAAAAAAGTGTCCATGTTACAGATAAGGAGGTGTTGGATGTCTTAAAATGCATAAAGATGGATAAATCCTTGGGAACTGATTAGGTGTACTCCAGAACTTTGTAGAAAGCCAGAGAAGTGATTTCTGGGCCCTTGCTGAAATATTTGTATCAGTGATAGCTACAAGTGAGGTGCCAGAATAGGTTGGTTGATGTGGCATCATTATTTAAGCAAGGTGGAAAGGAAAAGCCAGGGAACTATAGGCCAGTGAGCCTGACATCAGTGGTGGGAAAGTTGTTGCAGGGGATTGAAGGACAAGATCTACATGTATTTGGAAAGGCAAGGACTTATTAAAGATAGTTAACATGGCTTTGTGTGTGGGAAGTCATGTCTCACTAATTTAATTGAATTTTTTGAGAAAGTAACAAAGAAGATTGATGAAGACAGAGCGGTGGATGTGGTCCATATAGATTTCAGTGAGGTGTTTGACAAGGTTCCACATGGTAAACTGGTTTACAAGCTTAGATCACATGGAATATGGGGAGAACTAGCTATTTGCAAGATGTAGCAAGATGGTAGCAGAGTAGGACGCTCCAGTCAGAACTCATCCACTCCACCCATTCTTCTTCTTTTCCTTCTTTTTACTTCCTCTTTGAGCTTTCACTTCTTCTTCTCTGATTTTTCTCTTCAACTCCTGTCCTCCTCCAACAACTCCTGGCCTCTGGTGAAGACTAGTAGTCTCCGACAATGATTCCTAACACCCCAGCAATGTTTCCTGGCCTGACACAGCGCCCTTTCAATGTGGCATGGAGTCCTCCCAGCCTGGTGAGGTGGCCTGATGGCATGGTGACCTGTCACAGCGGCCTCCCTGCATGGTGTGCTGACCTCCTGGCTTGATGCAGTGGCCTCCTGATATTGGCTCAGTGACCTCCCGACCTGTTTCAGTGGTCTCCTCGTTTTGTTGGAATGGTGAGCTCCCAAACCACACCTCTTGGTGTTGGTGTGGTGACCTTCTGACCTATTTCAGCAGTCTCCTGGTGTTGTTGGCATGGTGACTTCCCAATCTGGCACAGCAGCCTCCTCTGCAGGGACCTCCTGGCATGGCATGTCACCAGCGAATCGTGGAGCCAGTGCCCGGTGCAGACTGAAAGCGAAGTGTCATCATGGTCTGAACCTTTATTTCTATAAAGCTGGATGATTTATTTCTTTACTGTTTAAGATCTTGTAACTTAAAGAAGCTGTGCCTAGGTACCCTAATACCTAGGTTGGCCCTATAACTGGCAGTTTATAAAGTTTTCACTATATTTAACAATAAAGTATATTCTACTTTATTTGGTTCGTAGGTAAGAAATTAAGGGTGGTGGTGGTCGCTTTTTGGACTGGAGGCGTGAGGGAAGTGGTGTGCTGCAAGGATCAGTGATGGATGCATTGCTTTTTGTCATGTACATAAATGAATTAGATATGAATATAGGAGGTTTGCAGATGACATTAAAATTTGTAGTGTAGTGGATAGCCAAGAAGGTCATCTCAGAGTACAATGGGACCTTGATCAGATGAACCGATGAGCTGAGGAGTGGTAGATAGAGTTTAATTTATAAATTTGAGTTGCTGCATTTTAAGCCAAATTCGAGCAGGATGTATACACATAATATAGTAAGGTCCCCAGGAGTGCTACTAAACAAAGAGACCTTAGAGTGCAGTTTCATAGTTCCTTGAAAGTAGATACACAGGTAGACAGGATAGTGCAATAAGACATTTGGTGCATTTGCCTTCATTGATTAGTGCAGTGAGTATAAGGGTTGGGAGGTCATGTTGCAGCTGTACAGGACATTGGTAAGGGTATTTTTGGAATACTGCAATCACTTCTGGTCTCCCAGCTATAGAAAAGATGGTGCAAAATTTAAAAGAATTTAGAAAAGATTTACCAAGGATGTTGCCAAGGTTGGAGGATTTGAACTGTAGGGAGAGGCTGAATAGGCTGGGACTATTTTCCCTGGAGCATCAGAGGCTGATGGGTGACCTTACAAAAGTTTATAAATCATGAGGGGCATTGATAGGGTGAGCAATCAAGGTATTTTCCACAGTGTAGGGGTGTCCATAGATTTTAAGGTGAAAAAGGAAAGAATCAAATGTGACCTGAGAGACAACTTTTTCACACAGAGGGTGGTGCATGTGTGGAATGAGCTGACAAAAAGGAAGTGATGGAAGCTCGTACAATTACAACATTTAAAATCTTCTGGATAGGGACATAAATGAGAAAGGTTTGGAGGGATATGAGCCAAAGCTGGCGAGTGGGAGTAGATTAATTTAGGATAACTGGTCAGCATGGATGAGTTGGACCGAAGTATCTGTTTCCATGCTGTACATCTTTATGACTCTATAACTGTCAATGGGAGCCATCAACAGAAGTCATCACTGGGAATTGTCAACAAAATTCTCAAAGGGAGCTGTCAAGTGTTTGAGACTGCCCTTTAAATATTTTGGGACCGTGGGTTGATATGGCTTAGTACTAAGCTTGTGGTGGCTCAGTGGTTAGCACTGCTACCTCACAGTGCCAGGGACCCAGGTTCAATCCCAGCCTTGGGCAACTGTCTGTGTGGAGTTTGCACATTCTCCTTGTGTCTGCGTGGGTTTCCTCCCAAAGCCCAAAGATGTGCAGGTCAGGTGAATTGGCTATGCTAAATTGCCCATAGTGTTAGGTGCATTAGTCAGAGGGAAACGGGCCTGAGTGGTTTACTCTTCGGAGGGTTGGTGTGCACTTGTTGGGCCGAAGGGTCTGTTGCCATACTGTAGGGAATCTAATCTAATAAAAGTTGTTATGTGGCTATAAACCACCTCAAGCTCACCTCCTGACTCCCCAAAGGCTGTCCACCATCTACAAAACAAAAGTTAAGAATGTGATGGAATAATTTTCACTGGATGAGAGCAGATCTTACAATAGTCAAGAAGCTTAACACCATTCCATAATTAAGCAGCCTGCTTGATTAATGCCACATTTACAAATAACCACTCCCCCACCACTGGTGCTCAAGAGCAGTTGTGTTTACCATCTAAAAGATGCACTGTGTTATGGACCAGGCCAGACCCCCTCAAGAAGGGGGTCTGTTTTAAGAAGGTAAACCAGACCCTAACATTTTCTTGTTTTAAAGGCAGATATAAATTGGATATTCCTGGAGTGGTACAGCTGGTCAAACTACTCGGCTTTAAGCAAAACAGAATTTATTCAATCACTGTGGATGAAACATGAACAAAAGAAAACAGAGTTTAGAATAACTAAACCTATTTGATAACCCAACCGCGTCCACAGCGACTTAACTAAGGAGCTGTTCTAATCCCCATAACTTCCCATAAATACACCCCTTGGCAAAAGGCAAATTCAAACACAGAATCTTACAGGCAGGAGGGATTACAGACAGAAAGTTCAAGCAAGACCTCTGTTGAAGCACAGAACCTCTTTCACTGTAGCTGCTTCTCGAGGTCCACAGCAGTTTTTGACTGCCTGCTAAAACTAAACCAAACTAGAAAAAAAACTTGAACTGGGAGAACTGGCTACTATCCTTTCATTGTCCAATTGCTTTTTAAAAAAACACCCTAAAGATATCCTCTGATTGTTGACTTCGGCAATGTCTATTAGCCATTTTGGCACCACTGACTTTACAACCACTCTTGAAAATAACCAAGGATAACATAACCTTGTTAAAGGGACTGTGTCATCGCAACTGCAGCAAGGTTCCAGTCGGCACCTTCCAAATCCACTTCCATCAAGAAGGAGAAGGGCATCAGTGCATGGAATACCATTACCTCCAATCTTCTCTCCAAGTCACTCACCGTCTTGACATGAAATAAATTACCATTCTTTCACTGTCTGGTTCAAAATTCTGGAATTTCCTCCCGGATGGGATTGTCGGTCAAACTACAAAAGATAGACTGCAGTTGATCAAGTACAAAACTCACCATCACCTTCTGAAGGGCAACTGGAATGGGCAATAAATGATGGCCCAATCAGTGATGTCCACGTCCCATGAGTTAATGAAAAAGGGTCATGGTAGTAGATAGAGGGGCATAGTTTGGAAAGGAAAAAAATAAAAATGATAGAGAATGTGTCAAGTGACAAAGAGTGGTATAGAGGGCATCAGGAGTCCTGGAATTGGATGGGGAGCACAGAACAGTATGGGTAGACATGAATGAAGAGGTGGCTGAAATACTGGGAAGATAAGGTCTAGAGCATTGCAATGAAGTTCGAAATGTTTGTCTAGTATACTCCATTTTATCTGTATATATAATTATCAACTTGATACCATGTGCCTAAACATAACCATACATATCTGACTGAGAGAAGTTTTTAATCTTTGGAAAAGAGGATGGTGTGTTATGTTTTGTGGTCAGTATGTCAGCATACTATTAAGAGACATCAGTGCAGTGCAGCACAAGACCTTAGGATAATAAAGATACTGTCTTACCTTAGAACACCTGAAGGTTTATATTTTATGAGAAATTTGTTCTTAATATTAGCCCAGATACTTGAGAACCTGAGGAATATAATGTTTCTACTAATATTTAGTTTTAATTTCTTTTGGATTTTTCAATACTGTGACATCCACTCCTTATTTACTTTCTTATAGAAAGAAAAAGTAGAACATAGAACATAGAACAATCCAGCACAGAACAGGCCCTTCGGCCCACGATGTTGTGCCGAACATTTGTACTAGCTTAAGCACCCATCCATGTACCTATCCAATTGCCGCTTAAAGGTCACCAATGATTCTGACTCTGCCACTCCCACAGACAGCGCATTCCATGCCCCCACCACTCTCTGGGTAAAGAACCCACCCCTGACATCTCCCCTATACCTTCCACCCTTCACCTTAAATTTATGTCCCCTTGTAACACTCTGTTGTACCCGCAGAAAAAGTTTCTGACTGTCTACACTATCTATTCCTCTGATCATCTTATGAACCTCTATCAAGTCACCCCTCATCCTTCGTCGTTCCAATGAGAAAAGGCCTAGCACTCTCAACCTTAAATTTATATCCCCTTGTAACACTCTGTTGCACCCGGGGAAAAAG
>NC_057723.1:60665403-60678359 GCF_004010195.1 Chiloscyllium plagiosum | reverse complement strand
ATCCATGTTTCCGTGATGGCCACAACATCGTAGTCCCAGGTACCTATCCACGCCTTAAGTTCACCGACCTTATTTCTGATACTCCTTGCGTTGAAGTATACACACTTGAACCCATCTCTGTGTCCGTAAGTATTCCCTGTCAGTGCTACCTTCTCCACAGTCTCCCTACATTCTTGGACATCCTGAGAAACAGCTACTCTACTTGCTGGACTACAAGTCCGGATCCCATCCCCCTGCCAAATTAGTTTAAACCCCCCCGCAGAGTGCTAGCAAACCTACCTCCCAGGATATTGGTGCCCTTCTGGTTCAGGTGCAACCCGTCCTGCTTGTACAGGTCCTACCTTCCCCAGAATGCAGTCCAATTGTCCAAATACCTGAAGCCCTCCCTCCTACACCATCCTTGCAGCCACATGTTCAACTGCACTCTCTCCCTATTCCTTGCCTCACTGTCACGTGGCACCGGCAACAACCCAGAGATGACGACTCTGTCTGTCCTAGCTTTTAGCTTCCAGCCTAACTCCCTGAGCTTCTGAATGACCTCCCCACCCCTGTTCCTACCTATGTCGTTAGTGCCAACGTGCACCACGACTTCTGGCTGCACAATCCCCCTTAAGGATTCTGAAGAGACATCTCGGACCCTGGCACCCGGGAGGCTACAAACCATCTGAAAGTCTCGTCCACGTCCACAGAACCGCCTGTCTGTCCCTCTAATTATAGAGTCTCCTATAACTAGCGCTGTCCTCCTCTCCCCCTTTCCCTTCTGAGCCTCAGAGCCAGAGACCCAGTCACTGCAGCTTACCCCTGCTAGGCCGTCCCCCCCAACAGTATCCAAAGCAGTATACTTATTGTTGAGGGGAACGACCACAGGGGATCCCTGCACTACCTGCTTCCTCCCCTTCCCACCTCTAACTGTTACCCAGCTACCTCTGTTCTCTGGCATAACTATGTCCCTGTAGCTTCTATCTATCACCCTCTCAGCCTCTCGAATAATCCTCAGTTCATCCAACTCCAGCTCCAGTTCCAGTTCCCTAACGCGTTTTGTGAGGAGCAGGAGCTGACTGCATTTCCTGCCGATGAAGTCGGCAGGAGCATCGGTGGTCACCCCTACCTCAAACATCCTGCAGAAGGAACATTCCACTGCCTGCACTGCCATTACTCGACACTTAGTCTCCAAAACAAGAAGACTGAGTAGCTTACCTGTGGACTTTAAAGTTAGGTTAGAGGAGGAGGATGGGAGGGAGGCCCTACTTTGTAGGGCCTCCCTCCCATCCTCCTCCTCTAACCTAACTTTAAAGGGCCTTTGTAGGGCCTGGGGTCTAGAACACACCCACTCAAATATCAATCACTTACCTTCTCGACCAGCTCTGCTCTCCAACTTCACTTCCGCCCAGCTCCCGCCGCTCTCTGCTGTGAAAAGTGTTTCTGCACTTGACAAAAACACCCTTTAGGAAACAAATTCACATATCTCCTAGACTTCCTGATGCTTGAATACCATCTGCAAAGAACAAGTTAAGAATGTGTTGGAGTGATGTCCATGTGTCTGGGTGAGTTAAATTTTAACAAGCTTCATATTATCCGGAACAAAGCAGCCCATTTGATTTATAGCCCATCCATCAGTTTAAACTGCCACCTTTAGCAACACCAATCTTAACAGTAGATTCTAAACCTGGAATCTCTGCCCCTAAGGGATCCTGCTAAGTCACAATGCATTCTGATTAGGAAATATATTTCGTTATAGTTATAGTCCAACAGGTTTATTTGTAAGTATAAGCTTTTGGAGCACTGATCCTTTGTCAAGGAACTAGTGGAGCAGGATCATAGGCCACAGAATGTATCGTAAAAGGCCAAAGTGTCATACAATTGACGCCATGTATTGAACAAATCTAAATTGCTGTTAAGTCTTTAATCACTTAGAATGGGGTTGCAGATTTCGATTGATTAGTATGTAAACCCCAGAATGTCTTATGAGCCTGCCTCACTAGTTACCTGATGAAGAAGCAGCACTTCCAATGCTTGTATTTCCAAATAAATCTGTTGGACTATAACCTGGTGTCATATGATTTTTAACTTTGTCCACTCCAGTTTAACACTGGCACTCCATATCATTGAAATATATTGCCATTCCATTACTGCTACTGGATCAGAATCCTGCAACTTGCTATTTAAGAGTGCCTACATCACAGGAATGGCAGTGGTTCAAGATGGGAGCTCAAGGAACATTAGGAATGGTCAAGAAATGTCTATATCATTGGTGATGCTCACAACTCATGAATCAATAAATATAAAGGTAATAATTAAAAATGGTTTGTCAGCATTACTTCCAAAATTATTTCTATGTTACACTGCCAAATTTTATTTTTGATTGGTTAAGTTTTTGGAGCATTTTCACCATGATATCTAACAAGAGATTTTCCATAATAACTTACCAACTTCTTCTCATTAACTCCCCTTGCTCTTGTTGCATTTCTCGTGGCTAATTCCATTCTTGTTAATATGCGCTGTTTCATGAAGGGTTCACAATTCATGGGGCTTCTGTAGAAAGACAGTGCCATACTTAAAAAGCTGCTGTGTACCCAGACAAGTATTGGAATTCTGAAGCCATTCTGCTCTGTAATGGATGCAAAGCAACAATGTTAGAGAAGGAAAGATGGTGCTACTATTCTCCAAGACATGCCTGCTTGCTGCACATACAATGTGTTTGCTGCATAACTTGCTGGTGAGCAAGTGGATGATCCATCTCGGCCTTCTCCAGTGGTCCTCAGTATCATAGATAGCAGTCTTCAGCCAATTTGATTCACTCCATATGACATTAAGAAATGATTGGAGGCACTGGATAAGGCAAAGGCTATGAACTCTAACAATATTCTGGCAATCGTACTGAAGACTTGTACTCCAGAACTTGCCATTCCCTGAGCCAAACTCTTCCAGTACAATTACAGCACTGACATCTACAAGACAATGTGGAAAATTTCTCAATTCTCTCATGTGCATAAAAAGCAGGACAAATCAAACCTGACCAGTTACTGTTCCATCAGTCTACTCTCAATTAACATTAAAGTGATGGTAGGTATCAGCAACAGTGCTATCAAGCAGCACATGTTCAGTAATAACCTGCTCAGTAACAGCCAGTTTGGGTTCCACTATGGCCATGCAGATCTTGACCTTATTACAGCCTTACTTCAAACATGGATGAAAGAGCTGAATTCCAGAGGTGAGGTGAGAGTGACGTCCCTTGATAAGCACGTGACTGAGTATGGCATCAAGGAAGGTTGGTGGCACATAGGAAGATAATTATGACTGTTTAGACGTCAGTCATCTCAGCTTCAGGACCATCTCTGCAGAAGTTTTACAGGGTAGTGTTCTGGGCCCAACCATCATCAATGCTGCTTCATCAATCACCTTCTCTCCATCATAAAGTCAGAACTTGCAATGCTTGCTGAAGATTGCCCAATATTCAACACATTCACAACACCTTAGACGGTGAAGCAGTTCATGTTCAAATGCAACAAGACACAAACAATTTCCAAGCTTGGGCTAAGAAGTGGCAAGTAACATACATGCGATACAAATGCCAGTTAATGATCATTTCCAAATAGAGACAATCTAATCACTAGTCCTCAACATTCAACAGCGTGACCATCACTGAATCCCTTACTGCGGGTTATCTTTGAGCAGAAATTCTTCATATGAATACAATGGCTGCAAGAGCAGATCAGAGGCTCAGAATACTGTGGCAAATAACTCACCTCCTGACTCCCGAAAGTCCAGTCCAACTTCTACTAGTTACAAGTCAGACATGTGATGAAATGTTCCCCACTTGCCTGGATGAGTATATCTCCAACAACACTCAAAAAGCTTGACATTATCCACTTTGTGAATATCTCACTCAAAATGGCAACAGGGTTGGGTAGTTACCAGAGTTTGTCTGCTCCAACCACTTTTCTTTCTTCTTCTTTCTTCTTTTCTTTTTCTTTCTTTTAGCCATTAAGTCTTCAAAGATTGGCCATGGAGGTGGTGACAACAATGATTGGGGGACTTTAATGGTTGGCTGGTAAAAACATGAAGATGCTGGGAACCAGATTCTGGATTTGTGGTGCTGGAAGAGCACAGCAGTTCAGGCAGCATCCAAGGTGCAGCAAAATCAATGTTTCGGGCAAAAGCCCTTCATCAGGAATAAAGCTCTGGATTAGTGGTGCTGGAAGAGCACAGCAGTTCAGGCAGCATCCAAGGAGCAACGAAATCGACGTTTCAGGCAAAAGCCCTTCATGAGGTGGCTGGTTACAGTCAGTGACATCATGTCTTTATCATTGTTCAGAGCAGTACCAGAGTGGTACTCCGCAGCGAGGAGGCTAATGTGGCAACAGAGCTTGGCAGTGGCTGGGGTCTAGTGCAAACCTGGATGGTGTTAGTGGTGAGATGGCAGCAAAGGATGACAGCGGTGGTCAAGGTGAAAAATAGCAGCAGTGGCGGTCAGTGGCAAAGCAACACTTGGGATTGAAGCCTTGCAAACAGTGTTGAAGCCTTATGTTCCCAATAGAGATCAGCAGTGATGAAGGTGGCTGGCGAACACAAACATGCAAGTCTTAGCCCAGCACAGGAAAGCATCCCTAGCGCAAGGGAGAGCAAGCAAAGTTGGGGGAAGTCCAGCTTAGAATGTATGCAGGGCCTTGGCTTAAGAAAGGACTGTAATGTTTGACTTTTTAAACTTTATTTCTTTATTTTGCCACTTTTATACTAAGAAGACTGTAGTGCTGAACTTTTTAAAATTTTGATCTTTATTTTTCTATTTCTGTAACTAAGATTTTGTACCTAAGATGGTGTCATGTGTGGTGACAATGTGTACTTTTCACTGTACTCTGTACCGTGTACTTAAGTAGACAAGATGATTAAATCTAAATCTAATCTAAATCTAACTACTCAGGACAAAGCAACTGCTTGATTGATGTCATATCCACAAGCATCCACTCTCTCCACCACAATGCTTCGTAGCAGCAGCGTGTACTACCAGAAAGATGCACTGCAGAAATTCACCAAAGCTTGTTCAACAGCATGTTCCAAACCCATGACCACTAAGCATCCTGACTTGCAAATATATCTCCTTTCCTTCACTGTCGCTGAGTAAAAATCCTGGAACTTTGTTGCTGAAGGCATTGTGGATCTGCCTGTAGCATACAGATTGTAGCAGTTTTAGAAAGCAGTTCACCACCACTTTCTGCAGGGCAACTAGGCATGTGCAGTAAGTGCTAGCCAGCAAGCAACACATTCGTTTCAAGAGGGCTAGAGTACAAGAGCAGGGATGTATTGCCGAGACAATTCAAGGCTATGGTCAGTCCGCATTTGGAATATTATGAGTAGCTTTTGACTCATATCTAAGGAAGAATGTAGCTTTAGAGGGGATCCAGAACAGATTGACAAGAATGAATCTGGGGCTAAAAGGCTTGTCATATAAGGAGCATTGAGGACTCTAGGCCCTCAATGGAATTTGGGAGGATGAGAAGGATCTCATTGAAAATAGCCTTGATAAAGTAGGTGTCGAAAAGATGCGTCCACTAACAGGAGAAATAAGGACTCAAGGGCACAGCCTCAGATTGAAGAGGCAATCCTTTCAAACTGAGATGAGGAGTAATTTCTTCAGGCAGAGAGTGATTAATCTGTGGAGCTCATTGGCACAGAAGGCTGTGGAGACCAAGTGATTGAGTGCAATAAAGAGAAAGATAAATAGGTTCTCAATTAGTAAAGGGATCAAGGATTACAGGGAGAAGGCAGATGAAGGGTATTGAAAAACACAATGGGTTTAGATTAGATTCCCTACAATGTGGCAACAGGCCCTTCGGCCCAACCAGTCCACACCGACCCTCCGAAGAGTAACCCACCCAGACCTGCTTCCCTCTGACTAATGCACCTAATATTGTGGGCAATTTAGCATGGCCAATTCACCTGACCTGCACATCTTTGGACTGTGGGAGGAAACCCACACAGACACAGGGAGAATATGCAAGCTCCACACAGACAGTCACCCAAGGCCAGAATCGAACCTGGGACCCTGGTGCTGTGAAGCAACAGTGCTAACCACTGATCCGGTTGAATGGCCAAATTTTGTTCCTCTATCCTATGAGTTTATGGTCCCATTAGCAGATGAGAGATTTACAGCAATATTTATGCCACTTGACTGAGGAGTGACCGTAGATGCCACAGGCTTGCAGGCAGGCGCGAAGTGATTGTGTGCAAAGAGAGCATTCGAGCATTCCTGAAATTCAACGAGGTAAAAACAATGACTGCAGATGCTGGAAACCAGATTCTGGATTATGGTGCTGGAAGAGCACAGCAATTCAGGCAGCATCCGAGGACAGGCAAAATCGACGTTTCGGCCCGAAACGTCGATTTTGCCTGTCCTCGGATGCTGCCTGAATTGCTGTGCTCTTCCAGCACCACTAATCCAATTCCTGAAATTCAGTCTGGTTCTGTATATGAGCTCAATATGTTCTCCTGTGTGCAAAGTATCTTGCAGAAGCTTTTCAACATGAGTTGTTGCTACATCCTGCAATGTCTCCTGTATTCCCCAGTATCTTGCAAGTGAAATGGAGAGGTGGCATGATAGTCATAAGAGATGGGCAAATGATGGATGCCAACATTAGTGGGTAAGGGGTGCTTGCAGGTGGTGCAAATGGATCGTTCCCTGTGATGTTGTTGGGTGCTGAGCATCTTGCAGCCAGTGACTGAAATTGCCAGAAACCTGATCTGACATTATGTTGAGAATTCTTGACATCTAGCTTGTTTGGCATGTTTTCAATATTAATGAGGTGAATTGTAGCATGAGTAAGGCATTTATCAAATTATACTCCACTTTAATTGGCAACTCATTGCTGCCTAGCTAGCTCACCACTTGGCAAATGCCAAGGTAGGCCTCAGTAGGCTTCTTGACTAACTCGACCTCTAGTCTCTCCACAGGCCATGTTATTCAGACGCCTGTAAGTATCTGCCCCTTATTTAAATTGAGGCTACAAAGGCCTTTCAATTATTTTGTAGGATATGTTAAAAAGTCTCACATCTACTCGAGCTGAATTATGGTCTCCAATATGCCAATGACACCCCTCCTGCTTTTCACCCATAGTGCTGACATTATGATTAACATTAATTTCAGGAATTGAAATCTAGTCATTTTGCTATCCTAATGTTTTCACTATGAGGCCCTATTATTCATGTGAATATTGATTCATACATCAGTGATACATCTATGAAAAGAAAACTAAGCATTAGAAACGTTCCTGTGAGATATTAGATTAGCCATTTCTCCACAGGTACCAATGTTGAGACTTTTATTTTATCAAGAGGCACAATTTTCAGATATAAGTATGTATTATAAATCAAATGGTAGCAATAATCGCCATTAAAATCTGCTCTTGACATTTAATGTAAATATTGGGTTCCATAACATTTTTTGGAAAAATTAAATTAAATCAAGTGCATTTTATGTAAGAATAAGTCATTGCTCAGCTGGATTTTTTTTTAAAGTGCAAAGCTAGCATCAGTTAAAGTTTACAGACTCTGATCAGCAAATGCATTTTAGGGGAGCTCAAAACTAGAGGCCTTAATTTTAAGGTGAGAGGAGAAAGATTTAAAAGACACCTGAGAGGCAACATTTTCACACAGAGTATGATTCGTATGTGGAATGAACTGCCAGAGGAAGTTGTATTTGCAGGTACAGTCACAATATTTAAAAGACATTTGGATACGTACATGAATAGGAAAGCTTTAGAGAGATATGGGTTAAGGGAGTGAAAATGGGACTAGTTTAGTTAGGGAAACCTGGTCAGCTTGGACGAGTGGATTGTAGGGTCTGTTTCCATGCTGTATGACTCTAAGACTGTACAACTCCATGACAGGTCTATTCATATAAGCTAATACTGCACTTTTCTGCTCTGGTGTGGTTGTGTAAAATGAGGTTGTCCCATGTGTCAGTTGTAGTTTAGTTGGTTGAATTCTTACCTCTGAGACATAAAGTCCTGGGTTCAAGAATCTGAACAAAAATCAAATACATTTTCAAGGAGTGCTCTGCTAAAAATGGTGCTGTCTTTTAAATGTAGGCCCCATCATAGATGCAAAAGATCCCATGGCATTATTCTGAAGTAACTCAGGGGAGTTATCCTGTCCTGATCAATATTAAGCCCCCAATTAACTTCAGAAAAACAGATTTTCTGGTCATTAATTGTTTGCAGTTTGTTGAATGCTCTTTATTGAGGTCATCTTCTCATTTTGATGTCACTGTTGAACATTTATTGTCCTTGAAGGATATTTGGTTTGCCAAAATTGTTGGAGATGATCATTGTGCTTCTGCAAGCAGTAATCTTCTCATCTTTCCATTGAAACATGGTAGACTTGTGATCCACCCATTTTTGCTCATTTTTTGGGATAACATCATTTTATTAGGTTCAACATGGACAGTGTTGCATATTGTGTTTTTTATACTGCTTCTTTTAAGAGCTGAATTGACTGTAATAAAAGTCTTAACACTAACTCCTGATGGTTGAGGTATCAAGGATCTTAGATAATGGAATTTTGAAGATGCCTCTGCATTTGGAAGACAATTGAATAACTCCACAAAACCTGTGAAATCAATAGTATTTTCTGATGTCTTACTGGAGAGAAGTTGTCAGCAGCAGCAGGCATTAATGTCTCAATAAATATGCAAAAAAATGGTGATATTCTGAAAAGTTTTCAGTTCTACAAAAGCTACAGACATTAAGGTGAAAGAAATAAGAAAAAGAATTCAGTCAAAAAACAAAGTATGCTTAAATCTTCAACAGCTTAAGAGCTCGCAAAGCCAGTCAATTTCTGTGAAGGCAGCAATCAGTAGTTAAAAAGACTGCAGAAACAGTAGCAATATGAAGCCTGTTGCTCGAAGCATGAAACAGGTAGCATAGTGAAGCATATTGAGAATTCTTGTATAAGTTAGTGTTTTACCAGTTACATGGGGGAAAATCCAAATCAGACATGTGAAGAATGTCAGGATGAAGAGTGAACACTTTTACATTTGAGAAAAACTGCTGAGTAGCTAAGGGAAGGCTTACGTGACTATATTAAGAAATAAGCATTCTTATAATAATTTTAAATAATCTGGAAAAGCTTCAGACAAAGTTTGTCAAAAGGACACATTCAAAGAATTGCTAAAATGGCAGTGCGATTCAATTAACTTGAGTGAAAAAATTAAAGGGAAGAAGTTCATTTAAAAAAAACAGCTGAGGGAAAAGTAATGAAAGAGCTGAGTGAAATCTTCAGATAACCACCGCTGTTATGATGTTGTTTGGCTTGTAGTGGAACCATTTAGGATGCCTTGGGTAGATTCGTGACCACCGATTCATGTTGCTATTATCAGGCTAAGGTACTGATATTATGTAGGCAGGGATGCTCACAGAAACTTTCAGCAGAAGAAAGGCTCAATCTTGACGAACAGTAAATAGGCTTATGTATTATTTACTCATTAGTTACATTACATTGGAGATATATGATTGTCTCTTGTGAGTTTAATACTCAATATATGCTATTAGCGCTAAAAACATACATTAAAGTACTATTCATCCTCTGATGAACACATGCAGAACTCGTTAAGATGTAGACCTCTTCATAGATCCTCCCATGAACAGTTTTATATATCCTAATGGGTGAGTGTGCTTTTGTGATATCAGTTAAACTTTTCAGGTACTAACTCAAATCTGTCAGTCTGCATTAGCTTAGTTTACATTCCCATGAGTTTAGAAGGCTGAGGAATGTTTAATTAAAGTATCAAAAATTATAAATGCATTCAACCAGGTACAAACAAAACAAATAAGCTATTTCAAGTAGGGAAAATCTATAAAAACAAAACATGCTTAAGATTAGATCTCTGCATTTAAGACTGTAATTGGGAAGCTCATATTCGAGAAATGGAGTGGAACTATAAGATTCTTCCTTCCTGATAAGCTGTAGATGCTGGGACAACTTAAACTTTCAATGTTGAGTTAAGCAAATTTTTGGTTTGTTATGGATATCGATGGAATCAAAGTAAAGACATAAATAAACTGAGGGTCCAGGTCAATCATGATTTAATTGAATTATGGAACAGAATTTGATGTTTTAGTGGTTGCTCCTTCAGTTAGTTATGTAATGGCTCTTCTCTGGATGTAATTCTATGAGACTACTATTGCATATTTTGTTCCTATAAGTAAGAATACAGTCAGTATACTTCTAAGAATATCTAATCTTCTATTTTTTGTACATATTTCCATGGCTTCAATCTTTTCAAATAATCTCTTCCTAATCTTCCTCCTTATGTTTATTTACATATATGCTGCTGTTAGTAACAGATTTCATAAGTTAATTATAACATGCATGTAGTAAATTCCAAGTTCTTTCCTATTTTTCACCTATGAATGAGTCCCATTTTCCTTCAACTGATCTACAGGCAGAGGAAACTATTTTCAGTCCCAGTGTAAATTCTGCTGCATTGTCATTGACTTCAAACCATTTGTCTGTCACTCTCTTTCAAAACCACAATTATTTTTCTACTTCACTCTTCTTCAAAATCTTCTCAAGACTTTTTTTTGGTCGGAATCTTGTATTCCCGCAGTTCTTCCCCATGGCTCAGTCTGCAGCTTCCTGTCTTTGTAACATTGAGCTATTTTTACATAAATGGTTCCATATAGATACAAGTTGTTGCTGCTTGGAAATGAAAAGATTTTGATGCTATAGATGTCACGACCAACCACTGTTAGCTCAGGCACATCAGGTTAAATAACATAGCAAAATACACAACAACATGGTACAACTCATTGAAAATAATCTGCCCCTGACTGTGCTAGTGGGAAACTCTCTTTCTCAAAAGTCTTTAAGTTGTCAATGAGAAACTAATTAGTTATAAATAATCTATTAGACATATACTTATTTGAATCTGTATCAAATTCTACAAATTTAATTTATTTGGGCTCTTGAGATAGAGGAACTTAACATTCCATTTAGTTATTGCTGATATAAGATGTTAAATGATTGTGTTTTAATGCACTGCACAATGCTTTGTGCTTTGTGTTGTTTGCTTTTAGGTTCAATGGACTTGTTCAAATGAACTGAATGTTTGGATAGCTAGTTTGATTAATGTGTGCAACATCCATTAAATGTTTTACTGTATACTTTCACTGGGAGTAGAAGTGATGAGAAACAAACTGAATGGATTTTTTTATAAAAATGTGAGCAGGTTACCTCTGACTGGTAGAATTAGAGCTTGCTTGTTATGTAAAGCAGTAGCTAATTTATAAGACTTTGATTGAGTATATTTGATCAATGTGATATAGTTTGGAGTAGAATAGGTGAGGAAAGTTATCAGAAATTGCAGCAGGACCTCCGCCAGCTGGGAAGTTAGCTGAGAAATGGCGAATAAAGTTTAATGTCAATAAGTAAAAAGTCATGGATTTTGGAAAGTCAAATCAAGGTAGGAATTTCATGGTGAATGTTAGGACCTTAAGGAGTGTAGTGGAACAGAGAGATTTTGGAATTAAGGTGCACAGTTCTCTGAAAATGGAGTCACAGGTAGACAGGGCAGTGAAGGCAGCTTTTGGCTTCATCAGTCAGGGCTTTGAGTATAGAAGTTGAGAAGTTATGTTGCAGTGGTACAGGATGTTGGTGAGGCTGCACTTGCAATATTATAATCAGTTTTGGTCATCTTGCTATAGGAACATAGAACATAGAACATAGAACAATACAGCACAGAACAGGCCCTTTGGCCCACGATGTTGTGCCGAACATTTGTCCTAGCTTAAGCACCCATCCATGTACCTATCCAATTACCACTTAAAGTTCGCCAATGATTCTGACTCTGCCACTCCCACAGGCAGCGCATTCCATGCCCCCACCACTCTCTGGGTAAAGAACCCACCCCTGACATCACCCTTCACCTTAAATAAGAAGTGTTGTTTTGTAAACCTTAGTTGGGAGTTTTATCAGACTTATAGTATTCCCTTATAGTATTATATAAGGGAAAGTAAAATATAGGTTAGATAAAGTAATTGTAAATAGTCATTCGTTAATTATTCTCTGTTATACTTTAAGAAAGTTGTTAATTTTACTTTACATGTTCCACAACCACTCGAATTTTTACAGATTACTGCACGGGATAAATCTTTTCTGTGTTGCTGGTTTTAAATTAAGCAGGGGAGTTTACCCCATGTTGTAACATGATTGAATGGTGGAGCAGACTTGATGGGCTGAATTTCTGCTACTCTGTCTTCTGGACTTTTCCCACCTTTCTGTTTTTTTTAATACTTCCAGCACCTCCTTGTGGTGACACAGTTCCTGGATTCCCCAATGTAAGTGGCCAGTCTAGCTTTGATGTCTTGCAGGCTTAAAGGCAAGATGCCCCATTAGAGTTTCCTAAACGTTCATTCATGAAGTCATTCAGCATGGATACAGACCCTTCGATCCAACTCATCCATGCTGACCAGAATACATGGCACCTGTATCTACCCCCATATCCAGGAGTGGCCATCTACCTGAAACTTTACTTTAGTTGGGTCCACCTTTGGAGCAGTGTTGTAATTTAGCTGTTAACATTTCCTCAGCCTCAGCTGATTTATTTCAAATGCGCTGTTTTGAGGTGGCTTCGTCCTTTGATCTCATCAGTACGCTTTTCGCCTGGTGTGTTACTGTTCTATGACCACAGGTGCAGTGTGAATGTTCTTGCTTCTCGCTGTATTTAAGAACTCATTGAACTCATTGAATTCTGAAGAAGGGTCAGTGGATCCAAAATGTTAACTCTGGTTTCTCTCCACAGCTGCTGAGTATTTCTAGTAATTTCTGTTTTTGTTTCTTGTTTCCAACATCCACAGTTCTTTTGATTTTTGAAGTTATTTTCTCGTTCACTTCAGGGGAACCAGTCACTTCAGAAGAAATCATACCTGTTTTCTAAAACTACCAAGTCAGCTGAGTGTACA